>NC_058132.1:461958067-461978577 GCF_016433145.1 Gracilinanus agilis | reverse complement strand
TATATATATATATATATATATATATATCTTCTGACTTTTATTTTACTCCTAAAGCCATTTCTTCTGTCTCCCTTGGTGGCTCCTTATCTTCTTCCTAAATGTCTTTTTAAAAAAACCACTTACCTTCCATCTTAGAATCAATACCACATACTAGTTTTAAGGCAGAAGAGCAGTTAAGATCTAAGCATTGGGGGTTAAATGACTTGCCTAGGGTCATTCAGCTAGGAAATAACTGAAGCCAGATTTGAACTCCTGTCTCTAGGTCTGGCTCTCCATCCACTGTGCATCTAGCTGCCTCTCTTCCTAAAAGTCATAAGGTGGGTGGGTACTCCAAGACCCCATTCTAAGGTCCCATCTTACTTAATGCTCTATTTTCTTCACTCTTTCTACTTTGTTAGCATCAACTAACAAGGTTATACAGTCTGATTCCAAAAGTCCTGATCTTTCTTTTCAGCTTCCAACCCCATCAACAACTTTCTATAGAGTTTCCCAACCTATGATGCCTCCACAAGCACTTCATAGCCAAAGTGTCCAAAGCCAAGTATGCATCTCCCTAAACCTGGTCTTCCTCCTAACTTCACTATTACTGTCTATACTACCATCATTTACCTAGTCTCCCATGATTAAAACCTTTAGGTTATCATTGACTTCACTCTCTCTTACTTCACATATATAATCAGCTAATCACCCTCTATGATATCTCTTTTTCTTCTCCCCTCTTCTTTCCTATTTTTCCTTTCCCTTCCTTTCCATTTCTTTTCTTGCCCTTTCTTTTCCATTCCTTCCCTTCCCTTTATCCTTTTCACCCTTCTCCCCCTTTTATTAATCTAATAAACCCTAACTACTCAATCCCTCTACAAATAATAATCTCTTTCATGAAATCTTATAACATTTAAAATCATAACATGTACTTCTGCCAAAAGTAGAGCAACTAATAATTTGTTGGCTTGCTCTAATAATGTTATCCTTCAAAAAGTGAAGAAACAAATGGGAAACATGAAGAACTGTGAATCTGATATGGTTCTCATCAACAAAGTAGAAAGAGTTATAACATAAAAATTATGGAACTTTTGGGGAGGGGGAAATATAAGTATTTGTAATAGTAGAATGCTAGACCTAGTGTGGCATGTGTCCCACATTTAGAGAAGCAGATTTCAAAGAATTCAGAGAAAAAAATAGATAGAATACTATGGACTAAAACTCTATAAGACAGGTCAACTCAGGATGGCTAGGACGCTCTCAAGAATGAAATTCTCAAGAAGTGAAGAGAATTTATTTTGATAAAGAGAAAATGGAGGAGCTATTTAGAGATACCAGTGGAGTAGGGCAGGGCTCATCAATAAACTTATATTTTTAAGACATGTACAGAAGATAGAGAATGAATTCTAAAGCAGGATATTAGTTTATAAGAAGTGTCAGGATTGTTAAAGCTCAAAGTGAGCTTAGGATAGCAAGGAAAAACAAAACTGGCAATAATAACACAAAATTTTCTTTAGATATAGCAGGAAAAATAGGAGAAGTGAAGGACTAAAATAACAAAAAGAAAAACAATAATAATAATAGTAGATAGCAGAGAGATGAGAGTGTTCCTCAGCTCTTATTTTCTCATAAATTTATGTGCATTATATACATACATACATTTGGTAATATTTTAATGAATTTAAAATCTTTAGAGGAAAAGCATAATAAAATTATTATTGTATTTAAAGACCAAGTTCCAATGAAAGTTATTTGGGAAGAAAAGAAGAAAAAAATGCCACATTAACTACTTTTAAAAGCATTGATTAATCACATTTTGTTTTCATTTCACGAGAGTGTTTCAGTTTCACAAGTCTCATTTCACAAGTCATTATTTTCTAGTGAAAATGTCTTTAATCAAGATATACATTATTATATAATGAAATAATTAACCTATGGAATTAAATAATTCCCTTAATCATTCTCTTTTGCTATAGGCATCATTTGGCATTTAATCTTTAGCTATAATTCAGTGTGTCCTAAAAGTCTTGATGCACTTTTAAGCCAGCATTAAACTGCACTAAGACTTTTGGGACATCCTGGATATAAGATTTAAGATTTAGAAATTTTAAGACTTTATTGAACCTATAGAATTTAGATAATTTTGCATGAGAGGAAAATGAGAAGTAGAGATGTTGAGTCAATGTCACATAGAGAGAAAGAAAAGGAACTGACTGTTAAATCAAATGCTTCTTACTTGAAATGAAACAATAAATATTACAATGTGTTATGTATATCATAAAGTATATTATAATACAATTCACTTAAGAAAAGATTAACTCACATATACTAAAATAATAAGTTGGTTCTATATCTGTGTCCAACCTATGAATAGCCTCCTAAGGAGTCCTATAAGCTAAATAAATGAGGCTCCAAATAGTGAATCTCAACTAGATTATCTTACTTATTAGCTACATTCATTACTCAAGATTTTTTAACAGTGCCATAATCATATCAGCTATGCAAGCATGCAAACAAAGCCTTACCTTTCATTGGCTTTATGATAGGTTATTAATAGTATTATTGTAAAATACAATATAAATAAAACCTACATCAATATTGTCAACCTGAATTAAAAAGGACCACCAAAGTAGTGAAGGGATAGTAATCTAGTGTCACCACACGAAGTAAGAATGCCAGGAGTTGGGATGGCGGCAGAAGGATTGCCCAAATCAGAAATCATGTCCCAGATTACTTCGCTCCCAGAATTTCTTTCACTTCCAGAATGCCTGTATTGGGGCACCACAGTCCTAATTGTTTGTTTCCTCAGTTTGCTCACTAATCTAGACCGGTTCTAGGGAGAAGGCCATATTCTAGGTACTGAAGTCTTTGAAAAAGAAGAAGGAGGTGGGGCAGCTGGGTAGCTCAGTGGAGTGAGAGTCAAGCCTAGAGACAGGAGGTCCTAGGTTCAAACCCGGCCTCAGCCACTTCCCAGCTGTGTGAAAGACTTAGGAACTTTGATCAGTTCAATAATTTACCAGGAAGTAAGAAGAATCATTATGAAATATGTTACTCTCCTTCTGACAGAGAAGTAATGGATTCAAGGAACAGATGAGACTTTTTTGGGTGACTTGGCCAATATGGAAATTTGTTTTATTTGACTATACATTTTTGTTACAAGTTTTTTTTTCTTATAATAATAAGAGGAATAGGAAAATACTTTGTCGAAAAGAATAAAATTTAGTTTTGAAAAAGAAAAAATAAATGAAAGTTGCTCTTGATTAATTAGATGATTTTTCATTCCCTGCTATATATTTTTAATGAAGTTATTTTGCTTTGTATTTTTACACAAATAATTTCTTTATATCCCTCTAGTTATAGCTAGTAACTGTCAGATGCACTAGATTTCCCCAAGTAGGATACTATGACTAAGGTAAAACGTGACCTGTACTCATCAAGAGAAATTTACTAATAAGATTGTGGTCTAAATGTCTGCCAGAATACTTTCAAAATAAAAGGGAACATAAATCTTTCCTGATGGTTAATGTAGAATACTAATGTTCCCTAAAAGAATCCAGTTCACGAGATGTAGGGACTTATTACAGATTTTCTCACATTGATTTTCCTCTCATGTTTTCAGCTCTCTAATTCCATGCATTTTGCATAAGCATCTGTCTATCCCAGGCCTTAAAGTAACTCTACAACTGATTGCATCTCTTCTAAAAACAGTGGAAATACAAAGTCTCCTTGATAATTTACCCAGGGTTCCTATTGTGCTCAAGTCTTATGAAAGCATAACTCAGAAAGGTTTATTCTATAAATTAGAAATAATACCTCCTGAGGGAAGGAAAAGACATAACAGAATGAAAAACATTTCCTGTGAAAGGAGTGCTTTTAGATGGGAGAAAGGAAAACTGAATGATTACTGCTGACTGGTTCCTTACCAAAAATTCCCATTGGGGAGAACTAAATTGAAACAATCTTTTAGAGAAAAAATGGACCATTCCACTTTTTTAAACTTTGCAATATTATCACAATAACCATGCTCAGACCTGAAGAATAAATATTTACCTACATCTGTATCATCTTACTCACCTTCAACTAACAATCCTTGAAAAATACTAAGAGAATTTACATTTAATTATTGAAATAACTGAAAAGAAAGATTAAAATATCTTGTTGCTATGCCATAGTATATTTACTGAGCTTATGATTCAAAGTTTCTGGAGACCAATTTCGTACTCTGATCATATCTTTTGACCTTGAAAGACTATTTACTGCCTATATATCACCTTTCACATTATTATCTAGGTGTTTTGACAAGAGTACTCTGACAGTTTTGTTTATTGAAGTTCTCTATTAACATGAGGAGCCAGATTCAATAAACCAATTTTGGGGGAGACTACATGACTTAGAGCAACGCTATGTGATGCAATATGAAAAATGTACTGACTTTGATCTCTGCTATAAATCTTGAAGGGAGGAAATATGACTCAGTGGGTTGGCGGGATAGAAACTTGGGGACAGTGAGTTCTCATCTTGCTTCTCTCTTAGCAGTTTGCAATGCAGCTCTGGGGAAGTCATTTAACTTTAGTTCAAACTATGTCCCATTCCTCATCTATAAAAAGGAATAAAATTTTTTTTCTTAACTTGGATGAGCAATGAGAATCAAATGTAAACAAAAGAGATTTTACCCTGCCTAGTTGAAAATTAAAAAGGCTGAACAATAGATTATGGTCTAGTAGATCTATGCCAGATTATAATTCCACAAGCAATGTATGAGTGTACCTATTTCTCCACAATCTACGGATGAGATATAGTGCCCTCATTTAATAGCTGAGAATGAATGATTTTAATTTTGAAACTACTTCATGTGAGATGAATATGGTTGTCTTCTATGGTCAGTTCCTTTCTGGACCAAGTGCAGAATGGCAAGGGTTGAATACAATTTTCACTCATAGTTTATCATGATAGAAGAAGCAAGATATATGTGGAATTTTATTGGTGACAAATCCTTATTGGTCCATAGCTTCTAAGAAATGGAGGCAACCTAAATGTCTATCAGGCAACAAAAATTTACTAAGTATGTACTATGTGTCATGCACTTTGCTAAAAAAAAATGGACCCTTAAACTCAAAGGTTTGAATGGGGAAGACAACCTATAATTAACTATGTATATACAGGATAGAAACTTTGTAAATAAAGGGTAATCTTAGGGGAAAGGCACTAGTAATGAGTGGTGGGGGAATGACCAGGAAAGACCTCTTGCAGAAATTTCAACTGAGTCATGAAGGAAGTCAAAGAAGGCAGGAAGCTTCATGTGTTACCAACATAAGGGACAGTCAATGAAAAGGGATTGAGTTGAAAGGAGTATTATGCTCAGAAAAGAGGTTAGTATGATGGTGGACCCTAGAGTATAGAGAGGGGAGTAAGGAATAAGAAGACTGGAGAAGTAGCAAAGGGCTGTTGTGAAGGGCTTTAAAAATCACATAAGATTTTATATTTGATGCTAAAAGTAATTGATTTTATTGAGTAAAGTAATAACATGGTTATATCTGTGCTTTAGGAAAATCATTTTGCCAGCTATGTGGAGGATAGACTGGAGCAGGAAGACACTTGGCAAGGATAATCTGGAGTCATCTCCAACATGCTCAAAAGCTGATTTTGAAATTTTCAGCGTAAGAATTTATAACTCAGAAACATCATAAATAAGGGATTGACATTGTTTTGTTGATTTCTACATTATGAAAATGATGGATAAAATCTTAATAATGCAGATTAAACCCCAAAGTATGTTAATAGTACTTATTTTCCTTTTTTCCTCCCAGAGATGCAATTATTAAACTTTACTAGCACATCGCTGCACTTAAGGCAGAAAAAGCACACAGAAGGCTCTTGCAATACCACCATTAAGTTTATTTCCTAAAGTGATTAGGGAAAGAGAAAAAGAACCTACATGTTCTAAAATATTCATAGCAGCCCTCTTTGTAGTAGCAAAAAATTGGAAACTGAGGGAATGCTCATCAGTTAGGGAATGGTTAGACAAATTATGATATATAATTGTGATGGAATACTACAGTGCTATAAGAGATAACAAGCAAGTTAATTTTTTTAATGGAAAGATCTACATGAAATTGTGAAGAGTAAAATAAGCAGAATGAAGAAAACATTATATACAGCAACAGAAATATTTTTTGAAGAATGATTTGTATATGTCCACCTCCAAAAATGGAAATGATAAATAGAAAAAAGCAAGATGTAGCTTTATATATGGGATTTAGCTGGAAGTGACTAAGCAGATAATCTAATCTAACCCCTTCATTTTACTGATCTGAAAACTTGAAGCCCCACCAAAAGTAAAGAACAGAACTGGAATTTGAGCTCAGGTCTGACTCTAAACTTAACACTCCTTGAAGTAATATGAAGAAAACATGTGAGAAAACTAGTATACACATTGCCTACAACTACATAAAAGAAATATATATGTAAATATATATGTATATATATGTATGTATATATAGAGAAAGAATGAAAGGAGGAACCACTAATACTGTTAAGGACATAGTGTAAGATTTTTTTTAGCATAAATATCTCTAAATGTATGTTTGCTTTTGTTGTTTAAAGTTAAATACATAAAAAATATTTTTTAAAGAAAAATAAAATGAAACCAATATATACATATAGTCAGATAATCCTACACAAAAAAGAAATGAGGTGAGTTTGATCAATATCTTATTCAGAACAAACACAGTCTGGGTCTTAGTAATCATTAATTTTCATGCTAAGTGTTTATAAATCATCTGTTTAGTAATACATTCCAGAAATTTGCCAGGAATCAATGTCAAATTTTTGGTTTTTACAATCTACCTTATACCTCATACAAAAATCAAGATGATGCTTGCCGCTTTTCTGGTGCCTTTCTCATTCTCTATTTTTTACTTAAAGATTACTGATAGGTTCTCATAATCATTTCAGCAGATTCTTTTGAATAAGTAATTTAGTTTTACATGAGAAACTTGGGCTCATTTAAACTACCTAGGTACTCATCACTTTTCTTCCTCTATCTTAGGTTAAAATTGCCTCTCAATTACATTTGTCCTACCTATTATAGGAAAATAGAAGCAAAATGGAAGTTGAGTGCTTTTTATCATGCCATTTTTAATACCACATCTTTTGCCTTGAGCAGAATATCTATCTTTCTTTGTATTCTTGCTTTAAATGTGGATTTAGAAATCCTTATTGTTATTAACACTTTTCAGATATATTTTATACTTTTTTTAGTCTTCCAGCTACTATTCATTAAAAAGTGTGGTTCCTTCTTCTGTTATTCTTTGTTCACAGATTCCAGTTCCATTTTTGACACTTAACTTTTAAAAGCTAAGCTAGGAGGAGCTAGATGGCTCATTGGATAGAGCTCCAGTCCTGGAGATAAGAGGACCCAGGTTCAAATGTGGTCTTAGACACTTGCTAGTTGTGTGACCCCGTGCAAGGCACTTAACCCCTTACCACTCTTCAGTTCTAAGACAGAAGGTAAGTATTTTTAAAAAATTGCCATGAGAATATGTTGTTGATACTTAAAGAAAAGGAGAAGGAAATATTTAAATTGAGTAGGGAACAGGCTAGACTCTTGCCTAAGGACTGTGACCACAAGAAAGTTGAAGTCTACCTTCTGCAAGATTTTCCTCATTCTCTTTAATAGGAATGTCTTCCCTCTAAGATTATTTCTGATTTATTGAATAAATTTATTGAATAAAATCTCTTATTAGTACAGAGTTATTTGCATGTTGTCTTCCTCCTTAAATTGAGCTCCTTGAGAGCAGGAACTGGTTTTGTTGCTTGCTATTTTTGTTTTGTTGTGATCTTTCCTTGTATCCTCAGCACTAAGCCCAGTGTCCAGCATGTAATGGGCACTTGATAAGTGCTTACTGACTTGACCCTTTATATCAGTGATACCCAAAGTGGGCGCCACCACCCCCTGGTGGGTACTGTAGTGATCCAGGGAAGCAGTGATGGCCAGATTTTAATCAACGATTTGATGATATTTTGAAAATGAACATACCTGATTGGATTTTGGATCCTTTTTCAAGTGCAAATACCGAAGAATCTCCACAGTTACAAGAAGAACTGATGGAAGTAACTACAAATGATGAATTGAAATTTAAATTCAAAAGCGGCTACCAACAATTCTGGCTGCAAAAGGAGATCCCTGTGACTTATCCTGAAATATGGGCTGTAATTCAAAAGTTCTCAATTGCATTTCCTTCATCATATTTAGTGGAACGTGGATTCAGTGTGGTAACCAATTTATTAACAAAAAAAAGAAACCAATTGCAAATAGTCAATTGCAGTGATTTAAGATTACTGCTGATGAAAATAGAGCGGAGGATTACTAAATTGGTAGCAGCACACCAGGTTCATCCTTCTCATTAGGATGATTTCGAATGTTTTAACTTTTTTTGTATTACATTCTATTCTGAGTTCAATAAATAGTTTCATAATTTCAAAGTTCAATGTTTCTAATTTACACCTTTCTTTACCATATTTTATGAAAAAGGTAGAAACATTAATACATGTCTTTCCTATTGATTGCTATCAAAATTTTTAAAAAATTAATTTCCAGGGGGTGCTAAGTAATATTTTTTTCTGGAAAGGGGGTGGTAGGCCAAAAAAGTTTGGGAACCACTGCTTTATATCATTGCCTAAAATCTCTCAGATATGTACCTGTCTTCAAAGATGATGATCAATTTTTCAATAGTACAATCATCTAAAATAATAGGAACATGGATCTTTCTGGCAATAAAAGGTACAAGGCTCTAATATTGGTACAATCAGATTACTTGCTTTTCCTCTTGCATGATGAGTCTTTTAAGTGATATAAACTGACCATGTATTTCTCAGGTAACATGGGATGAAGAAATGTGGCACATGGTAAGTGCTTAACAAATGTTTGTAGGCTGTTCAAAGTCTACACAAATGGCAAAGGCATGAGTCTTTTAGAAAAAAAAATTAAATCTTATCCATTATATAATTTAGACAAAGGTTCCATCCCTATGCTTCTGAGTTCTGTTCTATTATGTTCCATTCCATCCCATCCCATCCTGTTCTATTCTATCCTACAGATGAAAGTCATGGCAAATTCTAAGTGATAACATTTTTTTCTAGGCATTGTAAAGTCTCATTCAAAATAATCAAAAGCATTCTCAGTGCTTTGCCTGAAAAAGATCATCACTTCATTAAAATTGTTTGTAAAATAAGAATATGTGGGCTTTGAGAGAGGGATCTTATATGAATAAAGTAGCAACTACATCATAGGATTATTGTGAAGACCAAATGAGGCAACATATTTAAAAGTTGGAAATATAGCTTTAGTGTTATGTAAATGATATTTCTTATTGTGATTATAGTACAGTTAATGGATGCTTATAAATATATTTTAGCTTCTTGGAAATCTTTTTCACTTACTTTTGTGTTCTAGGTTTTGTTAAAGAAAACTTAATTTACTTACTACATGTCACCAGACAATTTCTTTTTTCTTAAAACCTTACCTTCGGTCTTAGTAACAAATCTAAGATAGAAGGACAAGGGCTACAGAAACAGGGATAAGTAACTTGTCTAGGGTCACAAAGCTAGGAAGTGTCTAAGGTTACATTTGATCCCAAGTCCTCTAGATTCTAGTACTATACCACCTAGCTGCCCCCTTCACTAGATAATTTCTAACTGGTACTTTATTCCCAATTTGAGTGACTTTTGAGAGTTATTTGAATTCTCTGAGTTTCAGCTTCCATATCTGTAAAATAATCTCTAAAATCTCTTTCAATTCTACTTTTCTAAGCTTTTCTGACTTCAAAAGAGGCAAATTAGGGGCAAAGAAAATCTGGCAAGAGAAAGGAGTTGCTTTAAGACTGGCAAGATGAGGAGAGTAACAGAAATAAGGGCATTCCAGGTAATTGGAATGATACATGAACCCAAGGTATGTTCAGGAAATGATATATTCCCCAATTTGTAGGATAGCCTTTTTGCAGTGGAGTAATGGTAGTTAAGATTAGAAACACATTTTGTGCCAGATTTTGGAAGATCCTGAATGTGAAGTTAAATAGTTTAGTGATCATATTATAGAAAAATAAAGTCATTGGAGGTTTTGGAACAGGGCAATGACCTAGTCATAATGATCTTTCAAGAAAAATAATGTAATGAACTTATTATGCAAGATAAATTGAAGGGGAAAATTACTAGAAGCAAGAAAACCAATTGAGATGATGCACAGTATCATAGGCATGAAAGGAGGCTCAGGCCCTAGAATAGAAGAGGGGAAAAGGGAATTTAACCCAGGAACCTAGAGAAGAAAAAAAACCCTGAGGACAATTTGAATGGTAATACATAATGAATATTTTGGGTTATGGATGAAAGAGGGCAGAAACAACTTGTTCAATCACCAGTAGTGCTAAGGTATGGTAGAAAATAAATTATAAGATGTAAAAGCAAAAGAAAAAAATTTTAAATATACTATAGGAGAGCTAGATTTCAGTTCTGTCACTAATTATCTTTATGATCTCATGAAAATTATTTCATCTCACTAGGCTTCAATTTCATCTTTAAAATAAAAAAGATGTTCTCCAAGGCCTCTTCTAGCTCTAAAAATAAGATGAATCTAAGATACTGTGAATGATTGCTTCTACCTTCAGAGTCCTAAAATCTCCCTGTATCTTAGTTTTGGCTTCTTCTTAGTGGAAGTTATACTAATGCTTTAGTCTATTTAGATTTCTTTTTAATCTTTTTAAAAGTCATTGTATGGTGTCCTTAGGAACTCTAGCTAAGAGAGACATATATAGATGGTAATGTTAAGATAATTACTTTCTTAAGTTCTATAAAGTTATTGCTTCATATTTATTAATTTCAAATTTTTGGACACAATGACAAATAAAATGTTCTGCATCACTTTTTTATTGTCAGTATCAATGATCAATCACTATCTCTTTGACAACATAGATTATCCCTGATCTCCAACCCTGCATTCCTCAGTACTCATATTGGTTACTTCAATTCTAGCTTTTCCTCATTCCCAACCAATATTACTACAGTTCCTCATGGCAGTATCTAGACTTGGCAAGATTTTCCCCATCCTTTGGGCCTACTGTTTTCCTTCTTTATAGTTCAGAAAACTGAAAAGATCTCTTCTTCCGTTCAGTAGCCAGGACTGGCACCAAAATGGCAAAGAAGGGGAAAATTAACAGAAAAAAGAGACTTTGTAGTGTAATACAAAGGCAAACAAAATGAGAAAAAAATTTAAATCAATAACTTGTGAAGAGGCAGTTTAGAGATAATCATTTACTGGATAAAAAATACAAAATTGTACCTTCACCCTAAAAACCTCTGAAAAAAAGAAAAAAATCTTAAAATATGTTATTAAACTATTTTAATCACAGAAATAATTAAATAAAAGCTAGTCCATAATACATATTACACTACCTATGTGGACAATGGTTAGTTTTAAATAGAACCTGATTGTTTAAATAAAAATATTACTAAAATGTCACCAAATTACTCAGTGGTTTCAGTCACATCCAATTCTTCATGACCCTTTTTGGGATTTTCTTGGCAAAGATGCTAGAGTGGTTTTCCAGCTCATTTTACAGATGAGGAAATTGAGGCAAAGAGGGTAAAGTGACTTGCACCAGGGTTATACAACTAATAAGTGACTGAGGCTTGATATGAATTCAAGTTTTCCTGACTCCAGGCCTGGTGCTTTTATCCACTGCTCCAAATTAGCAATAAATTATTATACATAGCATCTCAGACGTTTAGTTCATTTTTAATCATTTAAAGCAGTGATGGGCAAACTCCTGCCCACGGGCCAGATGTGGCCCCCTGAAATGTTCTATCTGACCCCTCAACATTATTCCTAATCTGACGAATACAAGGCGTAGGATACAATACAATGAAACTTTGAAAGAATTGCCTTAGAAACAGACTGACAGATGAGTATTTCCTTTCCTTTGGTCCTCTCTTTAAAAAGTTTGCCCATCACTGATTTAAAGACTTTTGGTTTCCAGACTGAATCATCACTAAGCTGCCAGCTAGAATAATACCTGAGAAAAGTTGTGGAAGGCAATCTCCTATATTATCTTATTAGACCATATTTTTGGAGCCACATATAGTTTACCACTGGCCTGCCTTAGTACTATATATGTTAGAGAGTCATAGTCCTGCTATTATTACCTTAGGAACAAGGAAATCAAAGTCCAAAAAGGCAATTTATTTTTAACAACCTATAAGAACTCTGTTAGGAAATAGTGAAATCAAAAGGATACTGTGGTAGATGGGTTAACTGTTGCCTTCTAAGGCACATCTGCCTGCCTCCAGACTTTGCCCAAAATATCATGGAACCCATGTCAACTTACCTTTTTAAAAAAAGAAAAATATATTGATCTTAAATGACAATTGGTAGAGGAGATGATATACTGTGTGATTTAGTACAGACTCTAAAAAAAAAAAAAGGATTAGTATACTCTGTATACAGTTTAATTAAGAGAACATTTGAAAGGATAGCAAAGAATTCAGTTGCACAAACAATATGCCAAAAAAGTATAATTGGTCAGAAAAATTCTTTAAAGATAAAATAATGCTTTATTTTGATAAATGCCTTGATTTTTTTGCAATTATTATTACTGAGTGTGGCACTTTGGAATGAAATCCCATTACATAGCAAAATGAATTAACTGAATCCTTATTTAACATTAATTAAGCTATTAAAGCTTAAAACCTCACTAAGACTTTTGGGATACCTTTATATATATTTGGGGATGGGAGGAGGGGGTATTTTTTTAATATATATACAAGCACGTGATTTTGTTGATGTAGGGAATTTATAGAAAGGAAATTCCTTCCAGTGATGGTACCTGAGCTATTCAATAGCCTGCTGGTTGACTGACCTACCACAAATGTCTAAATACTCCAGTCCACCCTCCACTCAGCTATCAAACTGATAGTTGTTCTTCCTAAAGTATAAGACTGACCAAAATCATCCCACCCCAAATTTCAATAAATTCCAGTCGCTCCCTATCACCTTGAGGATCAAATATAAACATCTCTGTTTGGCTTTCATAGCTCTTCATAAACTGTACCTACCATCCCCAACAAACACACACACTTTTCCAGGCTACTTACACATTACATTACCCCCTCATGTACCCTGTCATTTGGAGATAATGGCCTCCTTGCTGTTCCCCACACAATATACTCCCTCTTCTTCTCTGAGCATATTCAGTGACTGTCCCTACATCTCTTGGATGCTCCCTCCTCATCTCCACATTCTAGCTTCCCTAGTTTCCTGCATGTCCCAGCTAAAATCTAAACTTCTACAGAGAGCCTTTCCTTATCCCCCTTAACTTAGCTACTACACCCATAAACCAGAAAGAAAACTTGGATTTAGTTGTGTTCATGGTTCTCTTCATTAATGCAAATAATGTCTTTATATTCTTTATATCTAGGGATATTCCTATTACTTGTAATTGTCCCATACTTTTTTTTCAGGGTTTTGTCTGCCTTCAAATATCTGAATTTTGCCTTTATGGTCCCAGAGGACCAGAAGATTTAGGACATATGAGAAGTGAACCAAGGAAGCAGTTAGGTGGCTCAGTAAATTGAGAGCCAGGGCCAGAGACAGGATATCTTGAGTTCAAATCTGGTCTCAGATACACATCTAGCTATGTAACCCCGGGAAAGTCATTAAACCTCCATTGCTTAGCTCTTACGGATCTTCTGCTTTGGAACCAATATATAGTATTTGTTCTAAGACATAAGGTAAAGGTTTAGAAAAAAAATATTACCCAAGAAGAAGCTCAATAACACAAACTATATGGACAACAAGGTGACTCAGTTCACAGAGCACTGACCTTGTATCAAAAAGAGCTGGTTTCAAATACATCCTCAGGCACTTACTAGTTATGTGATATTGGGCAAATTATTTAATCTCTCTCTGCATCAGTTTCCTCATTTGTAAAATAGGGGTAATAATAGCATCTGCCTCTAGGGTGGTCCTGAGTATAAAATGAGATAATATTTGTCAAGCACTTTGCAAAAGGACTATGTTTAAATGCTGCCTATCATTAAACCTCAATGACTTACCAGCCCCTGGGCAGTTCTGATTACATTTTCCTGGGTATTGGCTACATTGTACATGAATAGAAGGATACTAATGTGGTGTGAGCATCAATCACACATTGAAAGCAGAGTCTGCCTCAGTAAAGTTTAGGGGGCAAGTCAAATTCCAGAAGAGAGGAATCCTACCTTTTTATAAAGACATACAGAATCTAGCTCTGGGTGTGGACATTGTATACAGAGGTCATGGAGATGCAATAAGATGGAATATTCTTGATTTGATTTCTTAGTATAACACAAGAGAGTTTGCCAAGGGAACTTGTCTAAAAGAGCTATAATTACTGGCCAGACCTGCAGGTGAAATCTCAAACGCTCCTATAAATACTAAAAGGCCAGGGGATATTGAATAGTATACAAGAGAACTTGAAGATTTCATCAGATCAGGAAATGTTTATGGAAGAACAGATGAGAGATAACTAGTGTCCCATGTTGAGACCTGGGATGAGACATGATGAACTCACATATGCAGTATATGTATATGTATATATACACACACACACACACACACACACACACACACACACACACACACACACACATATATATATACCTGCAGCAGCCATGCTGTTGATCTAACTTCATCCCATTAGCCAAGGAGGATGCTGACAACGCAGAGTATTTCTCTAAGGCAACTGAGAAGTGTTTAGCAGATCTAGAATAATCCTATTTTCCCCAAGGTTCATAAGTGACTTTGGAGAGACATAGAGTGAGACATTAGAGAAAATTTATTGTTCAGTAATTCAGTTATGTCCATTTCTCCATGACCTCATGGACTATAGCACTTGTTATAAGGAAGAGAGGGTTTAAGTAAGTTTACAGAGGGCAGAGGCATGAGACTAATAGGGAGAGAATTCTAGAATGGGAAAAATTATAACACTTATAACACACTCCAGATCCTTCCATCCTGCACTATCTCTCAAAGTCTAAGTTCATGTTCATTGTTCCCATAACTTTATCCATCTCAATCTCTACCACTCCCTTCTTTTTTCTTTAATCTTTCCTAACATCAGTCTTTTCCAGTGAGTCTTGTCTTCTCATTATTGTGCATTGGGCATGGATTATTAGCATTCTTAGATGGTATGGAGTCCATTTGGTGAAAGTAGGCTGGCCCTAGTGTTACAAACCTCTCCAAATAAAGGGAAACTTGAGTTCTTAATATAACACCAGAGAATTTGCTAAGTGAAGGGGGTGCAGCACTATGATCATACTACTTTCATGGGTCAGTCTCAAAGGCAGGTCAAAATACCAGAGGAAAGAGTAGTGGATATATATATAGTTCAACAAATGTCCTTTTTCATTCAACCAATGAAAAATAGAGCAGATAGTTCACAGGTCAGTGCTAGATCTTCACAAGACCCAGGGATATGACAAGAAACTGTAGTACAAGTTTGAGAATAACAGATATAAAAACTAACTGGGGCAAATAGTGCTCAAAAAGAGAAGGTTGAAAAAAGAATGGAGTTTTGTCTAGTGATGATTTCCTTCACATTGCATCATGGTAGGAACAACATCCTTCCTGCTTCTGGCTAAGCCAATGAAAGAGAGCTAAGTTCTTGCATTTCTGCCCCAATATTTCAAGTTGCAGTACTATTAAGGAAACTAATGCTTATTCTAGCATATAGCATTGTCACTCTAAACTCCTGAATGTTTTATTGCTGAATAAACTACTGACAAAAGTTTAATTGGAAAAGTTAGTAACAGTATTTGAATTATATTCAGTCTCTTGGCACTTCTACGATTTAGAAAAATTCTTTTTCAATATGATACTGTAATGTATCACAATATAATTTTCAACCAATTGGAATCTTCTTGGATCTTCTACACACTCCTTTTGATCATAGTTAATCCTGTGCTATGCAGGATTTACTGCTTCTCTAGGTTACTAGAACAAGGATGATATAGTTTACTTAGAAAACCCCCAAAAAGTTCTCTAGCGATATAATTGTCTTCAAATGTTATTGCTAAGGACTATCTAATCAGGTCCTTATCTTCATAGAGCTTGGCTTTCTTTAACATAGCTCTCTTAAATAAACATTAATTTGATAATACATAGTTCTGAAACTTGGGAAAGGAACAGAGGAGCCTTTTATTTTTAAATTTTCCAAGCCCATTTTTGATGATGATTTTATAATTTGGGGTGATTTCTTTGTCTCTGAACCAATTTTTTCCCCTTAGGGTCTCCACTTTGGCATAACAAATGTTATAGATAAACCCAGTGGCTATAATTACCAATATTAGGGTAGTTTGTTTTATTTTTGAAATTCACATACATTTTAAAACCAAATATTATTATCAAAGAAATAATTAACTTTGTATCTAATTACTTCCCATGGCAAGGAGTTAATAAACTAGTTAATCTCTAAATCTATGATATATAGACAGAAACTAACATTTCATTAGTTATATAATTCCAGCATTTTAAATTCAAATTGATATTCCAAGTTTTACACCTTGAATTTGTGTAATGGAATTGTTTTTAGTTAAAATCAGTTCATTCCGTGGTGTTTGATTTCATTTCTTTAATCAATAAGGTTTCTATGAACCTTACAATACAATTATAAGTTGTATGAACCTACAATAAAGCATATTTCATTACACCTTATTAAAACTCCCTGATTTATCCCAAACTTAGAGTTTACAGTCCAAAGGTGACACTTTTTTCCATTTTCAAAGAAAATAATATGTTGTTACAAAACATACCCACCTAAGATATCCTTTCAGAAATTTTATTACCTAGCACCAAATGGAGAAAATATTAAACCACAGAATACCAACTTCTGAATGTAATATTTTAATTCATTTTTATTCCAGGTTTATTGTATTACCTGGCCAGGATCCTTCGTGAGTTTTAGCATAGTAATGTGGTAAAAGATAAAGGTTTATATTGTTCACCTTTAGATGTTGGTATTGATATCAGCAATATCAACAACAAATACTACTAAGAATACTTTTGGAGTTGAGCATTTTCACAGTTACACAAATGCCAGAGAGTTCCAAAAAAAAAGTCAAAACATTGTGTAAATTCCTGAAAGTCTCTGCATATCTTAATTTCTGATGTGTTAATTAAAGGAGACAACAAATATATGCATTGTGAAATAGTTTTCATGGAAATTAAAAGTATGAACGATAATGGTAGCTTAAACTTTGAAAAACAAAATTCAGCAAGGGGAAGCCCTTAGCACTTTTTTTTTAAATTTCTTGAAACACAAGCCCATCTATAGATCAAAATACCTCTCCTGTCTCTCTGCTCTGTCCAGACTCCCAAGACTTCTGAGCTCCAAGCGGTTAAGTGGCCACTAGGGGCTTCCTACTGCCAGTCACAATCCTAACTTCCTATTCTTACCAAGTAAGACCATTCATCTGATCTCTGAAAATAGTCACTAGCTTGACTCAATGAAAGAATACAACTAGTTCCTTCTAGCCACAATTGGCTCCCTAAAAATGACACAAAGACGGGTTTTCAGAGACCCCCTTCTTCTGGGGATAATTAGCAGGAATTAAGAAACAAAAAGGCCAACCAATGTCCCTACCTCAGACTTCCATACAATGTAAGAATGACTGCTGCTGTTGGGTGGCGGCTGCAATTTCCTCTGCTGGAGCCATCTTCGAGGAGAAGAGAAGATACTGTTGGTACTTCCACCTGGGCAGGTGAGGATGCCGGCTGAGGAAGAGGACCGTCCACCACTGGGCCCAGCTAGGAAGTAAGGCAGGTCCCAGGCCATATTCCTCTTGAGAGTGTTGCGTCCCAAGGCTGGTTCATAGTCAAAATGGAAGCTGCTTGAGGGTGACTTTTCCTGGGGGGTACTAGGGGTTGAGAAGGAAGAGCACAGAGGGCCAGGAGGTGGTAACCCCCTTCGAACTGCACCTCTAGAAGAAGAGATTGCAAGGCACTCAGCTGAAGAAAGAGAGGTACAAGGGCTGCTGTCCCCACTGTCTGCTCCCCTAATTCGGCCCAAAGCAACCCTGTTATGAATGAGCCCCCCTTGATCCTCATCATCCTCCGGGTCTCGCCCATAGTTGCGAATGATGGCAGGGTCTAGACTGCGGGTCTGGCGCAATCTTCTTTTGGACAAACCTTTGCCAGAGGCAGCACTGGCCCCTGGAGAGGAACAGGAAAAGACACTGTTGAGCAGGCTTTGCGCTGACATCTCGATGTTGGTGCCTCTGATCCCTGCGGACACAAACTCTCTCTCCACTAGAACTCTAACCTCTCCCCACCTCCAGGTATACTGGAATGGTGATCAGACGGAAAAAAAAGCCCAGTGGCAGAGGCTAGCAGCCTCAGGCACTCGAGGGCAGAGGTGGTAGTGTTGAGCAGCGGTCCCTAACCTTTCCGGGCTACGGCCGCAGAGGCAGAGAACCCCTCAGTGTTGTCTAATTCCCCCAGCGGGGGCAGCAGCAGGAGGTTCATAACTAGCCCCAGAATAGACTCACTCCTTGGGCAGAGGCGCAGGCGAAGGTTGCTGCTGGGAGCTTCCAAGAGTTCCCGAGGAAAAGAAACTTCGAGTCTTGGGCGTCGTCGGGAAAAGCAACAGCGGCTTCACCAGAGAAAAAGTTAAGGGAGAAGGAAGAGAAGGAGGAGGAGGAGAAGGAGGAGGAGGAGGAGAAGGGTCGGAGGCGGCCACAGGAGTTCGTTCCCAGGGCTGCAGATCCCGCCAGCGCCACTCCCCCTCCTAACGATGTCCTGGAGCCGCTGGCTCTCAGCAGCCCTGATGCACTTAAGCCTCTGTCTCCACCAAGCCCCTCCTCATAGTGCTGTGGGAGTCTGAGGGGAGGGAGAGGGGGCTGCCCTGCCCAGTGTGCTGTGTGCATTCCTCCCTGTCCTCTCCATCTGGAGACCGTAACGAGGATTTTGCCTGGGTTTGACCTGGGCGCTAGTAGAGTTTAAGCGAGCTCCGTGTGCCCCACAGCTCCAGTGGCACGGAGAGCCAAGGGGACGCAGAACTCTCAGTCTCTGCTGAGCCCTGGTCAGCTTGTAGGGCTGTGGAGTCTCAGCTGCTTCTCATAGCACTGAAGGAGAGCACGCCAACTTTCCCTGGCTTCTCCAGAGTGTTTGACTGTAGAGCGCAGCGCACCCCAAAGCGACCTACAGGAGGAGGGTGAGAAGTGAGAGTGAAACCTGGAGAGCTCTTCACTGTACAAAGATGGAGGTTTGCCAGAGAATGGAACAGGAATCACAGTCTACAGGGAGAGAATGCCGAGGGGATCAGGGAAGAGAAGCTACTGCCAAATGCCCCGCAAATTACTGCTCCCCTCCACTAAAGTCCGTCTTAGCTACGGAGCAGGCGCAAAGTTATTTGTGCATGCTCAATAGCTAAGGTAGAGTTTTGCTGCGAGTGGCAGGATCTCGTATTGCACCACGGGAGAAGACTGCGTGCAGCTGGGGGCTGGGAGTGGGTATAAAGCCAGAAAGAGTCTGAAGGAAAATAAAAAGCTGCAAAAGGTGGGGCAGATGACCAGGGAGCAAAGACCAAGAGAAATTGGGGGTGGGGATGAGAGGAGAGGGCACAACTTGATAACCCTACACTTCTGTGAAAGATAAAGAAAGCAGATACCTTTTTTTCCTCTGTTTCCCTTCTTCCAACCCAAAGAGGGGAAAGTTTGGGAGGGAAGACAACTGACATTATTAGAGGGGAGTTGTTCCCCCCACTACCTATTTGTTTCAGGTGTAGTGAGTTTGGAGGAGTTTTCCCTCCCTTTAGATTAATCTACCAGGTAATTCTTTGTTGGTTTTAACAAGGGATGGGGGAGGAGAATAAGCATTTATTATGTGCTTGCTGTGTGCGGGGCCACTGCTTTACAAATATTATCTCATTTGTTACTCACAGCAGACTTGTAAGGTAGGTGGTTTTATTATCCCCATTTTAAAGTGTGAGCATAATACTAAAGTGTGAGTGTAACACTTAAAGATTAGTTGTCTAAACTCTAAAAAACTGTCTAGACTCTAAACTCTTCCTTTCCTGAACTCTAGTGGTTATCTCAGCCACTTCCAAGGCTTCAGTGATCACCTCTTAAAGTATGACGACCAAATCTCTCTCCAGCTTTATAACTCTCTCCTGAGTTGCTGTCGCACATTTCCCGCACCCTACAGGTTCCTTCAATAGAAAGTACTCAACCTGCTCCTCTTACCACTTTCTCTGTTTCTGTTCATGGTAACAATATTTCCCCAGTAACACAACCTGACAACCCTAATTTCTTCTTTGACTTTTCCCTTTAACTCCTTGCATATCTAATCATTTTCTAGGTTCTGTGAATTTTTCCTGAAAAATATTTCTCCTATCTAACCCCCAGATTGTCAATGTCCCTGCATTCACTGACTCTCTCTCTCTCTCTCTCTCTCTCTCTCTCTCTCTCTCTCTCTCTCTCTCTCTCTCTCTCTCTCTCTCTCTCTCTCT
>NC_058132.1:461815613-461948183 GCF_016433145.1 Gracilinanus agilis | reverse complement strand
TGAATCATGTAACCATGTTAAAAATAAATATTAATAAATGTTAAAAAAAAAACTATCGACCAAAGGAAATAAGGTTTTTTTTTTAAATAAGTTATACAAGAAACAGATAAATATTTATTTTTGAAAAGTGTTTTAGGAGAGTAGAAAGAGCTTCTATCTAGTCACAAAAACCTAAACTAGGGAAGAGGAAAAACAATGAATAGAAATTGTTAAATACTTAATCAACTCTATATAGGAGGGAAAAAAAGAACCACTTTCTTCAAGCTCCTTTCCAGGTTAAGTATTTTCTCCAGATGATTTTATTTTATTTCAATGACTTGGAGTGTTTTATCCCAAAGCCATCACATTTTCTCTCCTGCTATTTGTGATCAAAGGTACAGGGAGCAGAAAGAATGTTTAAAATAAGCTGGATATTTACTGAACTGTATTTAAACTGTGCTGGTTTTTTTCCCCATGTTTGGAGGTATGAGAGGATAGTATGCAAATGCAACAATGCTTTCACTTTTCCATAGGTTTCATATTTTTATATTCCATGGGGCCAATTTCTATTCCTAGCCTATATCTTTTCATGAACTTAGAAAAAGGAACAAAAAATTAATGACCTCATTTTATAATGTTTCTTTTCCCTCATTTCCTACCCACCCCAATTATAATTCAATTTATCTCAAGAAGTGTCACAAAGATTTTGGACAAAATTAATTGTAAATACATGAAATAATGAAGAGTGAAATGAGCAGAACCAAAAGAACATTATGTACAGCAACAGAAATATTGTTTGAAGAATGATTTGTGTTATGTCTACCTCTAGAGAAAGAACTGATAAATGGAAATAAGTAAGATGTAGTTTTATGTACACATATGTTTTTGTCAAATAATGCCTTCTCTAGTCGGAAGAGGAGAGGCAGTTAACTAGATATTTTAATGTAACAAATAATCAAATAAATACATTTTCCTAAAAAATACTGAATATTACATAAAACTTCTAGAAGGTGACGTCTTTGCAAAGTTCTTTAACTATATTGTCTAATTTAATCCACACAGTAACCTTGTATTTTCTGATCTTATTTGTTTCTTTGTTTATTCCTATTAACGTGATATCAGTTTAGGGAACTCTGGTCAGGAACCTCTTTAACCAGTGCAAATTGACACCTTCTTTGCAATTTACAGTTTTACAGAATTGCCTGGGACACTCAGAGGGTGAGTGATTTGCCCAGAAATATCACTGAGCTCATATATGTCAGGTGTGGGACTTACACCTGGCTAGATATTCCTGGGTCACCTGTTTCTAAGTCCAGCACTCTTTCCACTATACTATACCCAAAGCTATCTCAAATAGGTAGAAACCATTGATCTAATATATATTATTTACATAATAACAATGAATAACATTTATATGACACTTTAAGATTTTCAAAGTCATTTCCTATCTTTCCAGGCACAAGAACCAGATGATCTCTCATAGTCTGGTCTAATTCACTGAATGTACTAAGGAAAGATATTTTTTATTTTAAGACAGAATTTCCCAACACTAATTTACATACACATTTCTTCTTCTTTTTTTGTGTACACTGGAACACCTTAAAAACATTCACCTGAAAAGACTGACAATTTGGCATTATAAACAAAAAATTAATTTTGATATTTGCTCCCTTCATTGCCTGATGTGAATGCCAAATTACATCTGGGGAACCATTAATACATTTCCTTTATTTCCTCAGAGAGGCCACAGTAGAATTGAAAATCAGTTGTTTTCACCTGCCCTTTCTTTAGTAACAATTCCTTAAAATGTGTTGCCAGCAATGAAAACACCTAATACCCCTCTGATTTGGGTATCAGTGAATGTTATTTGTCATGGCTCATTGGTTATATGCATGTTGGTTAAATAGTTAACAAAATAACACTTCTTTTTTTATGACTAGTTCCTTTCTAAGTGAGGCTGAACAGATGCAGTGTATGATTCATAAGACATCAATTCTGCTAATTCCATGCAATTTTTATGTACTTAATATAAATGTCGTGGGTACACATTAATAGTGCTAAATATTTATACCTTTCATGGAACCTGTAGTTATACATTCTTGGTTATGGCTGTTAGAGAATTAATGAGCAGTAGAAACTTCTACTAACACTTTATACAAGAACCAGACCCACACCAATTAATTAATTATCTTATTTCTAAGGGCACATGAACCTCTACAACATTGAAATACACATAGCCTTTAAAAGAATTCATTAATTTGTTACATTAAAAAATCAATGAACTTGGTTCCTTCCTCTCTCCCTTCATTATATATATATATATATATATATATAATATACATATATATATATATATATATATATAATTTCTATTTATCAGTTCTTTCTCTGGAGGTAGACATAGACATAGCTTAAAAATAATTAAATAAATCTCAGTCCAATGACATAATCCCCTCTATGTCACTTCAGTATCTGGGGAAGAGAGAGAAATTAGGCATACAAAGCATTAATTTCATCAAGTTCAGAATCAAAAGATCCCCCTGGGCTTGTGCTCCAGGGACTTTGGCTTCTGAGGACTTCTCTACTTGTTATTTGTTTTTCATTTTTTAAGAGGAGCAGAGATCTTACAGGGTAATATCTCAACTTGTGTATCAATTGGATTTAAGTGAGGCAGAGTTGTACAAAGTTGTCAGCCTCACTCTTCCAGAGTGTTTGAAATACAGTGGCAGGACAAAAGTCAGGATGACAGATTCAGGGTCTTGGTGTCTTCAGTGTCTGACCAAATTCAAAGCACTCCATAGCACCTTTTCAGTTGCCTTTGTGGCCAGTGGAACAAATTGTTCTCATTTGTCCATTCTGAAAAGGGAAATTGTCCCATGTTTGGGGTAGACATCCTCCCAACCAATTGAAGGGTTTGAGGCTATCTGGTTTAGCCCATCTGCTAAAATGTACATCTTAAGTGATCCGGACACATGGCAAAACCCCATTATATATTTGCTTATAAAGTGTTACATAATAATACTCATTTAACACATGTATAACCCAGTGGAATTGCTTGTCAGCTCTGGGAGGGGGGAAGGAAAAGGGGAGAGAGAGAACATAAATCATGTAACCATAGAAAAATGATTTAAAATAAACAAATAAATTTTAAAAAATAAATAGTGAAGGTAGGAGGCTAAAAAATAATGCTCATGCTATCTACCTCAAAAATTATTACAATAATCAGGTGAGATCATATAAATAAGACTTTGTAAACTATGAAGTGATATAAACTTTTATTTGACCATCATTATCAGTGAACGATTTTGCTAAACTGATCCAATAAACTCTCATAAAAACTCAACAACTAACCATAGGTTTAGCAAAAATTATAATTTAGACATATTTTTAAAATTGTTGATCAAAACTATTAGTTTCTATGATATTGTTCCCTTTAGGGCATTCGTTTTAATGAAATTTAAAAAATAAAATGTGTTATTTTGTTTTTCTTAGATTGTTACCTCTCAAGGATAGAACTTGCTTTCTTTTTATTTCTTCTTTTCTTCTTTCTGTTTCCTCTCCCCTATTTCCTTCTTTCCTTCTTTTGTTTTTTCCTTCCTTCCTTCCTTCCTCTTTCCCTTTTCTCTCTCCTTTCCTTCTTTCCTACTTTCTTATTCCTTTTTTCTTTCCCTTCTCTCCTCTATTCCCATTCCCTTCACTTCACTTTAAAATAATAACTTTATACCTTAAAGAACCAGTCCTGGGTAAACTGTTCTGGAAATCTAAACTTACCCATATAGGACAAAAGATAGACTTCCAATAATAAAGAAGAATTTTAAACATTTTGAGAAAGAAAATCAGAACTGAAGAGATTATTTGCTTCTCAAACACTCCAAAGGACAGAAACACAGTAGATATCAATATAAACAGAAAGCAACATCAACAAAGTGATAACAGAAAGGCCTGTAAAAGACTTCCTTCTTAAGTGTACATAAGGAAATAGGGTTGAAGGTAGAAATCTAGTAGAGATAATAGCAAAGTGGACAGATAGTATTATGAACAAAATCCTGATGACACTCTGCCTATAGGTGAATGCTTCTTTGGTAGGATTATGTTTTAACATGGGAAGGTACATAAAAGGGAGGAGGGGACCAGGGGGAAATAGAGGAATTTATTAGGGCCAAGTCAAATGCTAGCAATGAGAGTGACTTCTGTACTCTCAGAAAGAGAAGAATCTACAAGGGAGTAAATGAGGAGGAGGCGTGGAAAGATTGAAAAGAGTGTAGAAAGAAAGGAAGCTTTTGGGGGTGGATAAAGACATTCTAATGATGGAGGCTTCTATGGGTAAATGAAAATGAAGATCTTAAACTGGATGAATCCTTAGGGATTTGGTGCCTAACACTTTGTTCTGGGAGAGGGGAATTTGGAATTCCTGGGAATGACTGGTATTTGGAGGATGCCATGGGCTTGAGGAAGTTTCCAAGCAAATGTAGGGGCGGAAAACTCAACAAGAAAGGATATAGATCAATGACAGGTGAGAGGTTTGAAAATGGAGCAATGTCTATTCTGACATCTGTAATAATTGACACTGTTCTAAGAGTGAAGCACAGTGGAAAAGGAGAGTCTATGAAATAAGTTCTACTAGCAGTGACAGAAATTGCCTAGACAGTAAAGCCTAGAATGGAAACTGATTGTATAAAGAATATGGAGAAAAGAGGGGGAACAAATAATTATAGGAACCATACATCAGAGAATAGGATCTAAAGTAACAGAAAGGGAAGATGAATATTTTCTATTTGGGAAAAGGATCCAAAATTAATTAAAAAATAAACTAATGAAAAGGACAAGCTGAAGAGGAAGAGAAGACAACAGAATTTATTTGATTAACTAAGAAGGAAAAAGAAGGGGGAAGGAATAGATAATCAGATAAAAAGAAGAGAGAGAAGTTAACCATAAACATTTTTAAAGAGAAAAGTAACAAGCAAGAAGAGAGGAACAATGGTGAAGGGAAGAGAGACAGTAGAAACAGACATACCTTTAAAAAAAGTTTAAGTAAAACAACTGAAGGAACATAATACTGCATATATAGCATAAGAGAGGGGAAATCATAACTTGAAAACATTGTAAAACAGAGGGAAACATAATCCTAATTCATAATTTTAAATGTGAATGGATTAAATAATCCAGTAAAATGAAAAAGGGTGATATATTAAATGAGAAAATGAATTTAGAATCTGTTTCTTATAAGAAATTCATTTTAATATGCACAAAATAAAACTGAAGGAATGGGGGGAAATTGCTACATATCAAATGAATCCAAAAAGGCAGGAGTTGCCATCTTGATATCAGATTAAGCAGAAACAAACATTCAAAACCTTAAAATGGATTAAAAAAATACAATTTTATGCATTTATGCATGAAACTTTTCAGCACTTATGCTGAAAGAAACTATAGACACCAAACCAATATCAGTAATAAACTTGTATGTTATAAATGCATTGGCATTCAAATTCATAAAGAAACATTATTTAAGCTTCAAGAATACCTACAATGTACATAATTATGATAGACTTTAGTATTCCTCTATTTGTTTTGGATAAATAAAAAAGAAAAATATACCAAAGGGAAAATAATAAACTCAAATTTCCACAGAAATTAGAGGTAAGAGTTAGAAAATCTTCTTTATGAGACAGCATGCATATTTCTTCACACCATATGAAACTTTTACAAAACTGACCATCTGCAAAATACAGAAATATTGCAAACATGTAAAAAAGTCAAAAATAGTCAATACATCATTGATAGAGCATAATGCAATAAGAATCAAAATTGACTAAGGGATCACAAACAAAAGATATAGATCCAAAAGGAGATAACAATGAAATTTTAAATAATGAGTATGCCCGAAGAACAAAGTATGGAAACAATAATTATGTGAAAGAAATGATAATGAAACATACCAAAATTTCTGGGATACATCCAAAGCAACCTTTGGAGGGGGTGGGTGGGAGGGAATCATATCATACCCTAGCAAAATAGAAGAAGATAAGATGAATGAATTGAATGTGCATTTAAAAATTAGAAAATCAACAAAAAACCTAAAATAGGCAAAAAGGAGGAGATATTAAAAATTCTTAAGGAAATAAGATAAATTAGAAATAATCCACAGAAGTGATGAATTAGACTAAAAGCTGGTTCTTTAAAAAGACTAATAAGATTGAGAAATCCTTAGTTAATCCAATTTTAAAAATTGCTAAAAATAAAATCAATAAAATAGCAAATGAACAAAGTGAAATAACAGCCAAGTCAGAAGAATTAGAAAAAGAATGATAGATTAATGAATCTATTTTGACTGCCTATTGTCTATTACAGACAGACAAACAGATAGGCAGGCCCACAGGCAGGCAGAGAGACAGATAGACAGACAGACAAACAGATGGATAGTTGGATGGATAGATAGTTAGATAGATAGATGATAGATAGATAGATAGATAGATAGATAGATAGATAGATAGATAGATAGATAGATAATAGTAAATTCAGTTTTATAAAAGTTAAAAGTTTAAAGCCAAGAGTTTAGCCCAGGAAAATCTAGCTAATTAATATAATTAAAATTTCCAAGTCAAAAAAGATCCACATATATTTCTTATATGTTTAAGAATCACCATTTTAAAAAAGTAAGGATGAAAAATAATGTATGTTCTCTTAATAAAAAACCCTGTTATACTGGTGGAGTTTTTTGGTACCTAGGATAAGAAATTTGTAGTATTACTCTGCCCAATGAATGTTCCTCACTCTTTAATTGTGGAAAAACTTCATATTTTTAATCCTCATTAAAATGTCATTAAATCTCTCTACATATATTTTCTAATATACATAATTAGAATTTCAAAAGCTTGTTAATTAGCCAATCCATCCTATGGTACCAAAAGAATATCCTTTACAGTACATTCCGGAATACTTAATCTGGTACTAAATTTTTATAGGATATTTTAGTGATGTTCTTTTCAATTCTCTTGGAATATTGTTTACAATCTCATCTATCCCAGTATCAAAAATATTTTCTTATTCCCAGCCTAAACTTTTCCTTTCTTAATTTTTCCCTTGGCCCCTAATTAAATCTCTGGCCAAAATTCCTCTTTACCCTTGGTATTTAGACCCTCCAACTATCTGTTGATTGTTATCATATCCCTCAGCTCTTGCTAATGGCTTGGCCATGCTATAAACATATTTTGATCTTAGAATCATTCATCATAACTCAATCTCACTATATGGTTAGCTTCTGCTTCTCTGTACTTTTTCCAATTTGTTTACTTCTTTCCACTTCTAAGGCGCTGTATTCCAAGGGAAATTTCACTGTTGCTTTGTTATACAATTCTTTCCTTTGTATTACAGTCCTAAATTGCATTGGCCTTTTTATGACTGCCATATCACATTTCAAGTTCATATCTGAGCTACTATCAGTCCCATCTCTTTCAGCAACATTGCTTTTTCATGTTTCATCTGCCTACTGAATCATGCTTGAAATTATTTCTCCCAGATGTATTGGTTGCATTTTTTTCAGGGTTGGGATTAATTTTATTTCCTGCTTATATGTTTCCCACCAATCTTGGTTCCTTTGATATTGTTACTCTGTTTTTTGCTGATATCTGTGGAAAGCAATTCATAGTGTTACAGTGCTATGGCAGAAGTCAATGATCCTGATGCTGATTTAAAAAAAATTACAAAAATGAATCCCTTCATTTGACCTTTCCCATAAACTTACCATATTCTTGTTGTTATGGTAAACAGTTTGTGTATTTTATTTCTGGTTTATTTTTCAGCTTTGTTTCACCAAAGCCTAGCCCAATACCATATACAGAGTAGCAGCTTGATAAATATTGGAGAAGTTGAATTGAATTTGATTTACAGTGGAGGTGAGACTTTAAAGTTTGTTTCAATTATACTTCACTGTTGTCAGAATATAATGCAGGACATAATTGATGTAGAAGTCATCTTTTACGTGCTATTACATTGATTGTCTAAGCCATGATCCTGGGTACTATTTTTGCTTGTCAGAACAAAGAACTTAAAGCTTTAATATTAAACTCCTTACCAAGAAGTCTTTGGTAGAAAGAGTAAGTCCTTAGAAAACATGAAAAGAACAAAATTCAACAGCCATTAAGAAAAATTTTGAGATTGAAACATTGTAGAATTGATTATTTTTTTGAGTGTTGAAAAAGCTATACAATGTCAATGTCATGACTAGATGAGAAGAATTGAGGGTTTTTATTCCCAATACAATCAATCACTTAAGTTAAAGCTGAATGTTAAAATATACCAATAAAACATAAATGTAAAATAGCTAAAAGATTATCATTAAAATCTCAACAGGGAAGGTGTTCAAGTTGTACAGAATAATTTTTCTCAATTAGTAAGACACATGTTTCTTATACATAATATTAGCTTAGAATATGGTTTACCTATATTTTCTTTCTAGACCCTGGGTTACCATTGGGAATCAAGGTGAAGATATGGAATATAATTGATCTAACAAATAATCCCCCTTATAAACAACATATCTTATCTCTATAATACATCATTATTAATAATGATTTCCTATTAAATGGCTTGGTTCTAACTAGCACCAAAAGTAGCCTTTCATCTTGAGTTCCTGTATAATCTTTTTTATTTTAGGCTAACTACAAAAACACCCTCATTAATCTGCTGCTTTCCCTCCCCGCACTTATCATCCTTATAGATACCAAAATAACTTTCTAAAAGTACAGGTCTGACCAGGTCACTTACTTACTCAAGAACCATCAGCGGCTCTCTCTTGACTTGTATAAAATACAAATTCAATTTGGTATTTAAAGTTCTTTACCATATGACTCCAACAACGCTTACCAGAGTTATTTCTTTTTTATTATTTAATTATTTATTATTTTTATTTTATTTTGAATATTTCCCCATAGTTACATATTTCATGTTCTTTCCCTCTCCCCCAAGCCCCTCCACCCCACTTAGCTAAAGCACAATTCCACTGAGTTTTACATGCATCATTGATTAAGACCTAATTCCATATTATTGATAGTTGGACTAGAGTTATTGTTTAGCATCTACCTACCAGAGTTATTTCTGATTAATCCCCTCATTGTCTCTGTATTTTAGCCCAATTGGATAACCTGTTGGTATTTGGACAGCATAAAGCCATTCCATGTGTCTGAAAAGCAATTTTTCCTCATCTCAGCCTCTAAAAATTCGTAACTTCTTTTAGGCTCAGCTCATTTGCCATTGTATCCTATAGAAAATCTTTCCTATTACCTTAGTTTGGTTTTCTTTCGCTTATCATATTATCCTGCATTCACTTAGTTGTGCAAATATCACATCTCTCTAGTAGAATATAAACCCCTCAAGGTCAGGAACTATTTGTTTACCTGCTTCCCCAGCCTCTCATAAGGTGTTTAATAACTGCTTATTGAATAGAATAATACAATAGAAGAGAAATATGTGGTTTTGTCTTAGCACGAATCTTGATCTCTTCCCCTAAGCAAAATGTGGGTTCTAGAGTACATGTTGCCTGGTTGTGAGGCAGCAACAGGCTGGATCTATTGCCTACTGACTCCTCAGAGCTAATAGTTAAAATTTCTCTATGCACATTTTTCCTTGGGTATCAGCAAATGCTATGCTATTGTTTAGTTGAACATCACATCGTTTAGCAGATCATCAAATCTAGACTTAGTAAAGTAATGGAGTAATAATGGTTAATAATGGTTAATGGAGAAATAATGGTTAATAATACAGACTAAACTTAAAAGTGTATCATACATTTTTAGGGAGCAAAGTTGTTGAATATTTACCAGCACACCACCGGGAATATATGTGGAGGTGGGAAGAGAGAAGGATAGGCAGCTGCTACTTTGAACTCTTTAATTTTCTTCATTGTTCTGTTCTGAATGTTCATGGAGTCTTCTTGTCATTTTAAGTTGAAAGCTGTGACTAGAGTATGCACACCTGGTAGAAGGTAAATGAGGGTGCTTGGAAAAAACTGATGACACCCACATTCCAAAGGCTGGGGCTAGCCACCTCCTCCCTTTTCACTCCTCTCAGACATATCGCTAATGCTCTTCAGTGTACAAAATACTTTCGCATCCTCTATCCATCCTGGTTCTCACCACAGATCCATGATATATATAATCCTTGTTGGTCAACTTTTCCCTGTACATGACAGTCCGTGATCATGTTTCTATGTTTGTTCATTTTTACAGCTTCCTGTTCCCTAGAATGCTCTCCCTACTTGGTGCCATTGCTTGGAACCCCTAATCACAATTTTAAGGTTCAGCTTGAGTCTCTCCTACAAAAGTATTTTCCTAAATCCCTCCCTTCTGAAATTGTTTAATATTTATTTTCTATTTGTTTTTATCTACTTATCTGTGTAGATATTGCTTCTTCCACATATTGTAAATTCTGTGAAAGGAGAATTTAGTACTTAACAAATTGAATTTATTTCAATTAAAATGACCCTTTGTTGCTTTAGATCTAAAATGTCCAAAGTACACAGCTAGTAATTAGTGGAACTGAATCTCACGCCCCACACTTCTGGTTTATAGACTAGTTGGGTATGTTTGGTTTTAAAAGAAATCTCGACTTTATATATAGAAAAAGTAGGCAACCACTTGAAGGGGTTTGATTTCTAGGGTGATAGTAAAGTTATCCTGTGCCTCCTAATCATCTTTTCTGTCATCTCATGGTGGAAATTGGACCTAAAAATTTCATTTCTTTAGGTTAAGAACTCTGTTCCTTAAAAGAAAAAAATACCACAACTCTACTCTCATTCCCAGCCAGCGGAAGCAGTTGAAATTGTGTCAGTTATTTTCAGTTCAGTATAAATAAGTTACTATTTTGAGACATGTTTTGATTGAGAGAACATGAGGATATTGGTGTCTGAGAGATAAGAGAGGGCACTTAGGACCCTATATAGGTGAGGAAAAGGAACAGAGCTCAGAGTTTGGGAATCTTAAAGACCTATTTCACCTGCTTTATATTTCTGCCTAGGGTGAGCCATGATTTGGCTCACTTTGGAGAATGAATTTCCATTTTGCCTTCATAAAAAGGGACTTTCCATTGAGATAGTTATGCTTTGGTTTTGAATCTGGTGAAATTTCTGGGCAAGAGCTATGATCTCAATTAGGGGCACCAGCTGCCATTATGGGTGTGACAACATAAACATTAGAAAACAGCTCTGCAAACTGTAAAAATTTAATGAGTTAACATGAATCCCACTTCCAACTTGGAATATTTTTTTTCATGAAGTCAGTACAATTTTTGCCTTTAATTAAAACTACATCCCAACAAGATAGGGAAAGAGTGGGGAGAGACTGAGGAGGGTAGTGGGAGGGAAGGAGGGACATCTTGACCTCCTGATTTATTTCATGAGTATTTTTTTCTCCCTTTCAATATGTTAGACCTTGAACCCAACTTCTGAGGCCACAGAGCTAACTCATGATTCTGGCACTGGAAACTCTCACTTTACACCAGGCAGGCAGTTTATTTTTCCCTGATAATGTAATTTGATCTCAAGATCCAGGATGATGTCTTGCAATTCCTTCTGGACATTAGTCAGGAACCCAAATAACTCTATTCCTCTCTATCCTCCCCAATGGCTTCCCTCACACTGAGCCAAGAAAGCCAAAACCAATGAAGAAAAACAAATTTTAAAAATCTGGCTTAATGTTTTTAATTTGTGTCTTTGTCTAACTCTATATGATTCTTGTCTTTTTGGAGTACAACCACCTTTAAAAATTAATCTAATTTATGGTTATATTAAGGATGTCTCATTCTCTCTTTCTTTTCTAGGACTTGCATGGTACATAAAGATAGTGGGCATTTAATAAGTGTGTTTTAATTGAATGAGTGAGTATGAATTATAAACTTCATTAAAGAAGGAAATATTTCCATTTTTCTTTATATCTCAGTACCTTGCATGATGCATGGTATATGATAGGTGTTTAATAAATGCTTATGGGGACTGGTATTACTAATCATTATATGCACAGTTTATTATAATGTCTTGCAGAGATTTGGCAATGAAGTAATGTTCTTTGAATGGAACTGAACTGAATTCATTGAATGAGTGAATAATTGAATGAACCATTGCCAATTTTGTTACATAGGAAAATGTTCTGTTGTTTAAACAAATAGCACTATCCCCTGTCCCCCCAAAGCCCATTACCTTCTTTCTGTGTATTGATTCTAAAGGAGAAAAGTGATAAGGGCTAGGCAATGAGGGTTAATTGACTTGGCCAGAGTCACACAGTTATGAAGTATATATGGTCAGATTTGAACCCAGGATCTCCCATTTCCAGACCTCACTCTCTATTCACTGAGCCACCTAGCTACCCCCTAACTTTTAGCATTTTAAAAAATCATCTGCCTCTTAATTCCCTGAAATATTAAAAAATGACCTCATATGAACATGGATATAGCCAGTTGGTTGTTCTAAGTTGGTTGTTCTAAACGACGGTTACAAAGACTGGACAAGGTAAGAGATAGGACTGTGAAGTCATAGGAATTTCCAGAAAATTTTGAAAGCCATAGAGAAAAGGAAAGGAGAGGAGAGGAGAGGAGAGGAGAGGAGAGGAGAGGAGAAGAGAGGAGAGGACAGGAGAGGAGAGGAGAGGAGAGGACAGGAGAGGAGAGGAGAGGAGAGGAGAGGAGAGGAGAGGAGAGGAGAGGAGAGGACAGGACAGGAGAGGANGAAGAGAAGAGAAGAGAAGAGAAGAGAAGAGAAGAGAAGAGAAGAGAAGAGAAGAGAAGAGAAGAGAAGAGAAGAGAAGAGAAGAGAAGAGAAGAGAAGAGAAGAGAAGAGAAGAGAAGAGAAGAGAAGAGAAGAGAAGAGAAGAGAAGAGAAGAGAAGAGAAGAGAAGAGAAGAGAAGAGAAGAGAAGAGAAGAGAAGAGAAGAGAAGAGAAGAGAAGAGAAGAGAAGAGAAGAGAAGAGAAGAGAAGAGAAGAGAAGAGAAGAGAAGAGAAGAGAAGAGAAGAGAAGAGAAGAGAAGAGAAGAGAAGAGAAGAGAAGAGAAGAGAAGAGAAGAGAAGAGAAGAGAAGAGAAGAGAAGAGAAGAGAAGAGAAGAGAAGAGAAGAGAAGAGAAGAGAAGAAAAAAAACAAAACCATGGGCTTTGGGGAGGAGTCAGGGAAGAATATGGATAAAAGTTACAGAAAACTGCAGAGGTTATGGTGTTAAGAGATTTTGGATTTTCATCTAAGGCATAGGGCTTTTAGCCATTTTTTCTTAAACAAAGAACTTAATACTTCTTTACCTCATTTGTAGAGATGTTTAGACTGGATGTCTTTTGAGGTTACTTTTGACACTAAATTCTATGGTCCTTTATTCTCCTCCTTCCTTATATTACTCAGTCTATATCCAAGAGGATTGCAATAAATATTTAACAACTAGCTTTCTTGGAGGGAAAAGCACACTTAAACACTTTTAAATTTAGTCTGTATTCACATTTTATCTGTTACTTTTTAAAAATCTAGATAATCAAGAAGACAATAAAGCAAACTTTGATTTGCAACATTTGGCCATTTCTGAGATTGAAAAAATTCACTCTGAAAATTTAGCAACCAGGGCTCAAGCATATCCCTGAATATACATATTTTTCAAAGCACCCTATCTATAGCTATTTCGCTGGTTTAAGAACATAGATATAGATTGTGTACAATTAGATTTGGTTGCAAAATTATGCATTTTGTATTAATTTTAGCATAAAATTCTATGTTTTATTTAGTCAATAATAACAATTTTATTAATTGGATTTCTTTTTAAATGCTTTAGACCTGGGATCAACCAAGTTAATATATATATATTTATATATATACACACATATTTATGTAAAGCTCTTTCACTATAATACCATAGAATGAGAGAATAATAGTTCTAGAACTAGGATAAAATTAGTAGTCAACCAGACCAACCCCTTCATTTTTTTATATGTGAAGTCCCACATAAATAACAATGCTTAATATTACTAAAGACACATTATATGTCATAATTTTTATCAAAATCCAGTAATACAAGTTGATGAACATTTAAAAATAAATTCTACTGATACCTTTTGTTTTTACATCACCTGTATTTCTCTTTCCCCCCTAACTATTTCCAAGGAGTCATCCTTTATCATTTTAAAAAAGAGGAAGAAAATAAAAAGTTTTACAAAACTGAACAACTGAAAAAATCTGAAGTTCTATGCAGTGCTTCACTCCCAAGGACCCATTCCCTCCATACACACTTCCACAGAGGAGCAGAGGAGATGTCTTCATATATCTTTTTTTTTGAGGCTATTTGGTTTTGATTCTCATTATCATCAACATTGTTGTCATGGTCATCATTAGCATTTATATAAGACTTTAAGTTTTGCAAAATGGTTTTATAAATATTATCCCTGTAAGGAAGGTACTATTATTATATCAATTTTACAAATAATGAAACTGAATCAGGCAAAAGTTATCAGGTCACCCAGCTAATAAGTGCTGAGGGTAGATTTGAACTCAGGTCTTCCTAACCCCCGGCCAAATATTCTACTGTGTCTCCTAGCTTTCCATACTTCTCTGTGTGTGTGTATTCACTATATTTATCATTTATTATAAGATAGTAATACTCCATTATATTCACATGCCATGGTGTATTTAGCCATCCCCCAAAAGATGGTAATGCACTCTATTTCTAGGTCATTGCTACCACAAAAAGTGTTGCTATAAATATTTTGTTCTTTATAGGATCTTTCTTTTTCTGTCATTGACCTCCTTGGAGTTACAGGTGTAAAAGATGAATCTCTGGGTTAGAGCATAGTTGTTTTAGTCAGTTTTTTTGCCTATGAACTCCCAAGATAATCTCTAGCTATGATGTCTCCAGTTGGACCCTCACCTTCATTGTTTCCCAACCAGACACTGGATCTTGAGGGAAGACCATACACTATCTAATCACTTACCTCCCTCAACACATTTCTCTCCAAGCACATCTAATATACCTAGATTTGTTCCTCAGTGTTTAAAATATTCCCACCTTCTCATATCCTTTGACCATTGCAGGGATTCTGAGCACTTTGCTGCCAATGTTTGAATCCCATTACACTTTACCAACTTCTGCCTCCTTAATTCCATGACCCTTCCCTACTCCTTACATGCCTTTGTGTCCCCATACTTTACCTCCCAATGTCCCTCTCATGATTGTCCACTATGATCTCTGAAATTCCTGCTTCATAAATAATGAGTTGACTTTCTTCTTAAACATTTTCTTTATGACACTATATCCCTGGTCTCCATTTCCAATAATGATTGCACTTACACTCATCTTACCTGACTTTCTATAATTGGGAGAGTCTGAATACTTGCTCCTCATTGCCTTTCTAGATTCTTTCTCTACTATCATTATTCAACAACCTCTCCTCCTTTAAGATATACACTATTCAATTTTATCACCCAATCCAGACATTGATGGCCATTATCTATCCACATCTAGAACATTGTCCTTCTTTCCTCACTGAGTTCAGTGCCTGGATTATGGTCTTTCCCTCCTTTAAAATTGCCCTCCTACAAGGGATTTTAAAGAAAATGTTACTACTCTTTAAAATACTTTGAGTTCAAATCACTACATTTTATTAATTTTCATGATTCACTCCTTCAGTGGCTTTCAGCAACACAAGGTGATCCTTTCTCTGATCTTGCTTTCATTGGTATTCCATTTTACATTTGTGAGCTCTAAAATTCCCTAGATGATCATAAATCATTTATCGTGTCTTCTTTTCCTCATACTTAGAACCCTTACATCTGTTCTTCATTTTCACTATGACTTCCAATCCTTCTACCTTTAAGTATTTTCTAAAGCCATCACCCCTTCACCCTTTCTCCTCGATTTCAAACTTCTAGTGAATCAATTACACTCTACATGGTCCTGTACATTCAAATCCCTTGCCCTTTATCCTATTGCCAATAACTCCTTTCCAAACCTTATTATTGGAATACTCTCACCACTTGCCTTCTTCATTTCCATTCATCTGCTGCTGACCAGAACTGGAGAAAAAAAACCACCTCAAATTCTGAGCTACTTCTTTCAATAGTTTTGGCTTTTTCTGATACTTTACTTTTTAAAATCACCTTTTAGGACTTTTGAAAACTAATGGTTTTCCAAGATTTAAACAAGCTTCTCTTAAATTCTTTTATGTGTTAGTTTATTTCTTGATTTGATTTGAGTATGATTTGGCATGGATATTTCCAAATATAAGCCATATTCTTTCACTTGCTTCAGAGGATGATGAAATCTAAAACAAGCAAGAAAGAGTCGACAGCTTTAGCGAAGCCAAGGCCTTTCTACCTCATTGTGGGAAGAATAAACTTAGCAGAATCCCAGATTGCATTCTTGGACCAAATAGCTGAGGATGTTCTGTTTTCTACAACATTTGAAAGTTCTTTTCTAACTTCCAGTCCTTAGCATATTGCTATTTTTGTAATCTATTCATACAGAGATCTACTGCAATTGATCTTAATGGAATAGATGTGATCCCATAGTTATGGAAGCCCATGCCAGTGGCTCACACACTTTGGACAGTTCTACCATTCCTGAAAGGATTCATGCATGATCTTGGCAACAGGCTGTGTTTTCTTTCTCTATATCTAAATATGGAGAGGTTCATACCAGTAAACTGGCCAACTGATGATGAGTTCTTTGGCCATGACTTCCCAAGAAATAAAGAAAAATACAAAATCACCCTCAATCTTGTCAGCCATCCACCCCCCATTTCCTTCTGCAGTGACACTAGCAATGTTTTAGAAAGGGGGATAGAGAGTATTAAGAATCACAGATTTTAGATCATCTTTAAGTTTTCACTGTTATAGATACTCTTGTGGTACAGGGATGTGAAAATCCATGTCTAATGACCAATGAATGGATATGCTCCTGGAAAAATAATTCACATTAATTCATCTAAAAAGGGCAGCTGAGTGGCTCAGTGGATTGAGAGCCAGGCCTAGAGACTGGAGGTCCTAGGTTCAAGTCCGGCCTCGGACACTTCCAGCTGTGTGACCTTGGGCAAGTCACTTGACCCCTACTGCCCACCCTTACCACTCCTGGGCCAAGGACGGTCCCTAGCCCGGATGAAAAAAGGAGGAGGGTTGGGCGTGGGGCTAGCAACCCCACCCTGTAAAAACTACATCTGCTAAAGAAACTGCAACCTAAAGTAGGGGCAGCTGGGCTAGCTCAGTGGATTGAGAGCCAGGCCTAGAGACGAAAGATCCTAGGTTCAAGTCTGGGCTCAGACACTTCCCAGCTGGGTGACCCTGAGCGACTGAGTGTCCCATTGCCTACTGGTTGTGGCCCTATGCTCCTAAAATGGAGTCCCAGGATAAAAAAAAAAATTCATCTAAACATGTTTGCCATTACTGAAACTTGAAGACAAAAGGAAGTTGCACTTAAATGGAAATATGGCCATGGGTTTTTCTTAAAGGAATAAATAAGCAAGTACTTTAAATCAGGAATTCGGAGAATGAATGACTCATTATGGATCATTATTGCCATGGAAGTCATTTTTTAATCAGCTTTATACAAGCAGAGCCTTGACCTACAAGAGAAAGATAACAAGATTAATACAAAGGTAGAAGAAAGAAAAAAATTAGAGATGTCATGCAAATAAAATAATTCTAACTTGTCCTAAGTAATTAATTATGCCAAATGAAGCAAAGGACAAAAACTTTCCTTCCATCCTCTTCCCCTTTGTCAAGGACAATGACAATTCTCTCTCATTATTGGATTCACTGAACACTCAAATGAAATCCAGTGTCAATGGGATGCACAGAGGTATTTACAAACTTATATGGTCACCTACTCTTTCAAAGGCTTAGTTGGCCTGCTGCTGAAATTCCAATTAAGAATTAAATTAAAGATGAACCTATATGTTTGACTAGTGAGTCATACCTAGTTTCTTTTCAATTACTTAATTTATTTAGTTAATTTATCAACTAACAGTAAACAAATAAATAATATTAATTTAGTAATTAAATTGATTAACTTAATAAAAATATTTGGGACTTCTGTGATTATATTAACTAGAGTGGGGGCCACAAACACTTTGACTTCTTAATCCACTTTTCCATTTGCTATCAGATACATTGGAGTGTCAAAAGCAATTAACTTTCACTCAGTAAATAAGCTATTTGTTTTGTAATCAATGCAATATTAATGCCTTACCTTAGACATTTGATTTAACACATGAAAATAATATCTTAATTCACAAATAGGTCCATTTTCCTAAGTGTAAAAAAAATTCTCCGGAAAAAACAAACAAACCATGTTTTCCTTTCTTTTTTTCCCCCTGCCTCTTAAGATTTCTTCATCTAGAGTTTTACATCTTTCTTTTTCAGACTAGGGAACGAATCTTTTGAAAACATCAACAGAAATGTATACCTTCTATAGCTTTGCTTCTATATTGTGTCCCCAAAGTCTTAAAGAGGTTTAAAGACTTAATAGTGCTAAGACTTGAGGGACACCCTATATGTGATTTGGCTTGTGAATTCAGTCTGTGAAATAGAAGCAGTATAGGTTTTTGCCACCACCACTACTCCACTCACACTTTACAGTTTAAAGATTTTCCTTTCTCCCAAAAAGGGCTATACTAGAGCCAGCTCATAAATTTTCATTGTTATTTATACCTCAGGAATCATCAAATGTTACAAATAAGGGTTTGATTTATTGTTTTGTTGATTTCTAGACTTAAGATAGTATTGGAGAAAATGTTAATGTAGATTAAACATCAAAGTATGTTGTTGGTACTTCTTTTTTTGGGGAGAGCTAATTGCTAACCCTGGTCATAAGCCACTACAGTGGATAACAACATTGTGGGAAAAGGATTGAATTTATATGCAAAAGACCTGAATTCAAATTTTGGCATTGCTGTTTGTGCACTGCAAGACCTTGGATAAGTCATATACTTTTTGATCCTTGATTTCTTCATTCCGTAAGAAGGGACAATAATACTTGTGCTACCTATCTCACTGAGTCAATGAGAGGAAAGTGTTTTTTCTGTCATTATATAAAAGTGAACTATTTTTCTAAATCAGAGGCTTCATTGAACTAAATTAATGAAAGAGTAAAGTAAATCTTTTTTCCTAAATTTGCAAAGAATGAAAATGGCTAGAGAATTCTTTATGATTAACTTGCACAGGATAGCTTTGGGTTACATATCAATTTCATTATTATCCTGGAAAAAAACCAAGCTGTTTAGTTTCCATAAATAATTTCTCACTTCTGTGATCTGTGGCAGTGGAATTGTTATTTTGTAAAACTTCTACCATTCAGTATATTTGCTAGGTGAAAGGTATATAGTTCTCTGTTGTGCAATTTCATTAGAACTACAGGTGTGTTCATTGTAGGATTAAAATCCTGCTAAGTGTGATTATAATTGTTTGCCTTCCGACCAGCTCCTTTATTTGGTATGTGATTCAATATGCATTAAAGGAAAGTTGAATCGCCTGTGATAAAGCATGGACTACAGGTGTCCCAAACATGGCCAGCAAAAACATTCCTATAAAGAATAAACGTGAATCGATGACATTTTTAAGCAGCTATGCAAGGCTGAAGTTTGTAAGCGACAAATTTCATTGAATCCACGAGTGAGAAATACTCAGGGTTCTTTAACTTGAGGTAAAGGTTAGAAAGTGCTCACTGTATGTCCTTCATTTGCCTCCTGTAGTATTTATGGAGTCTCTTTTAGCTATTTTCCACAGCTCATTGCTTTCTGGTGTGACACAGATTGGGGATAAACTCAAGAACACTTTGTCAGTTTAGAGCTGCATTAATGTGAAGTGGAAACTGGTCAGAATTTAATGAGCAGGTTGTAAAATCAGGAGTGGAAATAAGCTTTTTTTAAAAAAAAATCTTTTTTAATTAAACATCTACACCAGTTAAATAGATTTGCAAAATGATGCGGGGACAGTGCCTGTAGGAATGTGAAACGTGCTGGGTTTTAATCTTGGCTGTAGTAATAATTAGCCTTCTGACCTTGGGTACATTATTCGGCTTCTCTAGATTGACTTCTTTTAGCTAAAGAAAGAGGGAAGTTGACCAGTAATCCTTAAGATTCCTCTAAGGGCACCAATCTCTTTGACTTGTTGGATATTAATAGTTGTTCTTGGGGGTCATTGGAAGGTCTATTTGTTAGTTTGCTTGGATTTCTTGTTGTAAATTATGGATCTAGTACTATAAAATGAACACAAGTGCACTCTACTGGGAACTTGCTGAAATTACAGACATATAATTCTTGGGGCTTGAGGGCTCTTACACACTGTGTGATGCTGCACATTCAACTCAGACAAAATAAGTGGGTCTGGCATTCTAAATCCCTTTCCCCTAAATTTTCATTTTATCCCTTTGTAACCATTTTTTCCTCTTTAAAGATACACAGGACATTAATTTAACCTTAAAGCACAAACACAAAGAAGGCATCGTATTACTGAGTCCTGTTCTTTCTTAGAGAAAACATTTTCTAAATCACCTAACCTAGCACTTGATAAGAGTAATTAAATTAAACTTTTATATAGAAATAAAATTAAAATTTAATTTAAGTTAAATTAAAATATATAAATAAATGAAATTAAAAGTTAATTAAACCAGTTAACCAATGAGGATGCAGTCCTTATTTAGATTTGCCCTTCTTGGTGGGTTATATAGAGCATGTGCAAATATTTCTTGCCTGGCTCTAAAGCATCATATGCAACTTTGAGGAATCTATTACTGTGATAAAGGACTGACTTGAAGTGCTTGTCCATGATTTCTAAATTCACACTAAAAAAGGAGTTAAAAAAAATTTAAATCTCTCAGTTAATTATGGTTATGATATAAGCCTGGCAGTGTGAGACCAGGTATCTGGTGGCAGTATATCTGATGTGAATGATCAAATTTTGAAGGAAGGATAAAAAAAATTCTTGAAAGTTGAAACTATAAACATAAAAACTCCATTTCTAATAACAAATATCAGCGTTTTATTTTTATCAAACTGTTATCATCCATCTAGTCTGTGGTCATTTCTGATCCTGTTCTCAGTGGAGATAGAAAATAAATGGTTACCATCTTGTAAATAGTTAATTTTTATATAATAGAAGTTATTAGGTCACTTCTAATATTCTCTCTTTTGGTCTAATAATATTCATCTAAATGTTATAGATGATATAGCACTGCATCTAGAGTTAAGAAGTCCTGCCTGAGTTCCATTTCGCCCTCAGATACTTGCTACTGTTTCCTTGGACAAGTCACTTAACTTAAGTCTGCCTCACTTTCTCATCTGAAAATGGGGATAATAATACCTCCGAGGGTTGTTATAAGGATTTTAAATGAGATAATAATTTTAAAGTGCTTTTTTTAAGTTCTAAAGACCTATATAAGTGCTGGCTATTTAAATTCTCTTTTTAGGTCTTATTTTCTGGCTTTTGGGGAGTCTTTCCTTTAAACATTTTCCCCTGTTCCAAATTTTTTACACTCCTAGGTCATGGTGCTCAAAGATGGACCTAGGATTCTAGTCAAGGACTAACCAAAAGTCAATACAGTTTTTATATGCCAAGTCAGGGCAGCTTGCAGAATCAGTGGATAGAGTACTGGGTCAATAATTAGGAAGACCTGAATCCAAATCAAACTGCAGACATTTATTAGTTGTATAACTGGGCAAGTCTTTTCCCTCTTTTACCTCAGTTTCCACATCTGTAAAATGAGCTGGAGAAGGAAATGGTCAACTATGCCAGTACCTTTGCCAAGAAAACCTCAAATGGGATCAGGAAAAATCAGACACAACTGAAACTATTGAACAGCAACATATTTCTACTAGGTGAGCACCAAATCTGCAGATGTCGTGAAAAATTTTGTTTATTTGTTCAGGAATTATAGCAATTAATTTCCTATCCCCCCCCTTCTATTCTATAAGGATGATGCTATGCAGTTGTGATGCTTTTACCACAATGAATTTGGCTTCAGTTGTTTGTGATATTGGTCTAACAATTTCCTTTTGATGTTCAAAACAGTATCTTTTGTCCAGGAGACTTAATTTCTCATCAATGGAAAAACAGTGTGACTTGGACCAGTTTCCTACTTGGGACACTTCCAACCAGCATTCTGGAGAAAGCTGTGAGTCTTCCTAAATCAGGTCTAAACAAATAAAACAGAGAGCAAAGCAATTATCTACTTGGCTCATGACAAAAATTGGATCATTAAGCCTTTAAAAAAAAAAAAAAAGAAAATAAGGCTGCCTTGGGGCCTCCATTGTCCAACTTCACTTTATTTGGGCTGTAAATACCTTTATGTTGAAAATCCCTTTAAAGTTCCTTTTATTTACATCAGGCTCAATTATTCAGCTATTGATTCTCCATTTGATTCCAATGTACTGTCCGCTTTTTTATTAGTGAAAATCAAAGCATGGTAGAGCTGGAAGGGCCCAAAGGAATTGTCTAGTTGAGCCTCATCATTTTACAGATGAATAAACAAAAACCCAGGAAGATTCAGAAACTCACTCTAGATTTCACAAAATTTCATGGGTCTACACACATGTGAGTTTATATGCATGCATTTGTGTACGTGTGTTTATGTCTATGTTTACATATATATACAGCCCTCTATATATACATAAGCATGGCATATATGCACATATATACTACATATAGTCATAATTTGTATGTGTGTGTGCATAGATATATTTACATATATCTTTATAGTAACAGAGGGAAGCAGGAGGCAGCTATAACTGCTTTGGAAAACCTATCATTAAATTTTCATCCCAAACATTTTATATCTCAGAAATCAGCAATTGCTACAAATCAGGGCTTGATTTTTGTTTTATTGATTGTCAAGATTTAAGAAAGTAGGAATAATGCATATTAAATTTTAAAGTACATTACATACTTTTTTGAGGGGGACAGCCCTATTGTTAAACATTTACCAGCACCTCCCTGCATTATTCTGTAAACATTGCTGGAACTCAGCAGGAATGTAGTAGTAAGTTCAGGGAATAAAATCATCACCAGATTGGAACCCTGGTGACTGTTGTTAGATTATGTTAAAATAAAATAAATATAATTTTTCTCTTTGGGGGTCTTGTTTTCTGGCCTTTTGGGGGGTCTTTCCTTTAAACATCTTCCTCTGTTCCAAATTTTTTACACTCCTAGGTCATGGTGTGAAAAATAAAATAAAATAAAATAAAAAATGTTAAAAATTATAATAATGATTGCTATAATTGGTATTCCTATAGTGCTTTAAGATTTGCAAAGTGCTTTATACCCACTATCACCCAAGCCTCACAACATCCCTTTATTTATATAGTATGTATATATGTATAAATGTATGTCACACAAAAGTATGATTTCATTGATATAGGACACTCCCAGCATGATGAATCTCTCTCCCAACAGAGACAGTAACTCATAGACAACAACTAATAGTCTTGGGGAGCTTCCAAGGGAAATTGACATGTTGAATGACTTCTCCTGATGTCATCTACCAGGAGAAGAACTTAAATCCTGGTCTTCTTGATGCTTTACTTTAGAAAAGAAACCATTACAACAGAATTGGAATTAGAATTTGAGTCCTTTGACTTTAAACCTAATATCCTTTCCATTTAACTAGTGGCAACAGCAGTACCAGAACAGGCCAACTTAATTCTTTATTATAGTTTTTTCTAATTCTATAAAAAAGTTTCTTGGGAATTTGGTAGGTATGACATTGGATATGCAAATTAATTTGGGTAGGATTGTCATTTTTATTATACCAGCCCATCCTACCCATGAGCAATTAAAGTTTTTTTCCAATTATTTAGATCGTTTTAATTGTGTGAAAAGTATTTTGTAGTTTTGTTCATATAGTTCTTGTGTTTGTCTTGGCAAATAGATTCCTAAATATTTTATATTGTCTAGAGTGATTTTAAAATGGAGTTTCCCTTTCTAACTCTTGCTGTTGCGTTTTGTTGGACCAACTTAATTCTAAAAAAAAAAAATCCCTCATGATTATAAACTTTAAAATTTCCCAGATATCTTCCTTACTATTTGGTGAGATAGTTACTACAGGGATTATCTCCTTTTACTACAGGAAGAAACTGAGGTTCAATAATTTGTCCATGATAACATAGTAAGTATTAGTAGTGGGATTTGAACTTGAGACTCTTGACTCTCACTTAATCCTACAATTTACCACATGATAGAGATTCTTAGCCAAGGAGATTCTGACTATGTTATCTCTCAGAAAGAAGTTAATATTCAAATCAGTTTGGTACAGATAGAGTGGGTGTATTCACAACTTGTATGTTGATTAATTTATTTGTTTAGTTTAAAATGAATAACTAAAACCTGGTTTAGGAATTACTTGTAGATTAATTTATTAATGACTTTTCCATTACTACAAATGAGTGACAGCTTTTTGAATTTTTAAAAATATATACTAGTTGTAGCCTTGATAGTTTTGTTTTTTTTGATGTTCATTAGGAATTTAGAAGTTGCAATAATGAGGAGGTTGCTTTCTGAATCCACTTCTTGCTTGAAAGAATAGCTTCCAAATCAGAGCCATGGGATTCTAAAACAATTGACCAAGCCTCGGGGCTTTGGACTTCTGAGAAGAAGCCAGATAGATTTATTATTACTGATTTCCAGCAAGATTAAGCATTTGTTTTCACAGATGTGCTTTGGTGTCCTGGTTTGACATTTGTTGTTATTTTAAAAGGCAAATTAAAAACACTGGATGAGAGAAAGCCAGATAAAATATAACTCCAAACCACTCTAGGGGGATGGAGTAGCTGATAATGATGACAGCAAGGCCAGCTCTACTTCTCAACAGCCCTAAGGAGATGGAGGATTCAAATGTACACTCCTGGGTTAATCTTTGCTGAGGGAAGAAGGGGAATGGTTAGAGTGGTGAAACTGGATACAGGAAGACCTGAGTGCAAATCCCAGTTCATATATTTTAATAACCATGTGACCATGGGAACGGCACTTAATCTTTCTGAACCTCAGTTTTCATATATAAAATGTAAATATTGATATCTACATTACAGAGTTGCTAGGAGGATCAAATATGAGATTGTATATATATATATGTACATTGCTTCAGAAAACTTAAATTACTAGACAAATGGGAGCTATTAGAATCTTTCAGTACCTCAAACCACTGTATCTTTACACCTTTTCTTATTATTAATAATAATATTAATGATAGTTAATAATACATAAATTAGTGATTGTTTAATTTTAATAACAATATTAATGATAGATAATATGTATATACCACTTACTATGTATTAGGTATTATGCTAACAACTTTACAATTATTATCTCATTTGATCCTCACAACAACTCTGGGATGTTGGTGCTATTATGTGCTCCATTTTGCAGATGAAACAGAAGCAATTAGAGGTTAAGTGACTTGCCTAAGATCTCACAGCTAATAAATGTTTGAAGAATGCTTTTACAAATCTTCCTAATTCAAGACCTAGTTCTCTGTCCACCATGACCCTTAGCCTAGTGTAAAACATTAGTCAACTGATCAATAAACATTTATTAAATACCAGCTATGTTCTAGGCACTATGTGCTAAGTGCTAGGAATAAAAAAGAAAAGTTCTAAAAAAAAAACTTTGCTCTCAAGGAGCACACAATTTAATGAGATAAATAATTATATACCAACAAGCTATATACAGAATAAATTGGACATCATCAACAGAGAGAAAACATTAAAACCAAGGGGGATCAGTAAAAGCTTCTAATATAAAGTGGGATTTTAGTGGGGATCTGAAAGAAACCAGGAGGCAGAGATAAGAAGGGAAAGCATTCCATGCATAGGGGAAAGCAAGTTAAAATGCCTGAAATTGGGAGATAGTGTCATGCAAAGAGAAACAAAGAGACTAACTACTGACTGGCAAAGTATTTGGGGGGAGGCAAGGAAGAGTCGTAGCATATGGTATAAGAACTCTGGAAAGATGATGTTTGCATTATTAAGGATTTTTTAATTCCAGAGAATTTTATATTTGATCCTGGAAGTTAAAGGGAGTCATTGGAGTTTACTAAATAATGGGCTGTTGTGGTCAGACCTGTACTTTGGGAAAGTTTCCTTGGACAGCTGAGGATGGACTAGAGTGGGAAGGCAAAAAGGTCACCCAGTAGGCTATTGCAATACTTGGGGTATGAGAAGATGAAAGCCTGCCCCAAAATGATGATGATCAGAAAAGAGAAAGTTGCATATTTGAGAGATATTAGAAAGGTAAAATCCATATGCCTTCACAACAGAATGGATATGGCAGAGTAAAAGAGAATGAGGAATTGAAGATGATGCCCAAATTATAAGTCTAGGTAACTGAGAGGATGTTGGTACCATAGTCAGTAGGTTAGTAAAGAGGAGGGATTTTTTTTTACAAGTTCAGTTTTGGACATACTCAGTTTAAGATATCTAAAACATAGCCAGTATGAGATTTCTGACAGGTAGTTGAAGGTATGAACTTAGCAGAGAGGATAGGATGGATAAATTGATTTGAAAACTATCAGGAAATTATAATCAAATCTGTGGGAGCTGATGAAATCAATAAGTAAAATAATATATAGAGAGAAGAATAAAGAAACTAGGACAGATCCCTATGGGAATGTTAGTGTATGTACAGTTAGTGGTCATGTACAGTTAGTGGTCATGCAGGGCCTGGCTGAAAGAGAGAAAAAAGGAGAAAAGGATAACTGTTAATGTAAAAGGCTGCAGAGAAAATAAGAATGATAAAGATTGAGAGAAGGCTATTAGATTTGGCAATTAAGAAATCATTAGTAACTTTGGAGAGAGTAGCTTTGCTTGAATGATGAGAAGATAGTAAGAAGAATGGAAATGGAGGCACCTATTTGTAGATGGCATTTTCAAGGAATCTAGCCACAAAAAGAGGGAAAGATATGGAATGATAGTTAGAGGGGTTAGATAAATCAAGTGAGGATTTTTTGAGCATGGGAGAGACATGGACATGTCTGTAGGTAGTAGAGAAGCAGCCAGTAGATGAGAAGAGATACGAATAATTCAAGTGAGAGAATGGGGAATTATAGAGGGGAAAATATATTCATGAGGACAAGATGAGATGGGAGCATTTGTACCTGTAGAGGGATTTGCCTTGGCAAAGAGTAGAGTTGCATCTTCATAGGAGACAAAATTGAAGAAGATAGCGACAGAAGGCATTTGGGTGAAGTGAGATGAGAAGAGGAAAAGAAGGAACTCCCTAAGAATGGCCTCAATTTTTTCAGTAAAATATGAGGCAGATCTACAATGTCCCAAATTTTGGTGCAAACAAAATGATATCACCAGCAAGCCTTGATTGACACCATCTCCTTCTACTACTCTTCCTTTTGATTAGAGAGCTGGAGGATAGAGCACCAAATACAGTGATCCCTCACATATCATGGGAGTTACATTCCAGAGACTCCCGCAATGGGTGAAAATCTGCACAGGAACAGTGTTATATTTATTTTATTATATATATTTAAGTCTTTATAAACCCTTCCTACTCTCCTATAAACCTTTTCAACACTCTTATTAACCTTTCCCCCGCACTCTTGTAAACACTGAGCCAATCAACACCCAGGATACAGAACACAGTACTGTGGTTGGTCACCTTTAATTCCATCAGACTATAGTGTGCTGTGAACAATCTCACATTGGCAAACTTGCATAAGCAAGTGGTATATACTGCATTTCCATTGTGTACAGTACAGTATTCATCTGCAAAATCCCGATATAATGAAAACTTCACAATGCAGAATTAAATACATGTATATATTTTTTTAAACCTGTGATATAGTGAAGCGGCTGTAAGTGAACTGTGATATAGTGAGGGATGACTGTACCTCCCAATGCCTTCCTTTGCATAGGGCAGAAACTGGATGTTTTGGCTCACTCCATTTTATATTTGCTTCTCTACTTCATTTCAATTCCACAGAACAAGATGCCTCCATAATGGCTACTCATGTGTCATCTGCTATACAGAGCCTTCCCCATCCTGCCTCCTTTTTTGTGTTGTTTCCCCTCATTAGATTGTAAACTCCTTAAAATCAGGCATTTTCTCTTTATTAATTGTATCCCCAGTGCTTAGCACAGTACATAGAAAATAGTAGGCTCTTAATAAGTGTTGATTGGATTGGATTGGAATAAGATAACTGATTTAGCAAATACAATAGAAATAATAATATTGACACAGCATTTTGCAGCCTACAAATCTTTTCTTACAACAGCCCTGTGAAGTGGATGGTATATACATCATTAGCCCTATTTTATATTCGTTAACTGATCTGCTCACATTCAAAGGTGTGTGAATAGTTAGTGGATGATAAAACTGGGATTCAAATCTTGGTTTTATGACTGACTTCAAAGTCAGCATTTTTCACTACTCCAAACTTTTTCAGTATAGTAAAGATGATAGTTGTTCATCTGTCCTAAATCAGTTTTACATTAGTGGTTTTGAAAGAGAAATAATCTCCTGACTCTCACTTATCATATCATTCAACTAAAAGTAGGATAGCCATGACCAGTATGTAATAAATATTGTCATTGGACTTCAAGAAACATAGAACTTTGCTGAATTCCAAAAGACATCGTCAAGTAGCTAAGGCAAGTTCTTGCTTTAATCTCAGTCAAAAAGCTAGGTATGAACTTAAGTAACTCAGAAACTTTCCAATTAGTCTACTTTGCTGTTGGCTGAATAGAACCAATTCTAAAACAAGAATCCAGGACAACTCTAAGGGAGTCAGGATGAAAAAGGTTATTTACCACCAAAGGAGGAACAGACAGAGACTGAACACAGTTTCTTCATTTTATTTCCTCCATGAGTTTTTCTCTACTGTGAACAATGTGTGTCTTTTTACACAATATGGCAAACATAAATATGTATTAAATGATGGTATATGTGAAACCTATGTACAATCCTGCCTTCTTAGGGAAAGGAAAGGGTGGGAGAGAAGGAATTTTTTTTTAAGTTTATGAATTTCTTATTTAGAGGAAGGTTTTACCCAATGGAATTGCTTGTTAGCCCTGGGAGTGGGGAAGGAAGAGAGGAAGGAAAGAAAATGAATCATGAAAACATGGGAAAATATTTAAAAATTTAAAAAGAAATTAAAAATTAAAAAAATAAGAAAGGTTTTGAAAAGAAGCAGGGCTAATGATAATCATATCAAAAAAGAAAGAAAGAAAAGTACATTGATGAATCATTGAAAATACAAATAAACAAGTAAAAGAAAATGCAGAGTGGGACCTAGTATTGAACTTCCATGTTAAATTTGAAGTAAATGTGTTTTAAAAGCTGTATGTAATGAAGATACACAATTTTATATGTGATCCTTTTTTCTCTTCTTTGTATGTCAAAATGTTCATGCTTGTCAATGTCAAGTTCATGGTAATAAAGGAGAAAAAAAATTTAAAGGAATTAATTCTCTTTTCATGTGGACTTATTGAAAATAAGTCTGTAGAGTGTTCAGTGCCATAAGTTTAATTTGGTAGTCATTTAGGCTTGCTATTAAGTTGTTGGGTATTAAATTTCAATCTTAAGGTTCTGGGTTAAGATGGCGGCAGAGTAAAAAGCAGCGCTTAACCTCTCCTAACCGAAAACATACAGCACTTCTCAAGGGGGCATAAAAACAAACCAGTCAAACCGAGGGACCCCACAACAGGGTGCAGCGTGGAAGGTACGTGGAATCGGGGTATTTCCATGCTATAAAGGGGTGAAACAGCTCTCACTAAATCGCGGGTTGAGAAACCACCCCTCCTCCCCCCCACACATACCATCTGCAGCACCGAAGCCAGGTCAAAAGAAATACAGCAAGTTTGGGGCACCCATCGAGTCATTGGCTGCTCCAGGGCTTGTTCCTGAGAGCAGCAAGATTTAGGACCCCAAAAAGCTGAGGAACGCACACGGACTCTGAGCGCGGACACGGAGCGCAGACTCGGGTGGAGACGCTGGCAGAGGCGGACACAGGCGGGAGCAAATCTCTGAAACCCTGAGTGGGGAACCAGTGCAGACGGGTATACAACTGTGGAAGCAGTGCCCTGAGACTTGTAAAGGAGTCTCCTGCAGAGGATCAAGCAAGAGGGTCCACCAGGGGCCTTGACCTTGGAAAAAAACAGACCTCAGACCTCAGGACCCAAAAGACCGCAGACAAACCCTGAGCGCGAGGATAAAGCTGAGAAGCTGCTGGGCTAACAATGGCTACCCAGATCCAGGAAGTCCAGACGAAAGAGAGAAAGATTAACAACAAGAAAAAGAAATCTTTAACACTCGGCAACTTTTACACAGAGAAAATCCAGACTACCGAGCAATCAGAAGAGGAGAAAAAACAAGCAATCACATCCGAACCATCCCAAGATAATCAAAACTGGTCACAAGCTCTTGAAATGTTCAAAACTGAGATGATGAGAAAGTTGGAAAAGATTTGGTCAGAGAAATGGGAAGTAGCTCAAAAGGAAATCAGGCAAGAAAATAACAGTTTAAAAGGCAGAATTTCACAATTGAAAAGTGAGGCAAGTCAACTGAAGACTAGAAATGACCAGATTGAAAAGGAAAACCAGTACTTAAAGGCTAGAATTGAACAATTAGAAGCCAATGATCTCTCAAGACAACAAGAAGAAATAAAACAAAGCCAAAAGACTGATAAAATAGAAGGAAACATGAAATATCTCAATGAGAAAGTGACAGACCAAGAAAACCAGTCTAGAAGAGACAATTTGAGAATCATTGGTCTCCCTGAAAAGGGAGAAATTAATAGAAATTTGGACTCCATACTAAAAGAAATTATTCAGCAAAATTGCCCTGAAGTTCTACAACAAGAGGGCAATATAGACATTAAAAGGATCCGTAGATCACCATCAACATTCGATCCAGATAAGAAAACGCCCAGGAATATAATTGCCAAATTCAAGAGCTTCTAAGTAAAAGAAAAAAATCTTACAAGAAGCCAGAAAGAGACAATTCAAATATCAAGGAGCACCAATGAGGATCACACAGGATCTGGCAGCCTCCACACTAAAAGACCTCAAAGCTTGGAATATGATATTCAGAAAGGCAAGAGAGCTGGGCCTGCAACCACAGATCAACTACCCATCAAAATTGACTATATACTTCCAAGGGAAAGTATGGGCATTCAACAAAGTTGAAGATTTTCAGGTATTTGCACAGAAAAGACCAGGGCTAAATGGAAAGTTTGATATCCAACAACAAAAATTGAGAGAAACATGAAAAGGTAAATAAGAAACAGAGGGGAAAGAAAGAAAACTCATAATTTTTTAAATTTGCCTTTTTAAGGGCCTCAGTAAGATCTAATTATCTGTATTCCTATGTGGAGAAATGCTATGTAAAATTCTCTGTAGTGAACTCCATTCACTATTAAGTATTCAATATTATAGTGGTCAGAAGAATGATTTATGCGGAGAGGGTGGAGTGCTGAATGGTCTAAGATGATATGGGGGGTGGGAAAGAGGAGGGTAAATGGAGGGGGACACCAGGAGAAACTTGAGAGAATAAGAAAAATAGGATAATCTATTACACAAAAAGAGGGCATGGGATGGGGAGGGGACAAATACTATTATAAGAAGGAGAGGAAGAGAGCATCAAGAGGTAATTTTTAAACCTTACTCTCAGAGTAATCAAGTTGGAGAGGGAAGAGTAGCTATACTATCCATTGGGATATAAAACTCTATCTAACACTACTGAGAAAGTCAGAAGGGATAAACCAAGGGGAGTAGAGGAGTGGGGAGGTCAAAAAAGGGAGGAGAGGAGAATGGGGAGGGAATTTATTAGGCCTTCAAAACAAAAAGAGGGGAATAACAAGGGAGGGGGTAGAAAGGGAAGTCAATCAAGGGAGGGGATAAGGGATACGTGCTTAATAGCAAACAACTGGTTTAAAAGGAAATAGGATAAGAAGAAGGGGTAGGAATAGGGGAGAATACAAAAATGTCAGCAAAAGCACAACTGATAATTATAACTCTGAATGTGAATGGGATGAACTCTCACATAAAACGGAAGCAAATAGCAGAGTGGATTAGAAACCAAAATCCCACCATATGTTGTCTACAAGAAACACATATGAGGCGGGTGGACATACACAAGTTTAAGGTTCAGGGCTTGAACAAAATCTTTTGGGCATCAAATGAGAAAAAGAAGGCAGGAGTGGCTATTGTGATTTCTGACAAAGCCAAAGTAAAAGTAGATATGATTAAAAAAGACAGGGAAGGTCATTACATCCTGATTAAAGGCAGTATAAACAATGAGGAAATAACATTGCTCAATATGTATGCACCAAGTGGCATAGCATCCAAATTCATAAAGGAGAAACTGGCAGAGCTCAAGAAGGAAATAGATAGTAAAACCATACTAGTGGGAGATCTAAATATTCCTCTTTCAGATCTAGATAAATGAAACCAAAAAATAAATAAGAAAGAGGTAAGAGAGGTGAATGAAGTCCTAGAAAAATTAGATTTAATTGACATGTGGAGAAAAATAAATAGGGACAAAAAGGAATACACCTTCTTTTCAGCTGCACATGGTACATTCACAAAGACTGACTATGTAATAGGGCATAGAATCATTGCAAACAAATGCAAAAGAGCAGAAATAAATGTAACCTTCTCAGATCATAATGCAATAAAAATAATAATTAGTAAGAGCACCTGGACAGGCAAATCAAAAACTAATTGGAAATTAAATAATATGATTCTCCAAAACCAATTTGTCAAAAAAGAAATCATAGAAACAATCAACAATTTCATTGAAGAGAATGACAATGATGAGACATCCTACCAAACTCTGTGGGATGCAGCCAAGGCAGTACTCAGGGGAAAATTTATATCCTTGAGTGCATATATTAACAAATTAAGGAGGGCAGAGATCAATGAATTGGGCATGCAACTCAAAAAATTAGAAAGCGAGCAAATTAAAAATCCCCAGATGAAAATTAAATTAGAAATACTAAAAATCAAGGGAGAAATTAATAAAATCGAAAATAAAAGAACTATTGAATTAATAAATAAGACTAGAAGCTGGTACGTTGAAAAAACAGATAAAATAGACAAAGTACTGGCCAATCTAATAAAAAAAAGGAAAGAAGAAAAACAAATTGACAGTATTAGAGATGAAAAGGGAGACCTCACCTCTAATGAAGAGGAAATTAAGGCAATCATTAAAAACTATTTCACCCAACTATATGGCAATAAATATAACAATTTAGGAGATATGGATGAATATTTACAAAAATATAAACTGCCTAGATTAATAGCAGAAGGGATAGAATACCTAAATAATCCTATATCAGAAAAAGAAATTGAACAAGCCATCAAAGAACTCCCTAAGAAAAAATTGCCAGGGCCTGATGGATTCACAAGTGAATTCTATCAGACATTCAAAGAGCAACTAATCCCAATACTATACAAATTATTTGATATGATAAGCAAAGAAGGAGTCCTACCAAATTCCTTTTATGACACAAATATGGTACTGATTCCAAAGCCAGGGAGATCAAAAACAGAGAAAGAAAACTACAGACCAATCTCCCTAATGAACATAGATGCAAAAATCTTAAATAGAATACTAGCAAAGAGATTCCAGCAAGTAATTAAGAAGATCATCCACCATGATCAGGTGGGATTTATACCAGGAATGCAAGGTTGGTTCAACATTAGGAAAACCATCCACATAATTGACCATATCAACAGTCTAACAAACAAAAATCACATGCTTATCTCAATAGATGCTGAAAAAGCCTTTGACAAAATACAGCATCCATTCCTATTGAAAACACTGAAAAGTATAGGAATAGAAGGACCTTTCCTAAAAATAATAAACAGTATATACCTAAAACCATCAACAAGCATTATATGCAATGGGGATAAATTAGAAGCCTTCCCAATAAGATCAGGAGTAAAACAAGGATGCCCATTATCACCTCTATTATTCAACATAGTACTAGAAACACTTGCAGTAGCAATTAGAGAAGAAAAAGAAATTGAAGGTATCAAAATAGGCAAGGAGGAGACTAAGCTATCACTCTTTGCAGATGATATGATGACTTAAAAAATCCTAGAGAATCAACTAAGAAGCTTGTAGAAATAATCAACAACTTTAGCAAAGTTGCAGGATACAAAATAAATGCACATAAATCATCAGCATTTCTATACATTTCCAACACATTAGAGCAGCAAGAGGTAGAAAGAGAAACACCATTTAAAATTACCCTAGACAATATAAAATACTTAGGAATCTATCTACCAAAACAAACACAGCAATTATATGAAAACAACTACAAAACACTTCCCAAACAAATAAAACGATCTAAACAACTGGAAAAATATTGGTTGCTCTTGGGTAGGATGAGCTAACATAATAAAAATGACCTTTCTACCCAAATTAATTTACCTATTTAGCGCCATGCCTATCAAACTACCAAAAAACTTCTTTACTGAATTAGAAAAAACTATAACAAATTTCATTTGGAATAACAGAAGATCAAGAATATCAAGGGAAATAATGAAAAAAAATGTGAAGGAAGGGGGCCTAGCAGTAGCAGATATTAAACTATACTATAAAGCAGCAGTCATCAAAACAATATGGTACTGGCTAAGAGACAGAGAGGAGGATCAGTGGAATAGACTTGGGGTAAATGACATCAGCAAGACAGTCTATGATAAACCCAAAGAGCCCAACTTTTGGGACATGAATGCACTATTTGACAAAAACTGCTGGGAAATCTGGAAAACAATATGGGAGAGATTAGGTTTAGATCAACATCTCACACCCTACACCAAGATAAATTCAGAATGGGTGAATGACTTGAATATAAAGAGGGAAACTATAAATAAGTTAAGTGAACACAGAATAGTATACTTGTCAGATCTTTGGGAAAGGAAAGAATTTAAAACCAAGCAAGAGTTAGAGAAAATTACAAAATGTAAATTAAATGGTTTTGATTATATTAAGCTAAAAAGCTTTTGTACAAACAAAAACAATATAGTCAAAATCAGAAGGGAAACAACAAATTGGGAAAAAATCTTTATAACAAAAAACTCTGACAGGGGTCTAATTACTCAAATATACAAGGAATTAAATCAATTGTATAAAAAATCAAGCCATTCCCCAATTGATAAATGGGCAAGAGACATGAATAGGCAATTTTTAGGTAAAGAAATCAAAAGTATCAATAAGCACATGAGAAAGTGCTCTAAATCTCTAATAATTAGAGAAATGCAAATCAAAACAATTCTGAGGTATCACCTCACACCTAGCAGATTGGCTAAAATGAAAGAAGGGGAGAGTAATGAATGCTGGAGGGGATGTGGCAAAATTGGGACATTAATGCATTGCTGGTGGAGTTGTGAACTGATCCAACCAATCTGGCTGGCAATTTGGAACTATGCTCAAAGGGCTGTAAAAGAATGCCTGCCCTTTGATCCAGCCACACCATTGTTGGGTTTGTACCCCAAAGAGATCATAGATAAACAGACTTGTACGAAAATATTTATAGCTGCGATTTTGTGGTGGCAAAAAAACTGGAAAAGGAGGGTATGTCCTTCAATTGGGAAATGGCTGAGCAAATTATGGTATATGCTTGTGATGGAATACTATTGTGCTAAAAGGAATAATAAACTGGAGAAGTTCCAGGTGAACTGGAAAGACCTCCAGAACTGATGCAGAGTGAAAGGAGTAGAGCCAAAAGAACACTGTACACAGAGACTGATATACTATGGTAAAATCAAATGTAATGGACTTCTGTACCAGCAGCAATACAAAAACCCAGGACAATTCTGAGGGATTTATGGTAATGAACACTACCCACATCCAGAGGAAGGACTGCAGGAGAGGAAACATATAAGAAAAACAGCTGCTTGAACGCAAGGGTTGGGGTGGACATGATTGAGGATGTAGACTCGAAACTACCACATCAGTGCAACTACTAACAATTTGGAAATAGGTCTTGAACAATGACACATGTTAAAATCAGTGGAAATGTGTGTCGGCCATGGTGGGAGGAATGAGGGGGAGGGGGTGTTGAAGGGGAAAGTAGGAGCATGAATCATGTAACCATGTTAAAAATGAATATTAATAAATGTTTAAAATTTAATAAAAAAAATTTCAATCTTAAGAGCTATAAAGTTCATCCTAAAAGAAGGCACTCTATTTAAAAAAAATGGTATGTGTTTAAAAAAAATTCTTCTTCATCACAGTCCATTGAAATATAGTTTCAAGAACTAAATATACTTTTTGGCATCTATGCAACTGGCTTATTTCCTGCATTTCATTTGTTTTTAAAAGCATTTTCACTTTCTAGTTCTCATGCATTCACAAAGCCCACAACACTAAAGGGGTAATGTTTAAATAACCTCTCTTGTTTTCTTTACTTAATAAAAAAAATCCATAAAAACATATTTATTCATAATAGGTTTTGCAAACCTTTGCCCTTAGTCTTTATTCTTTCAATCTTAATTTCATTCTTTGACTAATGTGACTTAACAATATATCAATTTTTTAATAAATGTAAGACTTGACAAGATCCAGACACTGTTGCTCAGAAGAGATTCTCTTTCCTCTCTAATTTTCTGTGACCATGCCAACAAATATCTGAATAATTCAATAATCCCCCTCCTCAAAAAGACGAAAATAAATAAAATTGTATTCTGCTTGGTTCTGGTTTTGAGGAAGATGAGAGAGGATCATAGTAGGGATTGTAATGAATTTTCGACATCTCTAAATCTTTGTGATATTTGTTAATTCTTCAGCGTGGGTTGTAGATACCTGCCATAATAGGTATGTTCATCATCTTGTCATGAAATTCTAGGGGAGCCAGGAGGGACATGGGCAAATAACCTTAGCACATTTAAAGCTGAAGAAACCAGTAGCTGCAGTACATTCACTTACCATGACCTCAGGCAAATCTTAAAACTATTATAGCCCTCGTGGTGGTGATAATAGCAAAGTAACCTCTCATTATTCTTTCTCACTGAGTGTTATGGAAATGTTCAGTGCTACAGTCATCTTAAGGAATCTGATGGTTTAATCTAGTTTTAAAAGTAAAGTAAACAAGTATATGTCTTGTGAATTAGAGGTAAGTGGTATAATTCTGATTACTTGGTAGGCTTTGAAGAACAATTTTATAATCAGAGCACTACTTAAATCAGACAGTTATAAGACTGTCTGGAAAATTAACATAAGAAAACTTACTTCTTCCCCCCAAAATATTACCTATAAAACTAGAACTTTATGGAACATACTGTAAGAATGCATTTCCAAAACATGGACAGAACATTAGATTATTTATATCTTTTGACCCAGGCATTTCGCCTGTGATAAGACTACTTACTATCTACCAGGGCTCCCTTTCTACCTGGAATGTAGGTTTTGACTGGCTAATGTGACCAAAGCTTGTCCTTTATCTCCCTTGACAAAACTTTCTGGTAGTCTCTTGCTGTATTGATGTGGCTTCCAGCCACCACTAATGGCATAAAAAGACTCACCCAGTTGGAGTTTGGCCCTTTAAATTTGGGAACATCCTTAGTATACAAAAGTGACTGTATCTTATCCTGCTGACTAGATTCCTTTCCATAAAGATGGGACAGGGTCTATATCTACCCAAGGTAAGTGCTACTGCTTTCTTATTGATTATACTTTCTATGTTAGAGGTAAGTAAAGCTCATTTTGCTTACTATTGAATAGTCTGTGAGTATCTCATTTCATTTCAACCCCAAATTTATACTCACAGTTCTACAGTTAACACCGCTACTGGGCATACACTCTAAGTAAGTCAAAAATAGAAAGAAAGACCTGAATGACCCAAAGTACTCATAGCACTATATTTTATGGTAAGAATGATCTAGAAACAGAGGGCACTTATTGATTAGAAATTACCTATTAGATTATTTTATATCCATATAATGGAAAATTATTATACTGTAAGAGACATGAATATGTGAAATTCAGAGAAACAGGAAGATGTGTGTGCAAAGTGAAATAAGCAGAACCAGAAAAGGAATATACACAATGACTACAATCATTAAAAAAATACCATAACAGGAAGCCACATTTCGCATAATTACAATGATTAACTTAGTCCCAGAGAAGGGATAATTAAATACATCTCCTTCCTTTCAATATAGAAGTAAGTAAAATATATATGTGGAATGTTTTATAAAGTGTCAGATGTGGTTGCTGTTTCAATTGTCTGCTAAACTCTCCCTCTTTCTCTGACTGTATTTTTTTAATAAATAAAGGGCAGAGAACAAAAGGGAAAGTCTCTTTCTAAACTGACTCCAGTTGGTAGAAATAGGGGTCTGGTCTGGGAGTATTCTACCCTTCTAATTCCTCAGGAGCAGTTTTACACAGCAGTACTTGGAGGTTACACAAGTAACTTTGTTACACTAATTGAATGCTTTTTTTTTTTTTGGAGATAGTAAGATGGAAATACAAAAAGTTGTTTGTTTTTTTTTAAGGCGGACATAGCAGACAAATGGTTGGCTCAATATGGAGACTGGTGTCTAAAAAATAAAGCATGTATAGGTATTGGAATCATTTTATGAGTTGGCTTGCTTAATCCAACTGTTATGTACAGAAGCTAGAGTTATAGATTCCACTATAGACTACTCTCAATTTGTTTTCTCTCAGAGCTTACACTCCAGAAGAATATATGTCTTACAAATTTTTTGGTTTTTAGTCAGTTCAACACAGTGCTTTACCTAAGCAAGTACATAATTTTTTTTGGAATTTAATTGTTGAGGGGTGGGGGAATGGATGCCTTCAGTAGTATCTATCCCTACCTCTTACTCACACATACCTTCAATTATCTTTAACTTTTTTTTTAAACCCTTGTACTTCGGTGTATTGTCTCATAGGTGGAAGATTGGTAAGGGTGGGCAATGGGGGTCAAGTGACCTGCCCAGGGTCACACAGCTGGGAAGTGGCTGAGGCTGGGTTTGAACCTAGGACCTCCTATCTCTAGGCCTGACTCTCACTCCATTGAGCTACCCAGCTGCCCCTTTAACTTTTATTTCTTTAATTTTTATTTCTTTAATTTATTATCTTTAATTTTTCAATTATCTTTAACTTTATCTTTTCTTTTTCACTCCATCATCCAGCTGAGGATTTGGTGGTAGAGGAAGAGATGGAAGGGAAAGGGGGGAAAAAAAGAGGTGGAAGAAAATGAGGTCAAGAGTAAAAAGTAGAGTCCATTCCAAAGTATCTGTATCATCTTAGAAAGAAAGGAAAGAAATTGAAGTTTCCAAAAGAGGATGTCCTCTCTTCTCCTACTTCTACTTCAAGGCTTGCCAGGCAGTCCTACTACCATGCCTAACAAATTGCATTGAATTCTCATGATGTCAGATTCATCATCAGACAACTAATATTAATAGAACAAGCACATATCTGGCCCCTTCTACCTCTCTTCTTCTCTTCTTCTTTTTTTTTATTTTTTTTAAAACCTTTACCTTCTGTCTTGAAGTCAATACTGTGTATTGGCTCCAAGGCAGAAGAGTGGTAAGGGTAGGCAATGGGTGTCAAGTGACTTGCCCAGGGTCACACAGCTGGGAAGTGTCTGAGGTCAGATTTGAATCCAGGATTTCCCATCTCTAGGCCTCACTCTCAATCCACTGAGCTACCCAGCTGCCCCCCTTCTCTTCTTCTTCAACCAAGTTGCTGTGGGTTTTATAAGATGATTAAAAAGAAATCAATTTTCTATCTTAACATTTCTGTGTATGGAGATAAATTGATTGTAATATTTTAACAGATTGTCCAAAACTCGTGATTAAAATCAAGTATTTTTAAATCTCCAGTTATTCAATTACTTAAGCATCTGTAATTTTGTTAATATGGACACTCCCTCCATTAAGGGAAATTGCAAAAAATGACATAGTAGAAACTCTTTATGATAGTATGTAGGTTTTTAAGAGTACATGGGATTGTGGATTTAGAACTGGAAAGGACCTTAGATCTTATATCCAATCTTCTGATTTTATAAAAGAGAAAACTGAGGTTTAGAAATGTTACCTGATTTGCCCAGCATTACAGATACCCAGGGCTTTTGACTCCAAAACTAGTGCTGCTTTACTTGTACCTTAATGAGTTGCTGGGACTGAAAAATTCGTTAGCATGCAATCAACCTAGTGATGTGTCCTTCTGAAATTAATTAGACTTGTCCTTAAGTAGCAGATACAGTTACTCACTAGACCAATATTCAAAGCCTTGCTAACTTCAAAGTACCCAATAATGCTTGTGTTTTGCTGAATTAACAAGTATTTCTTAAGCACTTATTGCTTTCCAGACATTGTACAAATTCAGTGAATATCTCCACACAAGATGCTTATATTCTAATGGAGTGTAATCTCCAAGAACTCTGGTCAGATCTCCACAAGTGGAAAAAAAAATTTTCTTTTCTTTTCTGAAGTTATCGAAGTTAAATTTTTTCCCTATAGAGAATTTTCACAAGCATGCATTACAAGAATTGTAGGTTTCCTTCCATATGTTCTACCTTATAAGAATTTTTTGAGAGAAGAAAATTACAAACTTCATTACTTTTTTATAAAACATTTTTATGGTGCCATTTTTAGTTTAATATATTCATTCTGAAGAAAATATAAGAAACTCCACATAAAACACTAACTAAAATGTTTTAGTCTCAGACATAGACCAAATCTCACTCTTTTCTTTCCTTTGTCTCTATTTTTATGTGTCTCTCTCCAACTCGCAATTCCTTTCCCCCAACCCCAACAGAAATTTGCTTCTGTATTCTTAAATTGTATAGAGTAAACTGAGTTTTACCATGACACCTAAGGTCTAACTTCATTTTTTTTTTCCGAAAAGGAAAAAAATAAATAAATCTCCCCCTTTGTTACTAGGTCACCACAAGAATGTGAGTTCATTCAGCTGAGTGTGTTCTTAGCACTATCTTTAGATTCTAGTTTGGTGGTCCTTGCTTTGAGCCAGACTTCTCTTGTTAACTCAAAGTTGTTTTGGCAGAATGGTAAATGACTGTTTTATTATTTCATACATGTGAAAAATATTTTAAAGTTAACTACTACTTTTTTAGTGATTTTTGTATTATGTTTCTTCTATTTAGCTGTGCTATTCCCATGTGTCTTCAGTATGAATGTGCTGCAAAAGATTTTTTTAAAGTGAACATTATTTTTCTGAGATATTAATGCAGAAACTTAGTTTCAAGATGGTACTATTAATTGAATATCTTTTAAGTAAAAGTACAAAATAAAATTGTAATTTAAGTAAACAGTTTTTTGGAGATTTAATTCTACATTATAAGATGGAAAAGACCAGTGTAAAATTCTCTTCAGAAAGACATATAATTCAGGATAATAGATCTCATACTATTTTGTTTTCCTGAATCCTTAAAGTAAAGCCACTGGTTTTTCCATATAAGCTTAAGAAGTATAATTGATAAAAGTTTCTTCCTAACAGGTTGTAAACTCCTCAAGGGCAAGTCTTTTAAATTTTGTTTTGTTTTATCTGTGTACTCTCTGTCTCTGGCATAGTGATTTGCATAGAGTAGGCTTTTAAAAATGCTTAATGGATTGGATTGAAATTTTTTTCCCATTAAAATTTTCACCATTACATTAAATCACAGTAGTTTGTTTTCATAATGGTTTCTAGCTTTAATAAAAAGAAGTCTCTCTTATAGAAATGCCAGTGATTTTGAATGCTAATCAAAAACTCATGCATTAAAAATTCACCTCTGCCACAGTCTAGAAAGACAAATATCAGGTGTTGACTTCTGATGGTTGTAAGCCAATCTCAGCAATTGTCAAATAAACTTGCTGTTTTAACCATCATTGATCTATAAAACAACTAATGATTCATCATGCTACATTAGGGAAGATATAATTGTAATCTGTAGATTTAAGGAATGCATTCTGATTCAATAGAAAGTTAAAAATAGAAGGGGGCAGCTGGGTAGCTCAGTGGAGTGAGAGTCAGGCCTAGAGACAGGAGGTCCTAGGTTCAAACCCAGCCTCAGCCACTTCCCAGCTGTGTGACCCTGGGCAAGTCACTTGACCCCCATTGCCCACCCTTACCAATCTTCCACCTATGAGACAATACACCGAAGTACAAGGGTTAAAAAAAAAATAGAAGCCAAGCTCAAGAGGAACTTTTTTGCTGTACTTATTGCTTATGACAAAAGCACCCCAAGTATGGCTTTTAAAACATCATGCTCAGACACTTTCTAATGAACACTAGCTGCTTATCTCCTCAAGAGCAGAGTCCATGTTGTCATTCTTGTAGCATTTCCCCTAGAGTACCTGTGCTTAGTGAATAATCTTTTTTCCTGAAAGAATGAATAGATGGATGGATGGATGGATGGATGGATGGATGGATGGATGGATGGATAGTAACTGGANGATGGATGGATGGATGGATGGATGGATGGATGGATGGATGGATGGATGGACATTAACTGGATCAATGAAGAATCTTAATATTGTGACCATTTATCCCAGCAAAATGCCACTCATTGTGTCAAACTCATCGTTAGGGTGAAACTAAATTGAATTAGATCTTAAGCTATTTTTAGTCATTTTAAGTTATTTGAACTAGCCTATTCCAAAATAGATCAGAACTTCTGGCAAGGAAGGGGAACAGCAAAGTCCACTAACAATGATTTTTAGATTACTTCTGGCATGAAATAGGCTTTTTATTTTGTACTATCAGTAGCCTGCTCAAAGTGACTTGGGGTCAAAATGGCCCTGAAAGGCAGTGGTCTCTAAAAATGGGAGCTCTGACCCCGTAGGAGGCAAGAAAGGAGCCAAGGGTATATGATCATCCAGTCAGAACATGGAAAGAGGATTATATCTAATCCTTAATTTAGTCATTGAGATTGTCACCAACACAACTACACTACAACCTGTCACCTATTATTGCCCAATATATCCTCGCTCTCCCCCATTCTTTGGATGTGTAAGATCCCACTGCCTGCCTTTCTGCCCCAGTATGGAACCTGCTTGGCAATTACAGATGAACCTCAACCCTAGAAACTTGCTATTGGGAAAATTCTCATCTTCCCACCCTAGTAGTCCCACACACTGCCCCACTCCCCATCACCACATTGCTGCAACATGTACTCTTGGCTGACAATGTTCTTCTTGTTTGTCTCTGAATTCTGGGGAAATGACTGAGTAATACCTTTGCTTCACTATACCCTTTTGGTTTAAGTATAACTAAATGAATCTCACAGGATTAGGAGGTATGGATAACCTGTAATATAATCTATACGGAATATTTAAGTACTTACCCCCAGAAACCCAGAGCAATTCCTATGAAAATTCCTATTTCCCTTTAGGACACCACTATCCTTCTAGTGACTTGCAACTGCATATACTCCCTGTACCATCCTTGACTTGTCACTCTTCCTTATCCCATATATTCTCTCAGTAGCCAAATTATTATTTATATCTCCACAGTAATTCTTACATTTGTCTCTTCTCCACTTAAAATTCAAGCCTTCATTATCATTCACATACTTCAATAGCTTCCTACTGGGTTTTCCTACATCAATTTTCTCCAATCTCTAGTCCGTACTCCATACAGATTCCAAAGTGATTATCTCTAATATACAAATTTAACCGTATCACTCTCCTAGTGGTTATAGCACCTACTTATTGATACTAGGATTAAAATATTATAATCTATATGGTTACAATCTATATAGTTATAATCTTACTGATGCTAGGATTAAGGTATTATAATCTATATAGTTATATAGTTTTATTTATATGTTATAATCTATACAGTAGCAATATGTAACATGAATAAGTAAACATATACATATTGGAAATATGTGTTCGGTTTTTTAAAAAAACTGGACATATATGCAATCAAAAAAGTTTGGAGACCATTGCTTTAAAGACAAAGAAGTTTTAATAAATTGAAGTGTAACACTTCTGTTCATAAGGAGAACCATTATTACCCCCATTTTTTAAAGTTCACAAGAGTTACAAATATGGCAAATACTAAAGAGAACAGCCTTAGATTTAGGATATCCATGAATGGACATCCCATTGGAACATTTTATATAAATCTAACCATTTTTTAAATTAAATTAAATTAAATCATCCAATTTTTTCACTAAAGAGATCAGTTCATTTGGCCAAAATATGTGGAACAGTTGAGCATATAGATATACGTACAATCAAGGAGAAATACAGTCTTCTAGCATCAGGGAATTTAGAATGAGTCAAGTAAAGCAGAATTTCTGGTTTTATCCCTGTTTTGGGTGAATGCAGAAAATTCAGTTTCCCTTCCCTGAATTTTTCTGTTTTTTAAAATTTACAAAATGAAGATACAATAATCACATGTGGTTATTTCTTTTAAGCACATTTTAAGAGAGAGAACCTTCATTTTAAAAAGTTTTATGAGAGTTTAAAAGATTTCCCTATTGGAGGCTATTCCCTCTCCCATTCCCCATGACTCACAAGGCTAGAAGAGGAAGAGTAAAGACATTCCTTTCAGTCTACAACTACTTCCAGACCATATCTAAGCCATTGTTCCTCATTGATCTTTTTTGTTTTAATGTTCGTATAATTCACTTCTATCACCCTCTCTGTCTTTGTTGTATTCTACTAAACTCCCAGCTTTCTTCCTCAATGACTTTAGCAACTGGCTCAAAGTTTTCCTTTGTAACCCACGCCCCACCATCATTCTTAAAGACTTTGGAATGGTGACATTCTCTTTAAAAATCTGACCACATAATACCTCCACTTAAACAACTACATGACCTCTTCAATTCCACTTCAACCAAACGACAGCATGATCATGCTTTGTAATTTGTAATTTTGAGACTCAAAGTTGATGTTCTACTTTAATCTACCTCTCTATTCTCCCATTCATTTAAAAGATACTCTTCATCCTTATCATTGTTTCTGGTCCATTAGGCTATCTTTTTTCTCTGTCAACCTCAACTCACCTAACACCTACTTTGGTTTTATTTACCTAATCTTAATCCTATGATTTGCTATTTCAGTATTTCCCTAGCTACTATCCTGTAATCTCTTGTTCCCCCTAAACATTCAATTAACTGTCTTCCTCCCTTTGTGAGCATTGTTGTAAACGATCTCTTAAAAAATAAGTATGAACTTAAAAAGGAGCTTGCTTGTCCATATGCCCAGAGTGAAAAATGCCAAGTGGGAGCTTAAAGGCTTCCCTTGTATTCCCAAAATATTAAAAGGATTGAAGGAGCTCTCCAATGTGTTGGGTAGATGGTTTGTGGAAGATTTACTGAAAATAATGAGTGAAAATTGCATAGGGTGCAATAGACAGTTTTTAATCTATCATAATTTATAATCCAAGAAAGGATGTTCACATGAATGAGATCATAGCATCTTTGGAGTACTGAAAGTAAAAATATTGCAGTTTAAAAGTGGACTTGAGTTTGAAATTCTTATCTTGACATTATATTCATATCCTGATATTAAGATACCTTAATATTCTTTATTATTATGAAGTCTTAACCACACAGTGACCCATGCCTTCCTTATGTTGAATTTTTAAGAATTTTATCAGAAAATCCACCCTGTTCATTTGACTATCTTAGACACAGGCTTAATACAATAAATTTTTCAAATAATATCTAGTGATCATAACTGTCAACATTACCATATTATAAGAAAGAAAATAATATGAGGAGTTCAGAGAAGCATGATTAAACTTGAACCCATGCTGAGTGAAATAAGCAGACAGAACCAGAAAAATATAATATATGACAACAACAGTGTAAGTTAAAAAAAGCAACCACCAAAAAGAAATTTAACTCTGTAACTATAATGATCAACCTTGGTCCTAGAGAAGAGTTTTTTAATTTTTAAACGAAGCTCCTTTGCTCCTTTACAGATATAGGAGCTTATATATGCATGTGGAATATTGGATGCACCATCAGACTTGTTAGATGGACTAGTTTGTTTCGATGAAATTTATTTCTCTTTTCTTTATTTTTTGCTACCAGAAGGGAGAGATATATTCAGAAATGAAAATAATATAGACATTTTATAATAACTACTAAAAATCCTAACTGACCCTCTACATTTTGCACTGGTACTAAATACATTTTCCATTTTGACTCCTTCCCTTCTAAACCTTCAATATCTCTTTTTATTGTTCAACATTTAATTGAATTATTGGTATGTCCAAATGACACAAAACTACTATTCAATTCTTTTTTTAAAAAAATGAATTAATATTGTTGGTTGGTATAAAACAGGTTGGCTAAATCTTTCACTTGTAACTAGTTTTTTAGTGTCCCCTGAAGAAATGTCCTCCCATGCTATATGGCAATACCTGGACTGCCATCAGTGTGGGAAGAAAGTGCTTATTGACTATTTAACATTTTGTTGATCTTCCTTTCCCACAAGAAGGACTTTAGATCTCCATAACCTCCTTTTATCACCCATCCTAAAAAGGTAATAGATTTTATTTTTTAAGAATGACCCATGTGAACTGGAACAACCTCCAGGAATTGATGCAGAATGAAAGAAGCAGAACAAGGAAAACATTGTACACAGAGATGGATGTGGCACAATTGAACATAATGGAAGTCTCTACTTGCAGCAGTGCGATTATCCAGGACAATTCTGAGGGACTTATGAGAAAGAACGCTATCCCACATCCAGAGAAAGAACTGTGGGAGTAGAAACACAGGAGAAAAACAACTGCTTGATCACATGGTTCAATGGAGATATAATTGGTGATATAGACTCTAAATGATCACCCTGGTGCAAATATTAATAATATGGAAATATGTCTTGATCAATGATACATGTAAAACCCAGTGGAACTGCTCATTGGCTATGGGAGGGGGTGGGATGAGGGGAGGGAAAGAACATGAATCGTGTAACTATGGAAAAATATTCTAAATTCATTAATTAAATAAATAAACTCTTTTTTAAAAAGAGTGATTTAGAACATTTTTCCATGTGATTATTGGTGGCTTTGATTTCTTCATCTGAAAATTGCTTATTCATATACTTGACCATTTGTCGGAGAATGGCTTGTTCAGAATGTTTTTTAATGTACAAAATAAAACGCATAATTACAAAGTGAAAAAAAACTGGGAAAAAAAAGAATGACCTGAGAAATGCATTCATTCAACAAACATTTATTAAATACCTACTTACTTTCTGTAGAGCAGAATCCTGGGCACTGAGAGAAATTCAAAATTTAGATAAGATATGCTGCCTGCCTTAAGGAAGGACAAAATCTAATTTGGGTATAGTATACATTGAATTACATGATAAATGCATTGTAGATACATGCATTATATGATTATACATTATGTAAATGCATTATAGATACTTGAAAATGCATTATAGAATTTCAAAACATAGTGCTGTCTATGTGAAGAAAGGTTAGATTCACTGGTTAAATCAGGAGAGATTTCATTGAAAAGACAATATTTCAGTATAGCATTAAAGTCCACATAGGATTTCAATATTAGCAGTTATTTAATTAGCTAGTTATTCAATATGTATATAACCTAGCATAGTAGTTAAAATTAAATTATGAGGTTGCTAGTAGCCTTAATTAATACCTTTATTACATCAAAGAGAAGGAAAGGTAGGAAAGAGGTAGAGAGTTGCTTAGTTTACAAATGTATTGGCCACCATGATGGATTGAAGATCACCACCTACAAGAGTTTCTTCAGGTTCCAAGCTTCAGCCAAATGATGCTCACTTCCTGCTGGGTCTGACCTTATAAGCAGTTTTCTACACCCAATAGTTCTCCCATGTCACATCTCAGGAAACAATCATAGTTTCTCAATTTGCCTGGCACCATGGGGGTTGGGGGTGGGGTGAGGTAGGGGGTTGGGTGGGGCAGTGCCTAAGGGATCAGTTTCCCGACTCATTGGTGACTTGGTTCTCTAACTTCCTTTCTCTGAGGGGCTGTTTATACCTGCACATCTCAGTGGTAAATGACCTCCAGATTAATGATTGATGTCGTCAAACAAAATGACATAACCAAGAGAGGAATTCTCTTCCAACACTAGATATGTGGTCACTATCTAGGAAAAATTATTAGTGACATTATTGCAATTACCTCCTAACTGGGCTTTCCAATTATACTTTCTTCCCATCCTATCCCATGCTTCATATCACCTGAAGAATCTTTATGGTTCCATCATTCCTCAATTAAAATGTTTTCAGTGGATCTTTAATACCTAACCAGTTAAGATTGAACTCTTTCATGTGGCATGCATGGTTCAATGCAACATGATTCCCCTTAAGGAATAGATTTAAGAACGGTAGAGTGTAAAGAGGCAACAATTAAAGTTTTGAATATGGGAGAATGTGTGGATGGTGGCGTCAGAGATGGAAAGAGCAGAACAAAGAACAGGTTTAAGGTTAATGAGTTTTATTTTATTGTATGCTTAGTATTTGAAGTTTTGGTGAAATACTTTCTCAAGTTTGTGATATAAGCCTGAAATTCAGAATAGGGATCAGCTCATGAAAGAGATTTGAGAATCATCTGGAGAGAGATGGTAGTAGAAGCCATGAGGGTGAAGGATGTAGTCAAAGGAGAGAGTTTTAAGGAAGGAAAGAGAGATAAGGACTGAACCTTAGAGAACACAATTTTAATGTGTAAGGATCAGTGAAAGTTATAGAGAAGGATCAATAAGAGAGGAATGATAGGAGATGAGTAAGGATAAAGAGATTTTCTTGAAGAAGGAAGCACAGAAATAAGTAATTGTTGTTTGTCCTTTGTTTTCAAAGAGGGTCAATGACATCTTGGGATATTACCTTGACTTGCGAACAAATTGGATTTAAACGAGGCAGAATTGCACAAAGTTGTCTGCCTTAGTCTGTCTTCTAAAGTCATAAAAGTTCAGTGGCAAGACAAAACTCAGGATGACTGGTGATGGTCCTGGGGTACAATGGACGAACTTGGCATCTTTGATGCCTAACCAAACTCTAAGAGCCCCACAGTACCTGCTTCGGCTGCTTTCATGGTCATTGGAACAAATTGTTATCATCTGCCCATTCTGCTGGAGGAAAATCATCACATGCTTGGAGTAGACACCATCTTAAATCACTGAAGGATTTGAAGCTTTTTAGTGATGTTCAGGGAGGACTAGTAACTCTGCTGTAAGGGTTTGTTTAGCCCTTTCCAGGGCTGCTCATCCACCTTTGCTACCTTCTATCCAACTCTCACCTGGGGCACCAAGAAACTATAGCATTCTCCATGACCCTACCTCAGTAAAACTGTTTTGGCAGAAAGGCTAAGCCAGATAGAAAGAATATGCTTGTGCAGAAAGGAGAAAGGGGGTGCAACTAACAATTTCTCATAGCTGCTGAGGTGCCAGAAAAGAGTGTACATACATGGAGAAAGAGGGGTGAGAGCCGTGGCCATCAAAGGAAAGTTACTCTTATCTAGAATGGACAAAGGAGGTTAAATGTTGACAAATGAAAATAGTTTGGTGAGAAAATACACCAAACTCCAAAGAAAAAGAAACACACCTACAAAATGACAACATGCTATAGGTCCCTATACCTATTGGCCTTGGAATCATTTGCATTTTTTTAAAAAACCATACCTTCCATCTTAGAATGAATACTGTATATTCGTTTGAAGGTACAAGAATGGTAAGGGCTAGGCAATGGGGTTTAAGTGACTTTAGGGTTATGCAGGTAAAAAGGGTCTGAGGTCAGATTTGAATCCAGGATTTCCCATCTCTAGACCTGGCTCTCAATCCACTGAGCCACCCAGCTGCCCCTATTTTTGTTTTTAATTTTTTTCCCAGGGTTACATGATTCTTGTTGTCTCCCTCCCCTCTTCCTTTCCCATTCCCAGAGTTGACAAGCAATTTCAGTGGGTTATTCATATATTATTATTCAAATCCTATATCTATATTATTCATTTTTGTAATAGAATAATCTTTTAAAACCGAACCCCCAGATCCTATGTAAACAAGTTGTATATAAACAAACCTATATAAACAAACCCATATAAACAAGTTGTAAAGCATATGTATTCTTCTGGATTTCTACTCCCACAATTTTTTCTCTAGATGTCATTATCTCCATTTTATAGTTAAGGAAACTAAGGTTAGATAATTTGCCCAAAGTCACATCACTAGTAAGTATCTGAGGCAGGAAAAATCTTGGAGCCTAGATAGATAAGAGCCTGAAGAAAGATTCACCTTCATAAGTTTCAATCTGGCCTCAGACACTTCCTTCCTGTGTCACCCTGGACAAGTCATTTAACCCTATTTGCCTCCATTTACTCATCTGTATAATGAGTTGGAGAAGAAAATGGCAAACCACTCCAGTGTCTTTGCTAAAAGAACCCTCATATAGCATATTGAACATAACTGAAATGATTGAATAATAATAATCTGAGATAGGACTTAAACCCAGGTATTCCTGATTCCAAGTCTAGCAAATTATCCGTGTGAAACCTGAGGGTTTTTCTTCAGAAAGTCATGAGGTAGAAAAGAGTCAGAAGAGGCAGCTAGGTGGCTCAGTAAATTAAGAGCCAAGGTTCAAATCTAGCCCCAGACACTAGCTGAGTAACCTGGGCAAGTCACTTAAATCCAAATGCCTAGCCCTTACTGCTCTTCTCCCTTGGAACTGATAGTTAATATTAATTCTAAGACAGAAAGCAAGAGGTTTTTTTTTTGTTTTGTTTTTTTTTAAATTCAGAAGCAGAGAGGAGGTACTTATCAGAAGCATTGCTCCTGATTTTGCTCCACAATCTTAAACAGGCCATTTAACTTTGCTGTGCTTTAGAGTTTCTTATCAGGACTTCACAGATAATAATACAGACTCATCCCCCCAGAGTATTATGTGGAACAACACATAAAGCAAATGAGTGTGAAGTACTTCACAAATGACCAGACTCTGTAGAAATATTAAACCGGCCATACAAATAAGGAATAACAGCTCATTTGTGGTTAGTGGTTCTTGGCTGTGTGGCTTTATATGCCTGCAGTCACAGTATGAGAAGGGGGGAAAAAACATCTAAGGAAAAAAGAAATAGAGTCTATTAAAAAGTAATGTCAAAGCTGAAATATTTTGAGTTTTATTTTAGTGCAGGGAAAACATTTAGTGACAAATGAATTAGTATTATTGATCATTGGATTGCCTCAAAAATACTAGTGCTTCAAGGATGACTCAATTTGATTCAATGAACCTTTATTAAGTGCCTACTATGTGTCAGGTGCTGGGATACAAAAATAAAATAGTATCTAGTAATCCATTGATCAGCATATCTTAGGAAAGAGTCCTGGTAAACTTCAAATCTCTTAGGAAATTATTATTAGCCATTCCACAACATTGGTCATCACCTCCCTCCTATCATCTCCTCTAAGGACCCTAGTCATTTAGAGTTCACCTGATAACAGACCCATGCTAGAAGGTACTTTCCAGGGTAGTTGTTGTCTTTTCTCATCTGGTTTTAAATGAAACTCAATTTACAGATTTTTCAGAATATGATTCAATAGTTCACCTTTTTAGATAATTCTCCCTTCATCCCCTTTATGAGATTGAAAAATCTGGACTTTCTTTTTGAGTACTTTTTGTTTTCACATGAATTAATAGTTAATATCCACTGACCAACTTGGGGATGATGACAAATATAAATATGGAGACAATATAAAAGAGTTCATTTAAAAGAGTAGAAAAGAGCAAAATAACTTTTAGTTGAGTAAAGAAAAATAAAATTTTGGAGTTCATCTATTTATACCAATTGTACTAAAAAAATACCCTGTATCCTAAAAGTAATTTTAAGAACACTTACTTTTTAAATGGGTTGCTATTTTTGATGTTTTGATGTTTTTGATGTTTTTAGATGCATTGCTATTTTGATGAGTTGTTTCCTATTTCCCTCTCTAGTTCATTGTACAGATGAAGAATCTGAGACAAATAGGGTTAAGTGACTTCTCTAGAGTCACACAGCTAGAAAATGTCTAAGGTCAGATTTGAACCCAGTTCTTCCTTCCATGCCTGGAGCTCAAATATGCATCACCTAGCTTCTCAGTTTGCTGTTACTGAGTGCATTCTGAATTTTCTTTCTTGTTGTTCTCTAAAACTGTCATCTTAATTTTTCTGTATCATATCTCCATGAAATAGGTAAGAAGACCTTATACTTACCTAACTTTTCAAGGTTCTCAAAGAAATTTCTGTACAACAAGAGAAGTAAGCCCTGTAAGTATTCCCTTCCTCATTTTATAAATGAGTGAGCAAAATATTTGGAGACCTAAATAATCAAAGATTGTACAGCCTTTGTGTCAGATAATAGTGTCAGAGCTAAGATTTGACATTAACTCACTGGACTTTCCTACAATATATATCTCTGTATCCAGGTAACCATCTTTGAAGTACAGAGGCCATGAGAGGTGCTGTTGAAGTCAGCTCAATGGGTTAGTCAATACAATGTCCTATGCTCTAAACCCCTTGACTTCTATCTTACTCCTATATGATACATACTTTGACTAACTTGCCAGCAAGGTTGTTGAGAACTTTGGAGAGCCATTATAAGATAGAAGAAAAAGAAATGGATTTAGCACAAGGAGAAATCTGTATTTTAATTTTGCTGTGGTCCTTCAAAGCTGTAGGACTTTACTTGCACAAATTAGTTAACCTCTCAAAAACCTCAGTTTCCTTATCCACATTCAGGGAAAGAACTGTGGGAGTAGAAACACAGAAGGAAAAACATATGATTAATCACATGGTTTGATGGGGATATGATTGAGCATGTTGACTTTAAATGATCACTCTATTGTAAATATTAATAATATAGAAAAAGGTTTTAAATGATGATACATGTAAAACCCAGTGGAATTGCTCATTGGCTACAGAAGAGGGGGAGGAAGAAAGGGAGGGAAAGAACATGAGTCAAGTAACCATGGAAAAATATTCTAAATTAATTCAATAAATAATTAGGAAAAAAAACCTCAGTTTCCTGATCAGTAAAATGGAGATAATAATGCTTATGTTGAACAAGCAGAATCACATAGGATATGACAGGCCAGTGTTGGAGTCAGGAATACTTGGGTTCAAGTCCAGTCTCTCATATATTATGACTATGATCCTGGGAAAGTCAATAAAATGTTCAATGACCCAAATAACTAAGACTGTAGTTTTAGAGAAGGCAATATTTTGCATTCATAAAAAGGGTTTCTTCATTGAGAGTTCTGAGTACTAAGGAAATCATAGATATGGGCCAAAAGAAGAAGTTAAAGATTCCCTCTCCTTTGGTGGAAGGTGTTTCCATTCTGAGATTCAAATTAAATTGAAAAAAAAATAAGCAAACCACTAAAACAATATACCTCAGAGTGCTGTTAAGAGAGAAATACCTAGTAAGCCTTATATTGAAGTTGTGTTGTTTCTCTTAACATGAAAATATGTTGAATTTTGATCATCACAAACATCTGATAAGAGAATGGAGAGACAGGCAGCACAAAGACGGTGACTCTTCTTTTTGTGATTGTGGCTGTGTGTTATGTCACCAGCCTTATGCTGGTTTTGTGAAAACTGAGTAAGAAAGATCATGTTCTCAAAAAACTAACCTTATCTTTGATCCCCTGAGCTGCTTTGTGAAATCTGAATCCTCAATTTAGGGTTGTCCTGTGGAAAAGAGCCAGGAAGTGATAAACAAAATAAATGATGGAATCCAAATGGAAATGGGAGTGTTTAGGAGATATTGGCTGCCTAAAGAGGCAAATGGGATACGAATGTTTATTCCTGACCATGTGCATGCAGTACTTGAATATCTCAGTTATAGACTCAATGTACAATCATGTCATGTTACATTCAACTTTTCCCTCCTCAGCTCTATGATGCCAGTGTCACGAAATGATTAATTAGCATACTAACTTCCACTCAGTACAAAAAGCGGAATGTCTACAGCAGGCAATAGCATCAATACAGTGCAACTTCTGAAGAAGGAACAATGATGATTTTAATTTAGGTGCATAAATATAGGATAGCTAATTGACATTATTTCTTAACCAATGCTAATGGAAAGACAATTTCCTTTTCCCGTGCAGCTGATCAGTAAGGCAAAGATCTCTTATTCAAGGAAAATAAACACACAGTAAAATTAGTGAGGAAAATGTCAGAAGTGGAGGGGAAATTAAATTTGAAATGAATCAAGATGGAATAAGGAATTAGATTTGTTATTGCTCACCAATGAGAATCCCTTTTCCTTTGAAGTCAGAGACCATATCTTTAATGCATTTTAACAGAGAATCCCAGACCTTTAAAGCTGAAAGAAATTTTAGAGGATATTCAGCCCAAACCTTCCCTAAACAGGAGTCCCCTCCATAACATCACTATCAACATATTAACAATTCAGATTTCAAATCTCAAATTATATAAGGAAAGTTTTCTTCCCTATGTAATATTCCTATCCTTCTTAAAAGGAGACTGATTAATACTTTTAATTTTTATTTTTTTAAATGAAAATTATTAATGCATTTTGTTTTATAATGCAATCATTTATGGTTATCTGTCCCTTCTCAGGCCCACCCTGAACTGAACCACACCCTAAAGAAGAAAGGAAATAAGTATTTAATTATATATGGGCCATATACTGAGCATAATATATTATTATTTGAACCTAACAATAATGCAGAGATGTAGGTGGTATTATCATCTTCATTTACACTTGAAGGAACTAAAGCAGACAGACTTCAAGTAACTTTTCAGGTCATACAGCTAGGAAATATCTGAGGTTAAATTTGTGCTCAGGTCTTCCTGATTTCAAGCCCAGTGATTTTTGCCTTGTAGCTGCCTCAAAGAAAGAAAATAGTTAAACAATAAATGATGGATACAATTCACTAGTATTGATAAAGTATGCAGCATTTTAACTCCTTTTTCATCAAAATGAGAGGGGCACAATTTATCACCTGCTATAAATTAATGTATTCTCAAAAACAGGGACCAGGCATATTTTTTAAAATATGTCATATTGCCATGAACCAATGTGAATAACTTTTAAACAAATTCATCAGCACTCATACATTCAAAGAAGTACATCTTTTTAAATAGTCTCTCGGAAAGGTTATTCACTTGTTTTAGGGATGAACTCAAAACATTCTAGGGGTTTGTGGAGACAACAATATAGTGGACAGAGAGCACTGAAGCAGTCTTCAGAGATCTTGCTTCAAATGCCAGTTTTGCTGCCTAGTATCTGTGTGTGCCTCAACAAGTCATTTAAATACCGTTAATCTCGGTTTTCTTTCCTTTAAAGAAAGGAGAATGGACTAGAGATTGTCTGAATTCTGTCTGTTTCTGAGCCTAGACTCTATTGTAATTACCACTAGAGCCTTTTTATATGTTGACAGAAAAAAATCAATCTCATTTCATTTTCAGATCCTATTTGAAGTCAAAAAAGCATTGCCTATAAATCAGTACCACACATTTTATTTGCCAGTTTTGGCTTTAAGAGATGTCTGGCTATTTAAAAAATCCAATACATCCTCAAAAGCTAAAGATTAGCCACCTTTAAAGATATATAAAAATATGCCAAAGACAATGAAGGAAAATCCAAAAGAGGAGTTATAAAATTGTTTTATACTGTGGCATTATTTTTAAAATCATCACACATTCACCTAAGGCAGAATTCTTTAGCCAAGGTCCATAAAATTGCTATTTTTAAATAAAAAATATGTGTATTATTGCATTAAATGTAGTTTGTTTTCTTTGGAAATCTATGTGTTTTATTTTATATACTTAAGAACATTTTTTTCCTAAGGAGGGATCCATAGGTTTCATGAGACTGCCAAGGAGCCTGTGGCACAAAAAAAAAAAAATTAAGTGAGATGAAAGTGAAAACATTCATTTGGGATTTATAATGTCTGGAATGTTTTTTAAAGTTATATGCAAAAGGATATATTTTCTGATACCTATCCAGGATATGATACTACAATAAAATTTTGCCTCTTTTACCATAATTCTTGAGCAGGTAAGTGGGAGAAAAGGAAGGAGACAAAAACATGGCAGCAATCACAACCATTCATGCTTCAAAAGATAAATGTTGGAGGAAGCTTCATTTCCAACCAGTTAAATCAGATACCTGAAATCTTGCCTGTCCCTGGGACACAGTGGATCACTATAGTCTATCTGTATGTTAGTGACAAGAATACCAATGAATCTGTTGATAAGCAGTGACCTTGGGTAATGTTTGTAGAAAATTCTACCCCACATGTTTACCCAGATTGAGAGTTGATCTGAAAGAGTAGCTTGACCAGGTGACCCTGGACTCATCACCACTCTCAACACATTCATGATTCAGATGTCAAATCTCAAATAGTACAAGGAAAAATTTCTTCCCTATATGATATTCCTATCCATCTTTAAAGGTACCTGATGTAATACTTTAAAATTTTTATTTAAAAAGTTTTAATGCATTTTGTTTTATGATATAGTCAAATAAATTAGGTAGAGTCCAGTCAGTAATTGATTAAAAGTACTAATGGAGATTTAAGGAAGAACAATTGATGATCCCCAAATGAAAGTTAATTCTTATCCATTTTTGATAGGTATTGTTAGCATGGTACCTCTGATGTTCTGGGAATTCACATTGCTTCAAAATAATGAAACTGTACTATCCATATTTAATTGTCCAACTCTTCATCCTGACTCACCAGCTAATACCTTCCCTTACTCTCAAAACAATTGTAAGGGACTGCAGCTAGTCTGAGATTCATATACCAAAGAATACCATGAAACAAACCAAAATGTAAATATAATCACATTCACGCTCTCCCTAGGGAGATAGATTTTTTAAAACTTGACATAAAAAGTCTTCTTTCATTCTTAGCCTAGGCTAAACTACATAAGATGTATTTCTATAAAAAAAAATTAATCCATTTAAGTAAAAGTAAGGCAATATCAATGAAAATATGAAAATAGATCATTAAGAGCAAAGTTATTAACCAAAAACTTATTATATCAAAAAACATAAGAGGATACATGTGGGAGGAGATAGGAATGACAAATTGCAATGGACTGGATCTCCATGATCCATTTCAAAAATAGCAAAAGAAATACTAAAAAGACACTATATTTTAGAAATCATCCTAGACAATAAGTGAACAGAAAGACTTCAATACAATTATATTTGTGTATGAATCTTGGAAAATATTTTAAGAGAGATAAAATATAATATATGCATAGTTTTGTATTTAATGTTTTACTAAACATATGAAGATGACATTTATACCAGTATTATATATTGGAATTTCTTAGAAAATTTTCTTAAGTCTATAAAAGTATCCAAGAAAAATAAAGATCTTTCAGACACTAAATACACACACATGTGCACATGTACCACATATACATGTTTGTATATATTTTTTCATTCCTCTTCAAGATGTATTTGTGAGTCTTTAGACTTTCTCCATCACACTAGATACCTTTATCTGAATCTCTCCTTCCCTCCACTTTTTATCTTCTTTTTATGTGTTGTCTTCCTCACTAGAATGTAAGCTCCTTGAGAGCATGAATTATTTTTATCTCTGTTTATACTTATAATTCAGGTTCTTAGCATAGTGGCAAGCACACAGTAAGTGCTTTAAAATTTTCATTGATTTATTGACTTTAATTTTTGTCTTTCAATCTCTGGTATGTTTTATTTAGAATTTCTGGGAGTTCCATTTAGAGGTATTTGGGGGCTCATTTTGAGCTTTTAAATGACAAACTTCCTGTGGACATTTGGGAGACTTTAAGACTACATTTTCCATGATTCAATGGGTTTCCAGTTTCTGACGTGATGACGTCAACCAATGTGAACCAACGTAGAGTGTGACTTAAATGGGGAGATCAGGCTTGACTCCCACTCTTTTCGTATGAAGCAGCCTGGTGGAAGGAAGAAAAAATGGCGAGCAGTTTGAAATAGCTTTTATCAGGTGCATGGTCTTATATATATTTTTTAACCAACAATGGCCTTAATTAAAATATTACTTTTCCTCATAATATCAGCCTTTATCAATTTTAAAAATAACAGGTATCAAAATAGGAAAGAAGGAAGGAGGGAGGGAGGGAGAGAGCAAAGGAAGGAGGGAGGAAATAAAAGAAAGGAGAAAAAGAAAGAGAAGTAGTGAAGGAAAGAAAGCATTTATTATTTATTATCTCTTATGTAGACATTGGGCTAGATATTTTTTAAATATTATCTCTGATCCTCACAACAATCCTAGAAGGTAGATGCTATCATTATTCCCATCTTATAGTCAAGGAAACTAAGGGAGACAGAGGTTAGGTTACTTGCCCAAAACCACACAGCTAGTAGACTTAATAAATTTTTATTGAATTGAATAATGTGGAGATGACCTTGGTTTTTCAAGAACAAAGTTCTAACAGGCTCTATTAAACTGGAAAAATTTTGTTATAACCTTTCCCTAAGACCAATCTATTTATGTTTAGATAGGATAGACTCATAACTTAGAAGGCTACAGGGTGATAAATTTTTTCAACCTCAGTATTCAAAAGGCCATCTTGTTAATCCAAAACACTTTATAAACTACACTGGTAAAAGCAATATTCATACTGATGCAGTGAAATAAGCAGAACTCCAAGAACAATTTACATAGTAAATACAATATGAAAACTTATTAAAAGGGAGCTGAACTCTGAGTAACTGTGATATAAAAACAAAATGTATCAAAGTCATCAGTAAAACTTGTAAAAATGATGTGTATATATGCACATCTGTATCCATCTAGCTAGTAGTATATACAATATATAACATGTATATGTATGTATACATAGATAGATGATAAATATCATTCAGCCCAAATAGACCTCAGAGATATTTACAAGATACAAGAAGTAAAGCTTGATTTTGCATTTTTAAAATAAATTACCAAAATGAAAAATGTATAATGGGGTCTGGCACATGTGTAGAGTGCCTCTAACAGAACTTTGATTCTAGCAGAGTTGTGATGATGTATGTTGTTGCTAGTCCTTCATTTTCAAAGAGTGCCAACATCATCAGAGGTGATATCTTGTCTTATAAGCAAATTGAATTTAACTGAGGCAGAGTTGCACAAAGCTGTCAATCTCCCTCTCTCTTCCAGAGTCATCCAAGTCCAGTGGCAAAACAAAAAGGCGGGAAAACTAGTGATGGCCCAGAAAGCAGAGGTCTTTTGAATATCTGGCCAAGCTCTAAGCAATCCACAGTGCCTGCTTCATCTGCCTTCATGGCAGTTGAAACAAATCTTTCTCTTCTTCCCAATCCATCAGGGGAAGTCTTCACATGCTTGGTGTAGACATTCCCCCTAACTTTCCTTTGATTTGATGCCTGTTAGTTACCCTCAGCTCATTTTAGCCAATCTAGCCAAGATAGATTTTACTGGAGTGTGGCCACCCTACATGTTTCTTGGAGTTATGGGTGGGAGTTGGGTAAAAGGTGGACACCAAAGATGAATGAACTGTCCTGAAAAAGGACTTAGCATGCCCTCACACCAGAGGTAGTAGTCAGCCCAGAACATCCCTTATGTGGAATAGAGACTTAGCAAGCTCTTGAAGCATGCATAGGCATTTAGTGACTGGTTCTGGTCTAATAACCTCATTATTATGATTAACCTTTCTAGATTAGCTACAGCATTGATGCCCCAAGGAGCCTGGAGTGATGGTAACAAACGACTTTTAGATCCAACCCAGGGTAGCTGAGGCAAAAAATTCAACTAGCAATCAGGCCATATCTGGACACAAACTTAGTGAGATCAGTGTTATATAGGAAAAGTGCTAAGAATGAACCTATTTTCTCCAGAGATTGAAGTGGTATAGGGAAGAAAGTGTCTCTTAAGTGAGGGTGAAAGGGAGAGAATAATTTATATTTTTGTTCTTATTACATCTTCAAAGCAAATATTCTACTATGAAAATGAATTGATATTTTATGTTTCATGGTTAAATAAAACTGGGATACTAGTCATTAGCATGGAACAACGGGGCGAATGCAGTTTGTAGAGGCTTGAGCTGATGACAGTAAAAAAAGAGACCCTTTACCTCCAAACTTCTCAGATCTCCAAACTCCTCAGTACCTTGGAATCCAGAGAGGAAGATGTAGCCTGTATTGCCCTGGGAGAATGATAAAAAAAGAGATCAATAAAATGCTAGAAATTATAAATTGAAACAAAAGAACAATTGAAATGATAAATTACCCTAAACTCTATTTTAAAAAACTCTAAAACTGTTGAGCAATTCATAGAGTAAGAATATCAAAATTAGAATGAGGATGGAGAGATTGCAACAACTGCAAAAAGTAAAGGGAATTACCAGAAATTACTAAACACAGTTTCATGCTAAAATAATTGAGAATATAAAAGAAATAGATGGCTATCTGCAAAATTATGAAGTGCATGAACTAGCAAAATATGGAATAGATCACTTAAGTAGAACAATCTGAAATGGAAAGAGCAAATCAGTCATTCCCCATCCCCCCAAAAAGTCAACAAGTCTAGATGAATTCCCAATTGAATTCCTCCAAACCTTCAAAGAATAAATAATGTCTCCTTTATTGTGTGGTCTCTATGCAAAGTATGATACACTATTATTTTTTATGAGGTAAATAAGATATTGGCCCACAAACCTGGCAAAGACAAGGCTAAAAAAGAAATATGCAGTATAATATGGCAAAATATCAGCAAAAATATTTTATATGAACATTAACATTTTGTTTTCATTATGATACAAAGTAGTTTTTATACCAGGAATTCAAGGGTGGTTCAGTATTAGGGGAAATGTCATGATTATAAATCAAATCAACAAGAGAAATCATAAAACTTTTATTGCTACATAATAATAATAATGATGATAATAAACTTCATTTGTAGAGTTTTCTAAGATTTTTAAAGCATTTTCCTCACAATAGTTAAGTAGATAGGAGGTAAGTAGTGTAAGACGTATTAATATCATTTTATTAGTGAAGCAAAGTGGGGCCATTCAAGATATTAATATACTCAAAATAACTGATAAAATAAAAGATGTAGTTATGTCAGAAAATCTTAAAAGTATAACAAGAAAAAATACTTTTTAACACTATATATTGCATTAAATTTAATGTTAGATCTCATGACCTTGCATTACATCATTGTGACACAATATAGTAATAAAATGCCTACCTTAACCCAGGGCTGACAGTTTATGTGACCAAGAAATGTTAACAGATCAGAAGTGCTTGGAAGGGAAATTGAGACTGTTTCCTGTTTCTTTAGTGCATGAATGGTACCCACTGCTCTATTCCCAGATGAAATACTCTTAGCCACCTCCCCACCTTCACCTCCATTAAGCAAATTTCTTTCACATCCTTTTAAGGAGCAGTCACCTAGCTTTGTAATGCCCTAGCTTTTAAGCCTTAACCTCTTTATTTCATCCTCACCACCCATCAGATTTTCTTCCTCTTGCAGATGGGTCAGAAGTACCAGTAGGGCTCAGAGGCTTCCAGCAATCGGCAGAGTTTCAAGACTCCCATGTCTACTTGTCCATATCTTACTAGGACTAGTGATAAAAAAAAATTTAGTACCTCAATAAGATAGTGAAAATAAGTTTAATTTAATATAGCAGATAATGGGATGAGAATAAGTTTTGTCAGCTTAATAAGATAGTTTGCCAACCAAGCAGAATTGATTCCACTTTGTTTTGTCTCCATTTTGTGCCTGAGCTGTCTTGAGTAGGCTGTTTTTCTAGAGGATGTTTTTTAGTAAGATAAATATCAGTGTGCTAATATATAATAAATATGTGTGTATTCATAAACAACTAATAAAAATATGTAGATCCTCTAATAAAACAGACCATCAATGAAATTATTACCAAATTTTATATTTTAGACAATTATAATACTATTATGTTAATATAACTATAATTAATGTTATGTTTATAGTATATTAACAACATTAAATATTATAAACAACTTTCTTGGTAATTTTGAAATAAATTAATATTTAAATTGGATGATAAACAACTTTAATAAAAAGCATGAAAGCATACCTGAGACTAGCCATTAGTCTGTTCCTAATTCACAATTAGGATTGGCTCTAGTGTTCTCACCTCTCACATGAGTTTTGAGATTTGAAATAGTCGGTCTTGGCTCAGTGCTGATTGGCTGACAGAGACCTTGGAGACATGCTTGACAACCACCCCTAAGACTCATGGCCTTCATCTGGACAGAGAGAGAAACTCATGGCATCAGGCACTATAGCCTAATGGAAATCTGTTTTAGAGAATATTGTTTATATGCTTTGATTAATAAAATTTGATTATATGCACTGAGAAGTATAAGTCTTTTTAATGTTTCTATTATGTTGTTCAATCATGTCCATCTCTTCATGACTCTCTTTGGAGTTTTCTTGGCAAAGATACTAGAATGATTTGGCATTTCTTTCTCCACTCATTTTACAGATGAAGAAAATAATGGACTAAGTTACTCATCTAGGATCACTAGTACCTGAGGCCAGATTCAAACTCAGGAAAAGTCTTCCTGACCTTAGACCCACTATCACATGTAGCATCCTCATTTTCATTGTACTAGGTAGAATATGTAAAAAAAAAAAAAAAAAAAAAAAAAAAAAAAAAAAAAAAAAAAAAAGACTAAAAATTTTCACTATGGGTACAGTGAAGAACTTAGCCAAATTTTTTCTACACAAATTCCATGAGGAAAGGAAATATGTTGATGAATGATGACGAACCTTCAAATACAAACAAGGTAGCTGACGCTGAAGGACATCCAAAAAATTGGATTATTGAGAAAGTAGGCCAAATGCAAAGGAATATGTTCTGCTACTGGAAAAAAAATATATCATGCCATTACTGGAATTAAACAAACTAGCAACTGACAATGTTTTTTAGTCCTTTCAGTCACATTCAACTTTTTATGACTCTATTTGAGGTTTTCTTGGCAAAGATACTGGAATGATTTGTCATTTCCTTCTCTAGAACATCTAATGTGTAAATGGAATTAACTCTAGCCCATTCATAGTCAAAAATCTACCTACCCTAGGCATAGAAATGATGTCATCCTCACCTCCCTTAATGGGGAGGAGGACGAGTTACCCACACGTGACAATAAGTAACAAATCAAGAACAAGGGACTTCCCTTTGGGAAGTCCAAATCAGTGTAGAGACTGCCATTTGTCCACTTGAATTAGAGGTGGACCCACGGGAAGTGACGAAAGACACTTTCTCTTTAAGTAAGTTAGTTACTTCCTGTTGAGGCAGTTCCCGCTTTGAACTTGGTGCTGAAGGACCTTCCTTGAGACCTCAGGCAGCTTCTACTCTGTATTGTCATGTGGGTAAGTTAGGCTGACTTCCTTGGCCTACCTAGGCCGCTTCCAAACTCTGCCTTAAATAGGCATTAGCCTATCTGGTTGCTAGGCCTTGTGGCTTGCAGCCTAATTTATTTAGCCTTTTAACCTTCTCTCTCCATCCAGGCCTCTGCAGGCCTGGACTAGCCTCTCCCTTTCTCTTTATTCCCATACCTTTACCTTCCTAATTGTAAATAAACTGTCTTAACCCGGTGCTGACTTGGGTCTGACTTAATTATGGAATCAACCTAAATTGTTGATTCCTGGCGGCCACACTTTAAATACATATCTATAAAATGCCTAAATTCTCCCTCTTACATTAAAGAATTAGAAACTGAGGCAAACAGGGTTAGGTGGCCTTGCTCAGAGTCACACAGCTAGTAAATGTCTGAGGCCAGATTTGAATTCAAGAAGTTGAGTCTTTCTGATTCCAGGCAACACACTCTATCTACTGTGCCAACTAGCTGCCCAGCAAGTGACAATAATGACCCTTAATTATGTGATTTCATCAGAACCTACAGCCTGAGGTGAAAGATAAACTATATTGAAAGTAAAGGATGAACAACTCTCTCTCTCTTTCTTTTTCTCTGTCTCTGTCTATATTCTAGCTACTCTAACTAGCTAGAATTTCTATCTGTCTATAGATTTTTTAATTATGCTTATTTGTGTACACATCACATCTCTTCTAGGAAATACTAAGAGAAGTGGGCAGCCACATGGTGCAGTAAATAGAATACTAGATCTATAGTCAGGAATACATTAATTCAAATCTGGCCTTACACTTACTGTGACCTGAGGCAAGTTACTTGACCTCTGCTTGTCTTAGTTTCCCTGTTTATAAAATAGAGATAATAATAGCTTCTACCTCCCAGTATTGTTGAGAGAATATCAGATAATGCAGAAACATTCATCTTTTCCTTTGTATTCCTTAGTACCTGACATAGCTTTGCATGGATCAGGTGTTTAAAAATTACTTGTTAAATTGAATTGAAGTAAATCCAAATAATGCAGAATAAAGATAACTGAATCTTAACACTGCCGCCACCACCACAGACACGGAAAAATTATGTAAAAATAATAAAATTCAGATTGGAAATGGATGCTGAAGAGATGAGCTATTACTGTTATTACCTTATCCAATTTTACTTATTTATCTTTATTTTAAATATCCATAGTTCACATTTTATTAATTTATTTAGACATTTTTATTGTTTTTTCATATTTGTAGAAATTAATTTATAATAATTCAAAAAGGATACTTTGTCTTGTTTCCTTTCTTTCCAACAAAATTTGTTCATTAAAAATCTAATCTTTTTATAGGAAGAGAAGGATCCCTTTTTTTAAGGAATTAAATCAATTTCCTCTAATAGTCTTAGGATTTTTTATATAAAATATCCCAGATACAAAAATGTTTGTTCTCCTAATGAGGGACCTAATTTTAGAAAGAACTGCTTTTATTAAAATGATTCCTCCTAAAGAAAGTTCTCTTTTAAAAGCCTTTAACAGGCACAATAAATGCTCTTACTGTAGATGCCTTTTCTTTATGCTTCTTAAATGGCTTGCTTTCTAATTCTGGGAAGGAATTTAAGGTTGCCAAGTTCCTCTTAACCTCTTTTTCAGGGCATCTGACACTTTCACTGAATGTAGTTTAATATAAATTAAATGATTGCTAAGGCTAAAACTACAATCTACTTTAGATGAAGTGATGGGTTCTATATACAGAGCAACTATTATCAGCATGATTGTCAATACAACATTTGGGTTTTTTTAATTGGTTGACTCATTCTATAAATACTAATATATTTCCCAGTGTTTACTGTGCTAGATGTAAAGGGAAATACAAAGGTAATATAAAATACAGTCTCCTTTTAAAGACACATGAAAAAAAGTTTAGGAAAAATACAAATCTGTGATTTAGTGTGCTGTTTGAAACAGAGTGAATGGTAAATGATATTAGTAGTTCAAAGAAGGGTGAAATCTATGTGGGTTGAAACAGGAAATTATTAAAAGTGTGAGTGCTAGGGAGCAGCTAGGTTGCTTAGTGGATTGAGAACCAGACCTAGAGCTGGAAGGTCCTAGGTTCACTTCCTAGATATGGGACCCTGGGCAAGTCACTTAACCCCCATTGTCTAACTCTTACCACTCTTTTGCCTTGAAACCAATACATAGTATTGATTCCAAGGTGGAAGGTAAGGGGAAAAAAAAAGTGTTTATTAATTATTAAATTATTTTTATTATTAAGCTATTGTTTATTATTAAAATATTAATTATTAAAAGTAGAGTACTCAAATAAATATGGAGAGAAGTTAATTAAATAAGACAGGATGGAACTGAAATGAATTTTCATTCTAAAATAAATAGTGTAAATACATAGGAAGAGAAATGCAAGTAGTCTTTGCTGTCCCAGGAATGAAGCTTGATTCCAGGTTTTGCCACATTCTTTCTTACTGACTATGAGGTCAACTCTCTATCCACTTAGATGTACTGTTCCTCATTAAATTAATGTGCCACAATTTATTTAATTATTCTATTTTACTTGGTTATTTAGGCTGTTTCTAGTTCTTTGAAGTTGTAAAAATATGTATAATCCAATGGATCACATGCATCTGGGTATTCTTTTCATTGGTGTATTTTTTTCTAAATCTAAGAGTCTTATGTCTGGCAGCTACCAATGGAACACAGAGTCTATTCTCACAGGCACCTAAGTGTCATTGTGAATAGAGTGAGGGTCTTGAGTCAGGAAGATCTAAATTCAAATCCTGCCTCAAAAAATAACTGTGCAGTCCTGGGCAAGTCATTAACCTCTCAATCTCAGTTTCATCATTTGTAAAATGGAAATAATAATAGCGTCTACTTCCCAGGATTATGAGGATAAAATGAAATAATATAAAGTGTTTTGCAAACCTAAAAATGTCATTTAATGGCTAGCTAATGGTATGCATTGATTATTCCCCATAGCCCATCTCTTTTTCATATGTGTTTTTAAGAATATATTGTATGCTACTTTACCTATACAACTGTAACATTTGCAGCCTCATCTGGTCCACCAGGCACCTCTTCCTTGCCTTATGAGTAACCTGCAACTTAACTTTTTAAGACGTTGTAGCATCCCAAAATGGATAGGATGCCAAATAGTTTGCAAAGATACTATTGCTATTTAATATATAATATGTGTATATAAATTAATAACCACTGACCCACATGGCTACTTTACCATTTCTACAGTCTCTTCTATTGACTTCTACAGAGTGAGATTAATGTATGTACACAGAGAAGGTGTACTTCATGAAGGTTAGAGACTGGAACAGGTAGACTTTATATACTTTAATTGGCAATGACTTTACAGTTCCAAAGCACAAAAATCTACTGGACTTATGGTTGGTTAATTATAGAAGAGCATGGAACAAAACATTGCTTTAAAGGTATTGACTCAACAAGACTTCTACCATCATACAGTAAAATCACATTTTTATTTTGATCCTTTAAAAGACATTTTATGACATTGATGATTAATATCAATGTAGGCATAAAATGGGGAGATTTATATTTAACAAGCAATTTAGCTACTCTCATGGAGTATATGTATTCCAGAGGCCAAGTGGAGGAAGGATTCATTATAGACCCCAAGGTTCTCCAAATATTTTTGTTTACTAATAGCATTGTGCTGATTGAATCAAGCCTAAGACATCGTAGATGCTCTTAAATAAGAGATGCATAATTATTCAGTTGAGCTTATTTACCACTCAAGAGAAACAAGTAAACAAATGCCTATTGCCTAGACTGTGAGAGGCAGTCAGATGAACAATTTGTTGCTCAGTACACATTGCTTAGAGAAAGAAAATGGAAAATGAGAAGAGTTGAAAATTAAATGAAACTAAGAGTGGGAGATCTATATTAGGAAAACTTCACAGTGCTTTTCTTGAAAAAACTGTCTTTTAAAAATGTCTCTAACTTATTTTATTATTGATTTTCCACCTTATCTGGTGGTAAACATAAGATAGTTATCCAAAGAATGATAAATAGGGGGGGGGAAGCTATATATTTTTTTCAAAGCTGTTAAATCTAATTCTGCCAAAGGTAAGCTTTAGAATAAAATTCTTTCTGTAGTATAAGATCATCATTGACAAAGAAAAACTTCCAAAGAATGGTTAAGTATGCAATAAATTTAAAATCCTCTTAGTAAAACAAAATTTAAATTATATCCTGAGACCCTTATGTGTTTACTTGATTGCTGAATCTTTGCCAGTTTAAACTTCTCAGCTGTCTTGATAACTTCTCTATTCTCAGTCTCTCTTTCTGGGTTTGATTATCTACTATCTATTCATGAAAAATTTGTGCCAGTATCTTGGTTAATGGTCACCAAATAGGATCTTCAAATGTTCGATTTCTTTTTTCATTTTGGAATGTGTTTTCAATATTGCTTGTATATCTTCAGTAGTCTTCTATCCAGGTGACACTTTTATGTCTCCTTTCAGAATGTCAAAACAAACCCTACCGGTATTAATTCTTTTTTAAAAAACTCTATCTTTATTTTATTCCAGTAACAAATTTACATATAACTTTTCCATGGTTATATGATTCATGTTCTCTCCCTCCCCTCTTCCCTACCCACTCCTGGAGCTAACAAGTAATTCCTCTGGATTATACATGTACTATCACTCAAAGTCTATTTCCATATTATTCATTTTTGTAATAAAGTAATCTATAAAACCAAATCCCCAAATCATTACAGGTATTATTTCTAAGGTATATATCTCAACAATAATTATGCATTTACACACATTTTATGTTTTCAGGCCATTTTTGTTAGTATTATGACAAGAGATGTAAATAAAATCTTTCAAATGTCTTGATATCTGATATTCTGATAAAGAGCACGTGTTCAACAATCATAGGCAAACTCATCTTTTAAGCATCTCGTTCAGGTCATTATCTCTTCTTGCCTGGACTACAGTAATAGAATTATAACTACAGGTTCTTTCATTCGCTTCCCTTTACTGTATATTCTTCACACAAATACAAAATAATCTTTCCAAGGAATTGTTGTGGTAGGAGCAACAAAACAGCTTTATGCAGAATATTCTAGTTATTTAAAGGGGAGGAAAGACCATTTGGTTTCCTTAGTCTGAGACAAAAAAGAGGTAGGAGAGGCAAAGGGGAAATTGGCACCAGAAGTTTCTCTCCAATATCTCTGTCCTCTGGGATTGCTTTTCTGACTTAGCGTAGCTTGTTTCTATGATAACCACAGGATAGCTGCATTTTATTTGATACTAGTAACCCTTTTAAAAGGATTCTTTTAATCAGCTATCAGTGATGTCGTTTGCATTACTCTTTTTCAGCTGTTTTTTTTTTTTTAACCTTTACCTTCCATCTTAAAATCAATATGGTGTATTGGTTCCAAGGCAGAAGAGTGGTAAAGACTAGGCAATGAAGGTTAAGAGACTTGCTCAGGATCAGCTAGGAAGTGTCTGAGGCCAAATTTGAACCCAAGACTTCCCATCTCTAGGTCTCGCTCTCAATCCCCTGAGCCACACAGCTGTCCCCTGCAATACTTTTTTTTTTATCATTTATTAATATTCATTTTTAACATGGTTACATGATTCAAGCTCCTACTTTCCCCTTCACCACTACCCCCCCCCCCCCGCTATCCCCCCACCCATAGCCGACGCACATTTCCACTGGTTTTAACATGTGTCCTTGTTCAAGACCTATTTCCAAATTGTTGATATTTGCATTGGTGTGGTAGTTTTGAGTCCATATCCCCAATCATGTCCTCCTCAGCCCATGCGTTCAAGCAGTTGTTTTTCTTATATGTTTCCTCTCCTGTAGTTCTTCCTCTTAATGTGGGTAGCTTTCTTTACCATAAATCCCTCAGAGCTGACCCTGCAATACTTTTTATGGCTCATACAGTGCCTCATTTCATTTAAACTCCTTATCTTGAATCACTAAGCTAGCCTAGATTAAGGCTGCCTCAACAAAACAGGTCTAGTCCCCTCAAAGCCCTACTTAAAAAGCTTTACTGGCCCCCTTTAATGCCCAATAAGAAATACAATGAGTGCTATACTAAATGAAATGCCAAGAGATTTTTAGAGCTAGCCGAAGTGTTGACAAAAATCATTTGTAAACTAAATTGGTCAAGAATTTCAAGGAAGATTTTTTTAAAATAGTAATAAAGGAAATTAACATTACCAGATATCAAATTGCATGATAAAGGGAAAAAATTACAATCATTTGATACAAGTTAAAAAACTAGAAAAAGTGGTGAAATAATCAAGACAAGGAAGACCTAGATGGAAATGAACATCATAACCCAACATTTGCTAACCTTAAAAATTCAAGCCTATATGTGAAAGAATGCTATCCACATTGAGAGAAAGAACTATGGGAGTAGAAATGAAAAAAAAAATATGACTTCTCACTTATCACATGTACATATGGGTGGGTGATTTGGGATTTAGGCTTTAAAAGATTGCTTTATAGCAAAAAATGAATAATATGGAAATAGGTATCAAATGATAACATTTGTAAAGCCCAATGGAATTGCTTGTTGGCTCTGGGAGGAGGGATGGGGAAAAAGAATCATGGAAACATGGGAAATTATTTTTAAAAATAAACATTTAACTTAAAAAATTAAAATTAAAAAGTAAAACAAAAAGATTTCAAGCCTATTGGGCAAACAACTCCTTATTTAATAAAAACTGTTGAAAAAAGAGAAAAGGACTTTGGTAAATATAGGCTCGTGTCATCATTTAACATTATATACCACAATAAATATCAAATAGATAATCAATCTAAAAAATCACTTAAACCCAGTGGAATTGTCTGTCAACTACGGGGAGCAAAGGGGTTTGGGGGAAAGAACATGAATCATGTAACCATGGGAAAATATTCTAAAAAAAATAAATTAAAAATAAAGAATCATTTAAAACAGAAAAACAGGAAGTAACTTTCTCAGTTATGATTAGAGACAAATTCATAAGCAGTAACAGACAGTTCTAAATATTTTTAAAATGAAGATTTTTTTTTACAAGAGAAGAGCCAATACAGGATAGGAAGAAAAACTAGTGATTGAATGGGGGTGGGGGTGCGGGGGAAGCACACTTTGAAGCTAACATTTTTGATAAACATTTGACATCTGAGATATATAGAAATGGGCATAAATTTGTTAGACGCAAGAGCCATTACCTAATAGATAAATGATACCTAAAATAAACAATTTTTTAAAAAAGAAACTAATATCAAGAAAAATATCATAAAATAACTTACAAGATAAATGAAAATTAAAGAATCTCCAAGCATTCACCTCAGTCTTACCAGATTTTCAAGAAGATGAAACAAAAATGATTAATACTGAAGGAGGTATGAGAAGAAAAACACAATAATACCATTTTGGTGGAGATATACCTTGGTCTTACCATTCTGGAATTTGTTTGGAAGAGTCATATCCTTTGACACAGCAATCCATCTCTGGGGCATATAACCTTTGGAAGAAAAACAATATACAATCTCCTCTTCAGCCAAATCTGTCAGAAATGTGTTTTATTGTTTTACCAGCATTTTACTTGGAGAGAGATTCTGGCCAGTTTCCTCAACTAAACAGACAACTAACTATATGATCAAAGCAATTTCCAACTCATATTTATAGTAATTTAAATGAAAGGTAGAGAAATTCCCCAAAGATGAATACATTCCAGAATTTTTAAAAAGTACATAGTTTTCTATTAATATTTCAATTGAGTTATTTAATCAAAAAGAATATATACACTGGGAGGTTTTTTTTTCTCCCAGAAAAGTAGACTGGTCTCTGGTAAACAGAAGGGATACTTCTTATCTCAATGTTGTTAACAATAAACAAGACATCCCTACTCTTCAGTTAGTTAATGATAAATAGAATATTCCTTTTATTAAGCTGATTACTCATAAACTCACTCTACATCTAATTCCTCTTTCTGTCTTTTGGGAAAAATAAGGTAACTCTCTAAATGTATTTTGTTTCTTTCCAAGGAGACCAAAGAAAGATTCTTTCACAATATTTGAACTTAATTTTGATAACATATTGAAGATCTGAGTCCTGCATGCTTCCATAAACCCAAGAAGAGAAGGGAAAAGGTAATAAGTATTTAAACAGAACCTACTTTGTGCCAAGCATCATGCTAAGCATTTGATTATATCAAGCCAAATATAGCTAGAACTAGCAAAAATCTTCCCACATTTGCTACTTTGGAGCCTTGACTCAGGCTTTTCATCTTTTAGGTAAGAAGAGGGAGAGCAAGGTCTCCTGGAAAGGTCTCATATACAATAAGATATTCAAAGTGTTAAATTTAACTTTTCTTGTTACAGAGCTGGATTCCCTCAGTCAGAGATCTTACCTTAACTTTTGGGGGGGGGGTTTGAGGGGGTCAATAATTTTTTTTAAAATTTTTATTTTGAATATTTTCCCCTAGTTGCATATTTCATGTTCTTTCCCTCTCCCCTAAACCCTCCTAACACCCCTTAGCCAATGCACAATTCCACTGGGTTTTACATGTATCATTGATCAAGACCTAATTCCATATTATTGATAGTTGGACTAGAGTTATCGTTTAGTGTCTACATCCCTAATCCCCATCAGCTCATGTGTTCAAGCAGTTGTTTTTCTTCTGTGTTTCTCCTCCCACAGTTCTTCCTCTGAATGTGGCTAGTTTTCTTTCTCATAAGTCCTTCAGCCTTGCTCTGGATCCTTGCATTGCTGCTAGTATAAAAGTCCATTATGTTTGATTATACCACAGTGTATCAATTTCTGTGTACAATGTTCTCCTGGATCTGCTCCTTTCATTTTGCATCAATTCCTGGATCACATGGAATTCCTCCAGTTCTTTATTCCTTTGAGCACAATAGTATTCCATCACCAACAGATACAACAATTTGTTCAGCCATTCCCCAATCAAAGGACATTCTCTCATTTTCCAATTTTTTGCAACCACAAAGAGTGCAGCTATAAATATTTTTGTACAAGTCTTTTTCCTTATTATCTCTTTGGGGTATAATCCTTACCTTAACTTTTTTGGTGACTAACTTTTAAACTTATTAAGTCCTTATCTATGTAGTTGAGGGTATAACACCCAATGACCATGTTTCTAGAAATCACTAAACAACATTTGGGATTTGGCATTTTGTGGTTTTGTTTTGTGCTGGTTTGCACATGGGCTCACATGCATGAATGCATATGTGTGTGCATATATGTGTGTGTTTAACTCTCCTTCAGGTTCATGCATATTAGTGAGTAGGAAAAAGACACAGAAGCCATGATGGCAAGTTCTTTGTCCTTCCTGACAGCTCATAAGCTTTCCTAGTCTTTCCATATGGCTAAATGGCTCAGTGTATTGAGTACTGGTATCGAGTGTGGTCTCAGACTAGCAGCCTGAACAAGTCACTTAATCTCTATTTGCCTTAATCCACTGAGGAAGAAAATGGCAAACTACTTCAGCATCTCTGCCAAGAAAACCCCATAAAGGGGTCACGAAGATTTAGACGTGACTGAACAACAACATTAAAAGGCTAATAACATTTCTGCAGGTATGATGATCTTTGATCTTATTCAAAGTTTTAAATCCTTTTAACGGCTTTAAAGAATCTGATTGGGTCTCTCTGTTTACAAAATGACAATCTAGTCAGAATGGGATGCACCTATTCAGTATATAATTCTTTTTTTTTTTAACCCTTACCTTCTGTCTTGGAATCAATACTATATATTGGCTCCAAGGCAGAAGAGTGGTAAGGGTAGGCAATGGGGGTCCAGTGACTTGCCCAGGGTCACACAGCTGGGAAGTATCTGAGGTCAGATTTGAACCTAGGACCTCCCGTCTCTAAGCCTGACTCTCAATCCACTGAGCTACCCAGCTGCCCCCTTCAGTATATAATTCTAAAATCATCACTTGGTCTTTTCCTGAGCTCCTGTACTGCATATCTTTTTTGCCTGTGGTACATCTCTACTTGAATGTCCCACAGGCTTTTGAAGTTTAGTATCCAACATGGAATCCATCACCTTCTTCCCCAAACTTATTATTAAACATGCCTATTTCTGAGGAGAATGGCTCTATCATCCTCCTGTCCGTAATCCCATAGTCGTCTCTAGATATTTACTTTCTCTCACTCTCATAAAAATGAAAAATAAATACTGGAAAGCGATTATCTGAGCCATACTGATATTCATTGTAGAAAGTTATAAATTCCAAAACATCCATGGTCCAGGCTCTTCCCACCTTGGCCAAAGCCAATGCTTATGCTTCACCAGTATATGTGGGGTCAAATAACAGACATCCCTTAAAACGGGAGTGATCTTTGAAAAACCTCTTCTCAGAGGGGGTGATCAGAGAAGGTCTCTCTTTTTTTTTAAGGAAGTATATTCTATAAAGTAATGATCAACTTGATTCAAATATTTCAAATGATTCAAATATCAAATTCAAATGGTGACCAATTCTAAAGATGGTAAAAGCCAAGATCGCTTCCGGTAGCTTCAAAGCCAACTGAAATATCATCCTACCTGGACACCTTCCAGAATGCTAGACACATGCACAAGGCATTTCAGAGAATTTTCTTTGTGATTTTTACTCACAATATGATTATCGACTATTGATTTTCATACACAATTATTAAATTAATTAATAATTGAAGTTATTCCTTATCACTAATGCTGTTAGGATTATAATTTTTATTATATTTTTTGGCTATGTGAGAGAATTACATGCAGAAGTTATAACACTCAAAATAGTAAGAAAACAATGAAAATATCTTAATTAAAACAACTAAGTTATCTTTTACACCATACACCTCATTACCATCTCTTCTTGTTCTATGCCCCCAATATCTCTTGTATCCATCCCCCTTCTCTGCATGTGCACAGCCACCATTATAGCTTTTCAACTTTTCCCTGGACTACTGCAGTAGTTTCCTAGTTCATTTCTTTACTTCTAGTCTCTACTACATTTCTCTACTTCTAATCTTCCTCAATACATCCTATAAAGGTGAAAATCTAAGCGACAGATATGAGTGTTTTATTTTCCTACTCAAGAACCTTCAATATATTTCTTTTTTTTTTTTTAAACTCTTACCTTCCATCTTGGAGTCAATACTGTATATTGGCTCCAAGGCAGAAGAGTGGTAAGGATAGGCAATGGGTGTCAAGTGACTTGCCCAGGGTCACACAGCTGGGAAGTGTATGAGGCCTGATTTGAACCCAGAACCTCCTGTCTCTAGGCCTGGTTCTCATTCCACTGAGCTATTCAGCTGCTCCCCCTTCAATATCTTTCTAATGCCTACAGGATTATATATGAACTTCTCTGTTTACCATTTAAAACCTTTCACATTATGTCTCCAACCTACCTTTTCAGTCACATTTCATATCACTTCCCTTTATGCACTCCATATTTCAACCAAACTGTACTATTGCTTAAATTTGACATTCTATATCCCTCTTCCATGCATTTGCACGAAGCATTCCTTACATTTGTAATGCTCTAATTACTCATCTCCCACTTTCCAAATCTGATCTTCTTTCAAATATTAATTTAGCTTTCACTAATTCACTAGCACTATTGTTAGTACTTCATTTGTTAGATTAATTTATATTTACTTGTTTACAGTGAAGGTTAGGGTTAGGGTTAAACTAATGGTGGAGAGAAGGATAGGATTAGGACTGTTGATAGGATATGAATTGCAAAGGAAGGAAGGAAGGAAGGAAAGAAATTAAAAGGACCATGACCCTTAGGATATTCTATTGGACTGTATTGTGTAACCTCATTGGAAATCCTATACTATGTGACTACTCCTAGAGGGTCAGAATTGATCAGACAAATACAGTCATGGATACCTTCCTGAATCATCATAGTTCTTAGTGTGAAGCATAGAATGCACTGGCACTCATATTGAGTTTCCTTGTCTCTAAGAATGGAAAGATTCTTATTTTCCCATTTTTAGTTTCTCTTCAGCAAGGCACTTTGGGATCCAACTTGTATTAAAACCCACCTTCATCTTGTGGTCCAATCTTCTCTGACATTTCTCAAGCATGAAGGTGAAGATAAAGATGAGAATTAAATTATTTACCCTTAATTGGCCTCTTCTATATGCTTAAGATCTTAAGTTCAAGGTGTTGTGGGATTTTATTTGTAAATGGCTAATTTGCCCAGCACCGAATGAAAATAAATGTTTTTTCTTTTCCTTTCCTTTTCTTCCTATTTTTCTTTTCTTTTTTATAATGAAGAGGAATGAGAAAAAGACATTCTGTTCTCAGTCAGCATACTAACAATAACTATTAGAACCCCTTTCCATCTATAGAAACATAATAAGAGGCTTTAAGAGAAATATCATTGGTTTTATGAGGCCAAAAATGGTTACTCATCTTTGTAAAGATTTTTCCTCCATATTTTTAGTGTATATTACTAGTCTCATACTGTATTTATTATTATATTTTTTGTTGATTTTCCTTTAAAGATACAGAAGTAACAGAGTGAATAGAGGAGAGCTAGCTACATCATAAAGACTTGGTTTTGAGTTCTCGCCATGACATATTTTGCCTATGTGACTGGGTGAGTTACTTAGCCTTTTAATATCCCAAGAAAATATCTAAGGTTATAAATGGCAAAAAATGCAGGAGTCTATGTTGATAGAGGGAGTTTCCTCCATGGAAATTTCCTATACCAGTGAAATTATGAATCCAGTCCCAAAAAACTGATATTTTTATTTTATCATCTTTATGAATATATCCCTCTTCCTCTTTTCCAGAGAGCTATTACTAAAAAAAAAAAAAAAAAAGGAATAAAAAGCCAATTGGCAAAAATAACTAACATATCAATAGTCTAACACATGGACAATTCCATACACATGTCCCTGTACCTTGTCAATGGTGCATTGTTTTATCTCTTCTTAAGGAACATTTGTTCATTATAATTATACAGGTTTTCATTTCTTCTTTCTTGCTGCTCCTATTGTTGTTTTTCTATTTACATTGTTATTGTGATTATGTATATGGTTTCCTAGTTTTGCTTGCTTTACTCTGCATCAGTATATATAAGCTGTCCCAAGGTTCTCTGAATTCATCATTTCTTAAAGCATAGGAATGTTCCATTATATTCATGTAGTAAAATTTGTTGAGTTATTTCTTTACAACCAAAAAAAAAAAGCATTTTGAATAGGTTAGTATCCGTGATACCTTTCTCATACCGACCAATGTAATCTCTAAGGCAAAAGCTATAGATATTTCAGTAACTTTCTTTTTTAAAAAAAATACTGTATATTGATTCTAAGACAGAATAATAGTAAGGACTCGACATGGGGGGGGGGGGGATTAAGTAGTTTGCCCAGAGTAAAACAGTTTGAAGCATCAGAGGCGAAATTTGAATTCAGGACTTTGTATCTCAACAGCCACCTAGCTGTCCCCTGTAACTTTCTTTTATTTTAATTTCGAATTGCTTTATCAAAGAGTTGAACCAATTTGTGCCTCCCCCAATATGGTATTAGTGTTCCTGTTTTCTTATAATCAGTATTACAGCAATGATTTCTGCCTTTTGTCATCTTTGTCAATTTTTAGGTATGTGGTAACACATTAAAGTTGCTTTTATTGTTTTATTACTAGGGATCCAAAACAGGCTTTTATTTGGTTCAAACTTCTATATTTAACTGAACAAAGTTCATATATTATTAAAGTGTAGAATTTATTGCTTCATTCATAACTAAACTCATGAAATTCTGAGTTTCTTTCCTGTTTCACAATCGTTAACTAATTATTACATAATGAGAAGGTATCTCTTGGAACCAACTCAGACTGATGGAAGTACATCTGGAAAATAGTTCAAGAAGAATATTTTAGAGACATTAAGAAGAAGATAACCTGCCATTTAGTGAAAATATTGATGATAGGTTAGAACCTTCTTTCTCTTACATTATTTTCTGGCTTGAATAAGTTCCTTAAGAATGCTTAAAAAAGAATTGTCCTTTGTGTATAAGCTTCTTAATGCATTTTTTCTTTCATATCCTTTCAAGAGAAATCACAAAAGAAATAAAGACTTAAAAATGCAAGAAAAATGCTTAGTAGAGTGAGTAAATTGAGCAATTTGGTGTGTCTGGTTTAAATTTCTGTGTTCCCGTATTTTCAGAGAGGATAATCTCTTGAGCCAGAAGTAGGCTAAAGAATTAAGGAATCACTATTGCTGATAGGAAAATTGATCTAGTTTAAAAACAGACCTGAGACTCTATTCTCTGCTTCTTTTGCAACAGTTTGTGTTCAAACAGATGTGTTCTCTTCTTGGCTTTTTCACATTTGAATATCGTGCTTTAATTATATGCAGTTGCTTTTGCTTTCCTAAAAACATGGAAGGAAGGAAGGATGTAAGGAAGGAAGTGAGGAAGCAAGGAAGGAGACAGGGAGGGAGGAAACAAGCATTTATTAAGCATCAACTATTATGTGCCAGTCACTGTACTAAATGCTTTACAAATATGATCTAATTTTATCCACACAATACTATTGTAAGGTAGATGCTGTTAAGATCTCCATTTTATGAAAAAAGACATTCTTAAAACACAAAGACTGATAGGGACAGTTAGGTGGCTCAGTAGATAGAGGGCCAAACCTGGAGATAGCAGTCATGGGTTCAAACCTGGCCTCAGATACTTCCTAACTGAGTGACCCTGGGTAAGTCACTTAACTCCAGTTGCCTAGCCCTTACCACTCTTCTGCCTTGAAGCCCATACTTAGTATCAATTCTAAGACAGAAGGTAAAGGTTAAAAAATAAAATAAAATAAAATAAAATAAAATAAAATAAAATAAAATAAACAGGGACTCATAAACAATTAAGAAATACTTAAAATGTGAGATAGTAACTTTGAAACAGCTTCTTGGTAGCCTCTGTGCCTTCCTGGTCAACTTCAGGCATAAAAGTTTCCACCTCTGTTAGATTAAGGCCCTTCTGATTTAATAGATGTCTGAAGGCAATATTATTCACTACACCTACCCTACTGACCTTTTTTGACATAGGGTTAGTGTTTTAAAAAAATCAAATGTGACAATTTCCTTTATTCTTGCTATGTTAAAACTTAGAGCAAACTTCCTTTTTTTCTCTTTAATGACCTATTAATATTTTATTTCATTTTAACATTGAACCTGTGAAGCCTAATAATCAGAAAATTAGAAATTTAACAACATGCATCCTTTTTTCCTTTATGTTTAGATGACATGGCTTATCCAAGAAACACATCAATATAGAAGAGCAAATTTCTAGTAGCTACAACAATATGAAATTCTTCCAGAAGAGCAAAAGTCATACGCAGGTGTATTACTTAACTTTAAAGAGCTCAAATATATTCTTCTTGTGATTAATAACCATAAAATTTCATAGTATAATATGCAGCTCAAATAAGATGATGACTAAAATGACAAGAAATTTAGAAAAATAAGGTACAAGCATTGTGTGACTATCTCTTGGTTTTAGGATTATAGTGAAGAGATCTTATATTTTCAAATCCCACAGGTTTCATCCCCCTAGCCAACCTAAATTCCATGTCTCTTCAGTAATTTTTTTCTTTTAACCACAAACTTCCCTACTAATCTGTGACAATATCTTCCATCAACTAAATTTAGAAGATCCCAAGCAAGCAATAAAATGTAAAAACTGTGGAGTGAAAATGGAGGGAATTTGAGTCATCCTCATTGACTGTACGGCTTTCAGAACAAAGGGCTCAAACAGAAGATAAAAAGAGTTGGAGGCAACAGGAAAAGTCATACAACCAAGAATTGGAAGAGACCTTAGTCTAGTTCATGGATCCTTGACCATTTTTGTATTTTGGTCCACTTTACCAGTCTGATGAAGCCTATGGGCCCCTTCTCACAATAATGTTTTTAAATATAGAAAATATTAAACAGAATACATAAGATTATGAAGCCATATTTCTCCTTGAGATTGATCTAAAATGTGTTCTATTTATATTTCTTTCATCTTAACTTTTAATCCTTATTTGAACAAAACTTTTGGGAAAATTGGAAAGAACTATAGAAGAAATTAAGGTTAGACCAATATCTCACCCTAAATCCTTTTAAACTCCATATTATCATAGGATCTGTCATTATATCAAACTGAATTGCAAATGGGAAAAAATGAAAATCCTCTACTTAGAGATTCAGTAGGTCACATTCTTTTTTTTCTTTGATGACTCAAGATTCCTTCTATCCCTGGTAGCTTGTGTGTTTTTCTTTTCATGTGGTAAAATTCAGAAGTTGCTCGGCTTGAGTTTAAGTCCCTACATGGGCCTTGAGATGTAAGATAGTGTGTTTTCATAAAGACCAAATAGAGGGTTGGGCAATGATAAAAATGGGTATGATCAAATAGAGATGGTTCTGCTGGATAAATCAAATATCAGTTCCTGCTTCTCTTTAAAGAATCTATTAATGTGAAGAAATCACATTTTATCTTTTAAGTCCCATTAATATGATTTAATTCAATAAACCCTTTTTAGAGAAGGCAAGGTACTGTGATAAGTGGTAGTTATACATAGGGGGGAAAAAAAAGAAAGAAAAAGACTCTGTCCTCAGGAGGTTTATCTTCATCTGGGACAAGGAGGAGGGGAGCCTTGCTGGTTAAAAATACATTTACAAAAAGAAGTAAACACAAGATAATTTGAGATGGATAGTACCTGTACCTACCCAGGCAGTGGCAGAGGGGGACAGTTAAGGGACGAGAAGAAAGTTAAGAATTCAATTAAGTTAAATTGAAGTTAAGGATTCTAAGAAGCAATGTTGAGAATAAACTATATACTTAGCACATGAGTCAGCTTTCCAGAAACAGAAAATAGAATACTAAGATTAAGTAATAGCAAAGAGGCCAGACTAGCTGGAATATGTTAGTAAAAGGGGGAGTTGTTCCTTCCATTATCAGAATCCTTTAGCCTCAGTTCTGTATTCATTTTCATTAATCAATGAGTAAGTATTTATTGAAACTGCTGTATTCTCAATGTGTGCCAGGTACTGTGATAAGCTACAAAAGAATCTGGGGAAATCACTTCACTTTTTTCAATCCTGATTTCTTCGTCTTTAAAATGAAGATATTGGACTAGATCAAATAGAAACAGGGACAATTTGATCTTAAATAAGAATCTCTGTGGGCTAAATATTGACTTGGGAAATCACATATTAATATCACCTATGTTTTATAATATTTTTACTTATTTTGTTAAGTAGTTCCCAATTATATTTCAATCTAGTTCTGATCTCACTTGGTGATGTGGTGGCCAGTGGAAAGGAGGAAAGGAAGAGAAAGAGAAATAACTCAAGCACCCAAGCTCTTAAAAGAAGATAATCAACAACTAAGATTTCAGGGGAATAAATAAATGTAAGCTGACAATTTTAAGAAATATTTTAAAAATATTTGTTCACTTCACATTTTTAATTTGCATGAAGAAATGACAAATTTGACATTTTTGGATATTCATTGGACAGGCCACCTAGTGGTTATATTGGAAAATGTTATGTTTCACTATAAAGAATCAACAATAAGCTTTGAAAATCTGTGGAAGTTTTAATATATTTGACTGGGTATTTTTGTTGCTTTCTTTCAGTTGGGCAGAAATGGAGTTCATCTTTTTATAACTGGTATTCTTTTAGTGTTTTAAACAATCAACAGAGAATTTTAACACAATAATCAAGTACAGTTTTTTTAAATGTTAATTTTCATTTTTTTAAGTGTTAACTTTCAATAACTGAATTGAGTACAATCAGACTATGTAATTTAGTTCAGGTTCTCTTTTGTTAATTGTTCCAACTATGCATAGTTATGGAGAGTATCCTTTGCATATTTTTCTTTGAATTTTGGAGCATTGTAGTCAGCTCATAACTGCTGATTAGTGGAGTAGGCTTTATAAGAGATTTCTAAAATGATTAGATGTTCTTTCAAATGAAAAATAATTCTATTGCCCCTTGGATAACAAAAGAGACAATTTTATGTCCTCCTTAAATTTGTTGATTTTTGGAAGACAACAAAGTATAGTAGAAAGAACACTGGACTAGGAATCAGGATACCTGTGTTCTAGACCTAGCTCTTCCATGAAGATTATAAGCTTGGGAGGGGCAATGATTATGAACCCCTGGAATCACCTTGGACTTGGATGGGCGATGTTTGCCCTTATATTCCTCAGTTCTAGACCAGCCATTTTCTGTGTGAACATCTCTAACCATTCCACCAAATTCATGTTATCTTCCCCATCCCATCCCCTTTTATATATGTTTGTAACAATTAAAATTGATAAAGGCTGATATTATGAGGAAAACTAATATTTTATTTAGGCTCATGTTGATAGAATAAATCGACCACATGCCTGTAAAAAATTCAAATTGCTGCCTCCGCCATTTTATTCCGTATCTTCCCTACTCCTCTCTGTCCCCCCCGGGGAGCACTCAGGTAGCAAACAGCCTCGTCTCAAGGCTGGCCTCCAAATTTAAGCTGTGCTATACGTTGGAGACGTCACCATGTCCAAAACCAGAAACCCATTGGATCACGGAAAATGTAGTTTCAAAGTCCCCAACATGTCCACAGGAAGTTTGTCAAATACTACATATCTCGAGGCTTAATACTTCTAATGGAACCCCAGTAATTCTAAATAACACATGTTTTCCCCCCATTTTTTAGAATGTAAGCCAGGAGCAGTGAGGTAGCACAGTGGATATGATGCCAAATCTGAAGTCAGGAGGATCTGAGATCAAATCTGACCTCAGACATTTCTTAGCTATGTGACCCTGGGCAAGTCACTTAATGCTGATCACCTAGTCCTTGCTACTCTTTTGTCTTAGAAGTGATAGATTAACAGAAGGTAAGGCTTTTAAAAAATAATGGATTATAAGCTTCTTAGAGGCAGGGACTGTCTAACATGCTTTAACTTGTTCCCAGCACCTAACACAGTGTCTGGCACATATAAAGTGTCTAAGAAATGTCATGGATTTATCTAATTCATGTTGTCTCTCTGAAGCTTGATTGAAGAAATTGGATTAGGTGATTTCTAAGATCCTTTCTGATTCACATCCTGTAATAATAGTTCTTTCCTGAAGAAAGCTATTCTCTCACTAATCTTCCCTTTTCCCTCTCCCAAGAAGTATCATTTTACAGTTTGGTAAACTCGGGATTTAAAGGAAAAAGATGAAGCTAAATAAAGAAGTTATAGCAAGGCTTTGCTCCATATTCAGTCAAGGCAAGTTCAAAAGGGTGAACTGGTACCTCAAACTCTCTTTTTGCTTATCCTTACAGAAAATGGCAGGGTGGGGGGAGTAGAGCTCCACAAAGACCTTTTCTTTTGCTTCCCTCCTCCTATGAAGTGTATAAGGAAGAATAATAACTACATTTCCAATTGTACACCAAGAAAACCTTACCAGATAACAAGAAATTTTAGGAGGTCATTGAATTACAAGATAGAGGAAATTTACTGTAGGGTAAAGAGCATGATTCAAATCTTGACTCTGCAATTTTAATCCTCATGCTAGTGAACAAGTTAAATATTCCCTCACTTAAAAGAAATTTTTTGGACTAGATGACTTCAAAGGTCCCTCTCATCTCTAAATCCAAGATATTTTGATTATACATTGACAAGTTAGAGAAGCAGGAATGTTTTAGAAATATGATGCTGTTTTAGGAAAGACTCAGCTATCGATATGGGACAATTAGATGAAAGAGAGATGAGTTATATTGTCATGTGGAAGATAAAACAAGGGATTGAGGTAACATGATTTAATAATAACACTTTCTCACATTTATATAGCACTTTAAGGATTTATTTATTATTTCATTTGAAGAAAGCCTTCAAAGCTGAGAAATCACAGTGCTAATGGGAAGGTCCTAAAAGATAATTGTCGGTGATATTAAAAATTGACTTGGAGAGGGATGAACTGGATCTGGAGATTTATAATAGCCATGGTGCTGAAGAAGATAATAATCACTACAAATTTAAAATTGCTGAATGTGGAAGTTAATGTAATGGGATATATTTGGGAAGAAAAATGACAACAAAAGGGTCATGAGTGGAAAGCAAATACAAATTCAAAATCACCAATTTTAGAGTCAGAGGGAAACTTAGTGGCCATCTAATTCAGCTTAAATCTAACATCTCATCTAGTTATCCATTCTAGTCGTCCTGCCATAAAACAACCTTGTCTCCTTACATCATTCTGGGTATAATGATCAAACGGATACAACCATTGTTCTTGGAGTCTTTCAATTGAATTCTCAATGGATTGATTCAACTCTGTAACTTCTCAAAACCTGACCAACGTTTCTTTTCATCTTCTTTTATTAGACTATAAGTTCTAACATGACAAAAAAGTAAAATAATGCTGGAGGAGATGTGGGGAAAATGGAACCCCAATATATTGCTGGTAGAGTTGCAAACTAATAAACAATTTTGGAGAGCAATCTGGATTTATGGCACCAAGAGACCAAAAAATTATGCATACTCTAACTCAGTAATTCCACTACTTGGTCTGTATCCCCAAAAGATTAAAGATAGGGAAAAAGAACCTACTTGTACACAGATATTTGTAGCAGTTCTTTTTGTGATGGCAAAGAACTAGAAACTGAAAGGATGTCCATTAATTAGGAAATGGCTGAACAAGCTGAGCTAAATGCTTGTAACAGAATACTATTATGCCTTAAGAAATTACAAACATGATGTACACCCCCCAAAAAAACAAACTGCAAAGACATATGTATTGATGAAAAGTGAAGTGAATTGAACTAAGAGAAGGTTGTACAAAGTAGTAACAACAGTAGTGTATGATGATTATCTCCGAATGCCTTAATTATTATCAACAAAGGAAGGATTCAGGACAACTTTAAGAGACTAACCACAAAAAAAAAAAAAAAAAAAAAGAGTATCAGGGGCAGCTGGGTGGCTCAGTGGATTGAGAGCCAGGTCTGGAGATGGGAGTCTTAGGTTCAAATATGGCCTCAGACACTTCCCAGCCGTGTGACCTTGGGCAAGTCACTTGACCCCCATTGCCCAAAATAAATAAATAGCTAGGTAGGCAGACAAATAAATAAATAAATCTCGTGTTAAAAAAAAAAAAAGTATCTACCGTCATAGAAGGTACAGGAGTCCAAATACAAACAGAAACATACCATGCTTGTATTTTATTTTATTTTTTCCTCCATAAATTTTTCCTATTTTTTCCTCCACAAGTTTTCTCTAATGCCAGCGATATGTGTCTTCTTTTATGGCATGATGAACATAGAAAGATAAATTATATGATATACAACATCTATCATATTACCTGCTTTACTAGGGAGAGGATAAGGGTAGGAAGAAGAGAAAGAACATGAATTGCAAAAATATAAAAAAATGAATATTAAGAAATTGTTGAGGAAAGGGATTGTTTCACTTTGGAATTTGTATACCTAGCACTTAGTACTATACTGGCACACCATATTTTGTAAGAATTCATTCATTCATTTCAAACTTCACCCAAAAATATCTATTAAAATAACTGCCAATGGGACAGCTGGGTAGCTCAGTGGAGTGAGAGTCAGGCCTAGAGACAGGAGGTCCTAGGTTCAAACCCGGCCTCAGCCACTTCCCAGCTGTGTGACCCTGGGCAAGTCACTTGACCCCCATTGCCCACCCTTACCACTCTTCCACCTATGAGACAATACAGTGAAGTACAAGGGTTAAAAAAAAAATAACTGCCAAGTACTCGTCCAGTATCAGCTTAAAGACCCTGATAAAAGAAGCTTCTTCCTTCCTAGACAGCTCCTTCTACTTATGGACAGTTTTAATAGCTAAATAGCTAAGAATTTTTTTTCCTGAATTAAATCTTAAATTAGCTTATCTATATTTAAATGTATTGTTCTTGTTTTTGGCCCCTGGAGACAAGCAGAAGTTTAATTCTTTCATTGAACTGAACCTTCAAATACTTGGAAATTTCTGTCATGTCCCGTATCTGCACAAATATTCTCTTTTCTATGCTAAATGTTCTCTGGTCCTTCCCTTTGTACCTATAAGTTTACTAACACTGTCAAAATAGAAAATTCTTTTGCCATTTTTTCCTGATGTAGAATTGTGTGCCCTATGTGATAATTATGACTTCTAGATGTTTGTCAACCACATTTTTAATAATCTGTTATATTATTTCACCAGGATTCAAGGTCAAGTTCACCAGTCTATTGTTTGAAGGTTTTAATTATTTCCACTTTCTGGAAAACTGGGACATTTGTACTTCTCTAATCCTTCTCAATTCTTTTGAGAATAATTGGGTAATATCCTTAGAAGATTATCCATGGGTGTATGGCTCTTGGTTATACATACATACATATATATATATATGTGTGTGTGTGTGTGTGTGTGTATATGTATACATATATGTAGTACTTGCCTATGTATTTTGTATGCCAGACCCTTATTAGAAATATGTATTGCAAAAATTTTCCTCACTTAAGTGTTCCTTCTTATTTTAGCTTTTTTAATTTTTTATATATGCAAAAGCATTTCTGTTTCATGTAATTGAAATTTTCGTTTTGTCTTTTCTATCTACACTACCTCATATTTAGTTAAGAATTTCCCTCCTAGACATAATTTTGAGGCATCAGAAATCCTCTTCTATTTTAAAAAAAAATTTGCAACCTTTCATGTTCAACTTACATAATAAGTATTCTAAAGTTGTTATAGTATATGGTATAAGGTGCTGATCTAAGCTTCATTTATACTGTCCTGCTTTCTAATTTCCCCAGTAGTTCTTAAATATCAATTTATTTCCTAACCATTTTATATACTAGGGTTCACTGGACATTGGGTTACTTAATTCAATTATTTCTGATTCTTCCTTATCTAGTTAATTCCATTGTTCTTTTTTTAAACATTTATTAATATTTATTTTTTAGAAAAGTTAACATGGTTACATAATTCATGCTCTTACTTTCCCCTTCACCCCCCGAGATCCCCCCCATGGCTGATGTGTATTTCCATTGGTTTTAACATGTGTCATTGATCAAGACCTATTTCCAAATTATTGATAGTTGCATAGGTGTGGTAGTTTCGAGTCTACATCCCCAATCATGTCGCCTCAACCCATGTGTTCAAGCAGTTGTTTTTCTTCTGTTTCCAGTCCTGTAGTTCTTCCTCTGAGTGTGGGTAGCGTTCTTCTCCATAAGACCCTCAGAATTGTCCTGGGTCATTGCATTGCTGCTAGTACAGAAGTTCATTACATTCTATTTTACCACAGTATATCAGTCTCTGTGTACAATGTTCTCCTGGTTCTGCTCCTTTCACTCTGCATCAATTCCTGGAGGTCTTTCTACATTTCACATGGAATTCCTCCAATTTATTATTCCTTTGAGCACAATAGTATTCCATCACCCGCATATACCACAGTTTGTTCAGCCATTCCCCAATTGAAGGGCATACCCTCCTTTTCCAGTTTTTTACCACCACAAAAAGCGCAGCTATAAATATTTTCATACAAGTCTGTTTATCTATGATCTCTTTGGTGGTACAAACCCAGCAATGGTATGGCTGGATCAAAGGGCAGGCAGTCTTTTATAGCCCTTTGAGCATAGTTTCAAATTGCCAGCCAGAATGGTTGGATCAGTTCACAGCTCCACCAGCAATGCATTAATGTCCCAGTTTTGCCACATCCCCTCCAGCATTCATTACTCTCCCCTTCTTTCATTTTGGCCAATCTGCTAGGTGTGAGGTGATACCTCAGAGTTGTTTTGGTTTGCATTTTTCTAAGTATTAGAGATTTAGAACACTTTCTCATGTGCTTATTGATACTTTTGATTTCTTTATCTGAAAATTGCCTATTCATGTCTCTTGCCCATTTATCAATTGGGGAATGGCTTGATTTTTTATACAATTGGTTTAACTCCTTGTATATTTGAGTAATTAGACCCCTGTCAGAGTTTTTTGTTATATTTTTTTCCCAATTTGTTGTTTCCCTTCTGATTTTGGCTACATTTTTTTTTGTTTGTACAAAAGCTTTTTAGTTTGATATAATCAATATCATTTATTTTACGTTTTGTAATTTTCTCTGTCTCTTGCTTGGTTTTAAAATCTTTCCTTCCCCAGAGATCTGACAAGTAAACTATTCTATGTTCACTTAACTTATTTATAGTTTCCCTCTTTATATTCAAGTCATTCACCTATTCTGAATTTGTCTTGGTGTAGGGTGAGAAATGTTGATCTAAACCTAATCTCTCCCATATTGTTTTCCAAATTTCCCAACAGTTTTTGTTAAATAGTGGATTTTTGTCCCAAAAGTTGGACTCTTTGGGTTTATCATATACTGTCTTGCTGATGCCACTTACCCCAAGTCTATTCCACTGATCCTCCCTTCTGTCCCTATGAGAACCAAGGGGCAGCTGGGTAGCTCAGTGGATTGAGAGTCAGGCCTAGAGATGGAAGGTCCTAGGTTCAAATCCAGCCTCAGACACTTCCCAGCTGTGTGACCCTGGGCAAGTTACTTGATCCCCATTTGCCCACCCTTACCACTCTTCCACCTATGAGCCAATACCCAGAAGTTAAGGGTTTAAAAAAATTTAAAAAGCAAAAAATAAAAATAAAAATGAGTACCAAATAGTATGCTAAGTGCTAGGGATACAAATATGAAAAAAGAAAAATAGTTTTTGTCCTTAAGGAACTTACAATCTAATGGAATAAAGGCAAGACAAAAAAGGAAGGTGAAAAAGGATGGGGGAGAGAAGGTGAATGGATGGGAACATAATTAAGAAATCCAAAGGAGCCTGGTGGGAAAGTAAAACATGGCTGACTTGGATGCTCTTCTTAAGTGGAAATTTGGGGAGAAGCTCTTCATTCCATTTTCTATTCAGAACAGTGTCCTGAACAGAAGTAACTGATAATATGTGAATATCAAGGCTGATGTGAATTTGAAAGATGATAAGGTTTCTGGGGACACAATGAAGATAGTCCAAAGATGTGCAACAGGTGGAGTTTGATTTTTCAATTCTGCCCATTGGGAAGAAGAGAGAGGGTAGTAAGGAAGTAATGATTCATAGCAAATAGCACGTAGGACTTAAAATTCAGGAAAATCTGGGTTCAAATACCAGGTTCTCAACTATGTGATCATATTTACTAAATTTACAATCACAGGCAATCACTTTATTTCTCTGAACTTGCTTCCTCACCTTTAAAATCAGCATAACACCTGCAAAACCTACTTCACAATGTTGTGAGATTCCAGTGAGATGAATATAAATCAGTGAGATAAAGTGCATTGTAAACTTTAGAGTATATGCTTTACTAGGTTCTTCTGACAACCAGAATCCTTATCTTTGCTCTTGGTATTCCTTACATATTTGATCCATGCGGATTTTTCCATCCATTCCTGGGTGGATTCTATATAAATGCAAACTTTTACATTACAGATTATGTCTGTTTCCAGTAACTGGACAAGTAGACAACTAGAAATTGGATAGCTATCCTGGGCAACTGAGTGCCAGTCTTTGACTATAATTAAATTCAGAGTAGAGTGGAGGACTTAAGGCAATTTTCTGGATAAATCAAACCCCAAAACACTTAAATCAAATGTGTTTTGGCCTCAGTTATCTAAATAATTGTCTCTTTTTTTGCTTTAATTCTTTAAGGGAATCTGAGATTCCACAGTTTTGCTTCACAATGTCAAAACCACACCTCAAGCATTCCCAATGAATCCTTATATATTCCTATATGATGTTTCTGGTTGAATAAGATAACATTAATCTCCTTACCTTAAAGTTTGGAGAGGTATACATATGGAAGTCTGGTTTGAACTTTAGACTTTATATGAGACTTAACTTATAGTTTTAGATTTCCATTTTCCTTCTCAGAATTCTATTATAAAACCTTTTTTTCTTCCAGCTTAACAATGAATCACTACCATGATTCTCAATGCAACTAAAAATATATATCAAAATATTGCTGAGAAATTGTTTTTATTATTCTGTTTTTGGACCTTCCAATTTTGGTTGGAAATGTTGCTTTTCACATGAGCGTAGATAATTTCTTTTTAAACTTGTCTTGGATTTAGACCCCTGGGATCTTTTGGAAACAAGATGTCTATAATACACACCCATCCCTGTGAGAGCAATTTAAAATAAAAATAAATAGTTGGCTTTGATCATCAAGTGGTTTATCAGGGTTATGTGCAGTTTCTCATTTTATTTTCTCTCTTTTAAGAACTTAAGATAATATGACAGCCTTGTTTCTTCTCATTCTCATGATAAATCATTTGAAAAAGCTTATTTGGCTAACAAGAAAGGTTTTCCAATCCTTATTGCCCCATTGTAACTTGATAAGTATCTACACTTTGATCTAGACTTTCAATGCCTATTTCCATTACTCACTCCCTTTGAAAATTAATATGGTTCCTCTGCTTAAAAAACCAAGCAGTGGATTTCTTTTCTTAAACAATAAAAAAAATCCACATACTAAAGCTGAAATCATCAACTAAAGCTAGAGATAGTTGAACTGGTTTGGATGAAACCAAAACCAGCTCAAATTCTTGCCCATACCTTTGAATCAAATTGCAATCAGTTGTTATGCTGCATTTCTTCTTAGCTTTGCCTTCTTCCCTCCCCCAACTCATAAAGTTATCAAATATTAAAGAAAGAAGAAACTTTAGAGCTCATCTCAAACTAACTCCTGAATTTTCAATAGAATCTTGTAGAATATCTCCAAGATCTTTTATGTCTTAGGTCAAGTATGATTAAGAGGTTTTTATGTGCCTCTGTCTATGTAGCTAAGTACTAGCACTCTAGACATGTTACTTTTGGATTACTGATATTAACCTCTATGCATAATATTATATGTAATAAACCAATAGACACTAATTCATAAATATTCAAAATAATCAAAATTATATCATAAGAATGGATTCAAAAACTTTTAAAGATTATATATAATTACTACTATTATTAGTGGTGTTGACACATCTTATCATTTTAACAACTATTTACTCAATCCAGTGTTTAGTTTTGTTTTGAACTGAAATAAAACATCCATTTTGTGTTTTGTTAAGAATTATTTCAAATGAAGCAAGATCTTTATCAATTTCATCATCTCTGGATCTGGACATTGACAAAATTTAGGATCATGGAAATTTGTCTTTCTTGTCCTCCCACCTTAATTTTGTATTATTTTAATTTCCTCTTTCCTGTCAGTCTATACCCCCAATCCCATATACTATTTCTGCTAAAAAACTGTTGGTAAATCATTAGAGTATATAAAGATACACGCCTTTTAGTGATATTTGTATTCTAACATAATTAAGATTTGACTTAAGAGTTTTTTTTTAATATTTTTTTTAAACCCTTAACTTCTGTGTATTAGTTCCTTGGTGGAAGAGTGGTAAGGTTAGGCAATGGGGGTCAAGTGACTTGCCCAGGGTCACACAGCTGGGAAGTGTCTGAGGCCAGGTTTGAACCTAGGACCTCCTATCTCTAGGCCTGACTCTCACTCCACTGAGCTACCCAGCTGCCCCTGACTTAAGAGTTTTAAAAATTATAGAGGAATAAAATTATAGTGGAGGAATGGCAAATTATTTATACTTTTATATGTATACCACAAACACTTTTGGGATACATACAAACTCCACTGACTCATAAGGCAAGATTTTTGTTGTTGTTCAGGACAATTATTTTGAAGTTTGAACTTAAAAGAAACCAAAAAATTTTACTTGTGTTTGTATCCTTCTCTGAATTGTACTTCACAAAATGATGGTAAATTAGGAATTTCATAGAACTATTAAAATGATTTGAGATAACTTTTTCTTTCTTTAGAATAACTTTCTTCTATATTTTCACATCTTCTGATGTATTTTCTAGCCAAGAAGAGAAAAAAATGCCATAGGACTAGCTGGGACATACCAGTTTGAACATCTGTGGACCAGATATAAACCATTATTTAGACTGTTCCTAATGGAACACTGTAAATCATGTAGAAAGCACCACAGAACAATTTGCTTCTAGCAAATTAGAAAAGTGGTCCCTAAACATGAGAAAGTTCACAATCTGGTTTAAAAATTTTTGTTCTCAGGTCTCTCTCTTTATCTTCACTTCTCAAGTTTCTGTTTTCTTTTTTCCCCTCTCATTTATGCCCAGTTTCCAGCCTTAGTTTTATGACTTCATTCTAATCTCTAAAAGTCATGAATACTTTATTAAAATCCAGTCATCTGTTGAGCAAATGAATTGATTAAAAAGTCTCTTATCTCCTCCACTGACATTCTCAGATTGAAAGCATTTTAGAGTCAAATATTTACTGCTATTTTTTTGGTTTAAGAATATCAATGTAAAATTGAATGGCATATAGGCAGGGTTTGACTTGTTCCTGGTCTTCACCATGTAAATTTGGAAGGACTTGATCTTCTTGAAAAAGATCACTAATAACTCCAAGAACAGTAGTTTCCAAATGGAAAGACAGGTTTAGATAGACAACTTTAGCAAAGTTTCAGGATATAAACTAAACCCACATGAATTATCAGAGTTTCTATTTACCACCAATGAAGTTCAACAGCAAAAGATAGAATTCTATTTAAAACAACTACAGAAAACATAAAATCCCTAGAAATATACTTATCAAACAAACCCAGCAACTATATGAATAAAATTAAAAAATACTTTTTTTCTCCATGAACTGGTTTCTGTCCTGCTTTTTTTAACATTTATTAATATTCATTTTTTAGAAAAGTTAACATGGTTACATGATTCATGCTCCTACTTTCCCCTTCACCCCTCACCTTCCCCCCACCCCTGGCCAATGCGCATTTCCACTGGTTTTAACATGTGTCATTAATCAAGACCTCTTTTTAACACAAATAAAATAAGACCTAAACAATTGGAAAATTATTACTTGGGGGGCAGCTGGGTAGCTCAGTGGATTGAGAGCCAGGCCTAGAGATGGGAGGTCCTAGGTTCAAATCTGACCTCAGACACTTCCCAGTTGTGTGACCCTGGGCAAGTCATTTAACCCCCATTGCCTAGCCCTCACCACTCTTATGCCTCAATATACAGTATTGATTCTGTAAGGCAAGGGTTTTTAATTTAAAAAAATACACACACACATACATATATATATGTGTGTATGTATATATATTCCTTGTTCATGAATAGGTCAAGCCAATATAATGAAAGTGACAATCCTACCTAAATTAATTTACCTAACCAGTACCATGCCAATCAAACTATCAAAAAATTATTTCCTAGAATTAGAAAAAAATAATAAAATTTACCTGGAAGAACAAAAGACTAAGAATGTCAAGGGAATTAATTAAAAAATAGGAAGGAGGCCTAGATTTATCAGATTTCAGACTACACTATAAAGTGGTAATCATCCAAATAATCTGATTCTGCCTAAGAAATAGAGAAGTAGGTTATTGGCATAAATTAGAAAATCAACACACAGTACTTAATGACCGTAGTAATTGAGTGTTTGATAAACCCAAAGTTCCAAACTACTTAGGGAAGAACACACTATTTGACAAAAATTGCCAGGAAAATTGGGAAAAATATGGCAGAAATTAGGTATAAACCAAAAACTCACACCATACACCAAGATAATGTCAAAATGGTTACTGTATCTAGAAATATATAGAGATATCATAAACAAAGGGGAACATAAAAAAGTTTACTTGTCAGGCTTATGGATTGGGGGAGAATTTATGACCAAACAAGACATAGAGAACACTGTGAAAACTGAAATGGGTAATTTTCATTTGTAAGAAATAAAATGGATATGAAAGGTTAGATTTTAAAATATTAGGGCTTTAAAAGATTTTTTAATAGCCATTAGAAAAATGAAGCCACGTGCCTATTAAGAGTCAGTTTAAAATATGCGGGCCATGTTACCTCTGCCTCCTATCCTGGCTCCCCTCCAAATCACCAAAGAGGAAGTACCAATCTAGTCTCTCACTATTTATCCTTCTATTTATGTGATTATGCAAGAGAGGAAGCCAGTTGGCTCTTGGGAAATGTAGTTTGAAAGAGCCCTAAATGTCCACAGGAAGTTTAGATCGGGACCTCAAAATTAGTTCAAGGACCCCAAATTGCCAATATCACAGATTACATTGAATACAAAGCATTCCCCAACTGATAAACTGGCAAAGGATATGAACAGATAGTCCTCAGATGAAGAAATTAAAATTATCTATAGTTATATGAGAAAATGTTCCAAATTGCTATCGATTATAGATATGCAAATTAAAACAACTCTGAGGTATCATCTCATAGCTATCATGATCACTAATATAATCAAAAAAGAAAATGATAATTGTTGGAGGGGATAAAAGAAAATTGGGATGCTCATGTACTATTGGTTGAATTGTGAACTGATACATCATTCTAGAGAGCAATATGGAACCATGCCCAAAGGGCCATAAAACTATACCACTACTAAGTCTATATCTTAAAGAGATCAGAGATAGGACAAAAGGGCCTACTTATACAAAAAATATTTTTCGCAGCTCTGTTTGTAGAAGAACAAACAAAAATTGGGGGGGGGGGCAGCTGGGTAGCTCAGTGGAGTGAGAGTCAGGCCTAGAGACAGGAGGTCCTAGGTTCAAACCTGGCCTCAGCCACTTCCTAGCTGTGTGACCCTGGGCAAGTCACTTGACCCCCATTGCCCACCCTTACCACTCTTCCACCTATGAGAAAATACACCGAAGTACAAGAGTTAAAAAAAAATCGGGGAGGGGGGGTGTCTGTGAATTGAGGAATGGCTGAACAAGCTGTGGTACATGGTTGTAATGGATAGCTTTTGCATCATAAGAAATGATGAACAGGATGACTTCAGAAAAACCTTGAAAGATATATATAAACTGATACAAAATGAAGTGCGAATAACCAGAACAATCTATACAATAATGGAAATATTATATGATGATCAACTCTAAAAGACTAAATTTCAGCAAAACAATGTTTCATGATAACCCCAAGGAATTTGTGATTTAAAAAAATGTTATCCATAGCCAAAGAAAGATATGTTCGAATAAGATTGTAGATCAAAGCATACCATCTTTCACTTAATTTTCTATGGGAGGTTTTTTTTTATTGCATTTGTGATATGTCTTTAGTCACAAAAGGGGAAATATGGAAATATACATAAAAAGCACTGAAATAACCCAAATTAGACTATTTACCACATAGGAAATGGGGTGGGTTGAAAGGAGAAAATCTGAATCACAAAATGTGAGAAAGCAATTGTCAAAAAATTTTTCTATGTGTAATTGAAAAAAATAAAATTCAATAAAACAAGACTGGTTTAGAATGCATGAATGAGGTGATTGAGAGAAGTCCTTCACTTTATAAATATCCTCACTCTCTGCTAAGCTACTCAAATGAGAAATATCAAGGGTCCTAGGTAAACACTAGCAAAGAATGTAGAAGGGGTTAACATGGTTCCCATACAAGGCATTCCTCAACTTGACTTTTGGCACCTCAAGGGGCTCATTTTGTTTGTTCTAGGAGATTTAAAAATTAACTTTAGATTGTTAATCTCTCTATTTACGCTGTCTGCTATAAATAATTTTCAAGTTGGTTGATGAATTTGATCACTGAGTGACCAAAAAGGTTTGTGGTATTTGTGTTCACTTGGAAGAAAAATAATCTACTACATTCCTATATTCTTTTTGCCTCTCACTTTTCTGAGACTAACTGGTTTTCTCAACCTCTATCTGTGTGATGCTAGCATTGTTCATGCAACTAGGGCTTTAATTTGTAATTTATTTTACATAAAGAGAAATAAGCAACACAATAATAGTATGAAAGTGAAAGGGTGAAGGGCACATTCATTGGATTTATAGCAGTCAATGCCAGGAGCAGAATTCTAAGAAACAGTCTAAAAACAGCTTTTCTGCTAAGTTTTCTCCTCATCATGAGAATGATAAATATATATGCCAATAAGTAAATATTTATTAATGTGCCTCTTATGTGTCAGAGATACAAAAAAAAAGACAAAAAAATTCCTAACCTCAGGGAGTTAACAATCTAATGGAGCAGCTTGTAAATATTGGCATAGAAATAGATCACAAAAAAGTTACTCAGTCCTCTAAATAGTTTCATTTCCCAAATTGGTGCTAAGGAAGAAAGGTAATATTTCAGAAGACTCAAGTTAGCTCACCAATTATTGTCTTTATCAGCATAGAAAACATTTTCACTCACTTCAATTGCATCAATATTTCATGGTCTTATTGAAAAGAAGAATTTTGAGGGCAGAATGTCAGGATACCTAGTGTCTGTCTTTGTGGTACCAAAATGGAAGACATCACATGTACTCCGAAGCAGCTTCCTTACTCTCTTCTTTCTGGCATCTTTATTTCAGGATTCTCCATGAAACATAGCTTCATAATGCAGCAAAAAAAACCTGAGAAAATTTATATGAACTGAAGCAAAGTGAAGTGAACAGAATCAGGAGAACATTGTATACAGTAATAGTAGTTTTGTGCAATGATCAACTGCAAATGACAGCTACTCTGGACAATAAAATGATTCCAGACAATTATGAAAGACTTATGAAAAATATTACTCCTCTCTTTCCCCAGCCCTTCTTTGTGTCATTCATTGGGATAGGAACTTAAGGAAGAAAAAGTTCAAAAGTACATTGGATCTCTTAAAAGTCATCACAACCCATGCATAAAAAATCCAAAGAATATGTACTACTAGTGATTATTCAGTAGTCTTGTCTTATATACAAAAGCAGTACATTATTTATGACCCATAAGGGTATGCACAGTAACTTTCTAACTTGTGACTTTCTAACAAGAATTTTTTCAACCTACTCATGACATATATCTTTATACACCAAGAACAAAGCTGGCAATTTCTTAGATTGTTAATTGATGACCTTGCTCCTGTTTTTTTTTTAAGTGGTATATCTCTTCTTCCAAAGTGGAAGGAATGTGTGGTAGGGAGTGGATATGTTTGCTGTTTTGGTCCTTGCCATTATAAAAGCTCTATAATGTAGAGACAAAATGGGTTATTTTTGTTAATGACTTCCTAGTAGAGATTGTTTCATTCATCATATTTGTATTCCTAATGCTTGGCACAAAATATTTGCTCAATATCAATAATAACATGAAATAGCTAGTTAAATAGTGTTTAAAAATTTTAAAAGCATTTTACATGATTATTTATCCTTGTTTTCATGACTTTGTATGACAAGTGCTATTATAAACCCCATTTAGCTGATGAGAAAATTGAAGCTAAGGGAGATTAAGTGGTAAGCTCAGAATAAAAAAATCTAATAAATGTCTAAGGCAGGATTTGAACTCAGATCTTCCTGACTCCATGACCAGCACTCTTGTGTTATTTGGAATTTTGGGGGTTCCACTGAGAGGTATTTGGGGCTCCTTTGAGTTTTAAATATTTAGACATATGACAAACTTCCTGTGGATGTTTAGGGGGCTTGGAAACTACATTTCCCATGATTCCTCTTATAATGGAGGTAGACAGTAAGTATGATTATGTATGGGAATGATATAAGACTCCTGAGGTCATTGGAGGCTCTCTTTGCTTACCTGCCCTTTGGTACGGAAGGAGTAAGGCTCGTGGTCTAGGGGAAGAAGGTAATGACTAATGGCGGGCAATTTGAAATAGATTTTAGCAGGCGTGTGGTAGATTTTATTCTACCAACATGGCCATAATTAAAATATTGCTTCTTCTTTTACTCTCAGTCTATATTTTTTATAATTATTACACTCTGTAATACTACCTCATAAGTAAATTTATTAATTTAATAATAAATAAATTATTAATTCACTGAAAAGTAAGTGTATTTATTAATTTACTAATAAATATCTGTTGGTTAATCATTTATTTTACAGATTCAAAGTTTGAGAGTTGAAAGGAATCTCAGCATCCATCTGCTCATAAAAAATCCCCATTATAACAGCATGTCAGGTGGTTGTGCAGTCTTTGATGATCTCTAAGTAGAAGAAATCCACCACCTAATAAGGCAGCTGATTCCACTTTAACCTAATGGTAATAATGTTTTAAAAGTTTTTCCTTATGTCGTCAAAATGTGTCTCCTTTCAATTTCTACCCTGTTTCTATAAAGCAACAACACGTCATGAAGATTATACATTATGACCAGGTATGATTTATACCAGAAATGGAAGACTCATTCAATAGTAGGAATACTACCAGAATAATTGACAATATCCATAACAAACCAGTAGAAATCATCTGATTATGTCAAGACACAGAAAAACCTTTTGACAAAATACAATGCTCATTCCTATTAAAAACTATAGAATAATTTATAAGAATTATAAGAATAAATGGAGCTTTCATTAATATGATGTGTTACCTATCTAGAATCATAGTAAGCATTATGTGTATCAGGGATATACTTGAAGCCTTCCCAATAAGGTCAGGGGTGAAGTAAGTATCCATTATCAGCACTGTTTTCAGTATTTTAATAGAGATGTTAAGTATAGCAATAAATGAAGAAAAAGAAATCCAAAGAATCAGAATACACAACAAGGAAACAAAATTATCTCTCTTTGCAGATGAAATGATGGTATTCTTGGGGAATCCTAGAGAATCAACTAGAAATTAGTTGAAATAATTAACAACGTTGGCAAAGTTGCAGGATATAAAACAAACTTATTTAAATCATCAGCATTTCTATACGTTACCAAGAATGTCTAGCAGCAAGAGATAGAAAGAGAAATTTTATTTAAAATAACTATAGACAATATAAAACACTTGGGACTCTTCCTGCCAAGACAATCCAAAGACTATATAAATACAATTATAAATCACTTCATGCAAATAAAGTAGATCTAAACAAAAAAATATTAATTGCTAATGGGTAGGCTAAGCCAATAAAATAAAAATGATGATTCTACATAAATTAATTTACTTATTCAGTGCCATGGCAATCTATCAAAAATTATTATATACATCTAGAAAAATAATTAAATTAATCTGAAAGAACAAAAGATAAAAAAAATCAAAGGAATCAATGAAAACAGCTTTGGGCTGTTTCTTCCATATAGGGTCTCCTGACTCACCTCTTGTTGATATCTCCTCACTAGTCTGATCACAGCTCCAAACTCCTTTAATTTATTCCTTCTTGTTCCTCTGGATTTGTTGACATCTATGAACTCTGAATTGGCTTGGCTTTCTGCCTACTTTCTCAGATGATTACATGTACCATAGCCAGGCACATTTTTCTCAACATTTGGGGTACCATTCAGTCCAAGTCAAATTCTTTTGCAAAGTTCTTCAGTCCATAAATATGGAAAAGGAATCCCAAGGCAACAGGCAAAGAGGAGTAAACCAAATAAAACAACTAATTTGACAAATTATTGTCAAGGAGCTATAAGGGATACAAATGAGTTGGAGAGATGCCATAGACAAAGTATGCTTGGGTTTCAACAAAGCTTTTAGTAAAGTCTTATTACAGGAATCCTTAGGAAGATGATAGAGAGATATGAACTGAATGATAATACAGTTATTTGGGTTTGTTGTGAGGAAGATTAGGTAGTTATTGATTAAGTATTAAGGTTGACCTAGCAGGAAGCCTAGTACATTCTATGATGGAATGAAGGAGGAGGAAGTACGTGTGTCCTGCGAGAGAGACTCCATTAAGGGTTGACAAAAACTGTTGCCAGCCCAGGGAGATCTCAGACCCTGCTTCCTGATTTCCTTGGGATCCTGAGTGGAGGTGGATTTCTAGCAAGAGGAGAAGACCTACAGAGCAGAACCAAGCAGAGGAGGAGTTTGAGACCTGGTGGAAAGCACCTCAAGTTCACTCACTCTTCTTGGTATCTTGGACCACCTAGGATTTTGGCATCCTGTGAACCTCTTTGGGAAACTGTGAGAACCCTCAAAGCCACCCCTCTGATCCATAGCTGCTTCTTGGGCACTTAGATTAGTGTAGAAATAAGTCCTCTCCTTGCCCTGTGCTTTTGCCCTTTAGATTTTAAGTATAGAAATCCCTTTCCCACCTTTTAGTTAAACATAATTAAAGCTGTTAAACCCTTTTTACCTTGCCTGTTTGTTTATAGACTCTGGCCTTGGTAGAGCAGGGTGACAGTTAAGACTAACTGCCATTCCTGTGATAAATCCAGAGAACTCCTTATCTTGGTCCAGTCTCTCCTACAACCCAGTGTGTGTACCCACAACTATTTAGATTTATTATAATATCCCTGGTGCCCTCCATTACCTATATTTTCTACAGGTTCAAATGACATAATATTTGTAAAGTACTTAGTATGGTGCCTGGCACATAATAAGTGTTTCTTCCCTTCTCTTCCATCCTTCAAATCAATAGTTTCAAAGACTAGTGAATAACAAATTACTCTCTCTCTTTGACGGTTATAGAACACAGAAACCTGGATTGTGAAGTTGTTTGCTTTTTTTACTGCTCCATGATTCCCAAGAAAACAAAGATGTTTCTACGTAACAGAAAGATCTGGAATATAATTGTTTCTGAAGAATTAAAAATGAATATCATTCCAAGGGCAATGGAAAGGTGCATGGTAGATGTAAGCATATTGTAACATGAAGAATTCCAAAGAAGAACAAAAATAAAAGATATATTCAAGGAATTGCAAAGGGGACAAAATATTTCAGGAATGGGGGACAGTACAAAGGCTTGGAGACAGGAAATGGAATGATGTGCATAAAGAACTATAAGCTGGCTGGCAGAGCTGAATTATGGAAGGCATGGAGGTGTTAAAGTATAAGGAGTTTGGAAAAATAGGATGGCATCAGGTTATAAATGCCAAAGAGAAGAGTTTACATTTGATCTTAAAGGTATTAGGGAGTTACTTAAATTCATTGAATAGAGGAATGACAAAGTCAGACTTACAAACTTGGCATGAAGGAAGCTGAGTGGAAGATGGATTGGAGTGTAGAGATACTTGAAACAGGGAGACTGATTCAAGGACATTTCAATTGTATGTATTTCACAGTCTAAGGGAGAAATGAGGAGGAGCAAATTTGGATGGTGGTTGTGTGAATAGAGAGAATAGGAAATGTGTAAGATGTTGTAAAAGCAGAAATGACAAGATTTGACAATTGGATATATGGAATGAGTAAAGGTAAGGAATTGAAAATACCAAGGTTTAGAGCATAGGTGGCCATTAAAATGGTACCTTTAATAATAGTAGGAAATTTAGGAATTTAGGGAGTGTGTGGGTTGCAGGGGAAGATAGTAACTTATGTTTTGGACTTGTATAATAGAATTTGTGGGGTAACTAGGTAGTGCAATAGATCGATTGAGTGCTAGCTCTAGAGTCAGGAAATCTCATCTTCCTGAGTTCAAATCTTGCCTCAGACACTTGTTAGCGATGTGAACTTGGGTGAGTCACTTAATCCTGTTGGCCTTAGTTTCTTCATCTGTAAAATGAGCTGCAGAAGAAAACAGTAAACCACTCCAGTATCTTTAACCAAATGAGGTCACAAAAAAATCAGATATGACTGATAACGACTAAAATAACAAAATAATAATATAATTTGTACAATCTAATTTTTGGCCCTGTGTAAGGGAACATTTAATATCTCTATCAGAAAAAGATGACAACACTAAAATATCCCAGTCAAATAGATAGAGATCCATCAACATAACCTCTGAAATATAGAAATTGTATTCCTTATGAGGCCATCTTAATAAGAAGCATTGATTTAGGCAGAGCCAAATCTTTAACTTATAGAGACAGAATTCCCTTTAACTGGAGCATTTGCCAGAGTCTCTCCTAGAATATAACTTGCTCACCTAGTGGGTCTTTTACCTACATTTAGTTACTTGGAGGACCTATGATTTTATTGGTTTGGCTAGACCTACCAATGTGGATCATCAGCTCTCTGTGCATTAGCTGATAGTTTTCACAACTAGTTTTAGCTAAAAAAAATTATCAGCCATGACCAACCTTTTGGTATTGAGCCTTTCGAAACAGAGATAACAATTACTTTCTGTTTCTGGACCTATAGCTATTTTTTTTTTTTTTTGCTAGTAGGACTTGTCAGATATTACACTCAACTGGGACAGCTTTTGAGAACTCAGAGCTGCTCCATGTCACAATGAGGTCTTGAATTAAGAATTTAGAAGGAGCTCTTAATTCATTTTTATGTCTGTATAAGCCTGATGAATGACATACGCTATTATCACATATAAGAATAAATAAATTAGAAAGAATTTAAGAGTATTTTGGGGAGGAAGAGAGGCTAGCAGCCAAAAAAGATGACCATTATTTCTATTCCACTAGCTATATAAAAATCATCATTGCTATTAAGATAACAAAATAACCATTTATTATGTGTGAGCTAGTATATGGTGAATTAATGATCATATTCCCTCTTTTGGAAACCTTAAAATCTTGTTTAAGCAAAACTATAGCTATAGGTATCAAGTATGTAAAAAATTGAACAAGAATTGAATAACTATATGAATATTCATTTAAATAATCCTCATTTTCCAAAGAAAGTTCAAGAACACTCCTTTCACCTTTTTCTTTTTATCAAGACTTTGTGGAGGTCTGTTTCCTTAAGTTTTATAGACATAGAAGGATGCAAATCTGGTCCATTTACTTTGCTATCTTGATGAAATGTCATTATTGAGTTAATTTTCAACTGATTTCTTAACCTAATTTTATAGATTCACTTAAAAGCAGTGAATAAAATGCACAAATTATAGCATGTGCTATTTTAAAATATCTTATTATATATCTCACAATTCATTTTTTTTTAAACCCTTAACTTCTGTGTATTGACTTATAGTTGGAAGAGTGGTAAGGGTGGGCAATGGGGGTCAAGTGACTTGCCCAGGGTCACACAGCTGGGAAGTGTCTGAGGCCGGATTTGAACCTAGGAGCTCCTGTCTCTAGGCCTGGCTCTCAATCCACTGAGCTACCCAGCTGCCCCCTCACAATTCATTTTTAAACAACCTTGTACTAACATTTCTGAAAGATTTCCAAAAAAGGGATATTTTAATACAAGAAATCCAACCAGTCTACAATACTGTCTTTAGAAGAATTCTGGTAGTTTTCTATTTATAAGATGAATCCATTACTAATTGGATTTTCATATATTAACTCAAACAACTCAATAAAAAAAGTGGCAGATAAACTCAAATAAAGGAAAGTAAGTCTTATAGTCAATAAGACAATGTCTTCAGTCAACTAATAAAAATTTATTAATGGACCACTACGTGTCCATGAAAACTATACAAACTACATCTATAATAAAAAATTGGATAAGTCGTTATCCAGGAAAAGGACTTAAGAATTGTAGAATGGTACTTAACAATGTGGTCTACGTGATGTAAGAGAAAGGTTAAAAGAAAGAATTTCATTTTACAAAAATGTTTACCACAGAATGGAAGAGAGAGAGATTGGATGTAGAGAAACCAGCTGGGAAAGTACTTAGTAATTTAGACATGAGATGATAAACACCTGCATGATAGCAGTGGATGTGAAGAAAAAGGAATAGATTTGGGGAACATTTCATAAAGAAAGTATTTATTTTTATTTATTTATTTGTTTATTTTAATCCTTACCTTCCATATCAGAATGAATATGTGTATTGGTCCTAAGGCAGAAGTGCAGTAAGGGCTAGGCAATGGAGGTTAAGTGATTTGTCCAGGGTCACACTGCTGGAAGTATCTGAAGTCATATTTGAACCCAAGACCTCCTGTCTCTAGGTCTGGCTCTCAGTCCACATAGAAATGATCTCATTCTACTCTATTATGCAAAATGAGGAATGGTAGGCCAGAACGGTTGTGAATTGTCCAAGGTTCAACAGGAATTAAGTATAGAAGGGGATTTGAACCCAGATCCTCTGACTAAAAATCCAAAACACAAAGCATTGTATCATGCACTCTGTTTTGAGCAAAGAAGCATATCAGTGAAAGTTGAAACTGTAAAAGTGGCTGAGCTCTTTCAGAGGGAGAGAGGAGAGAGACAAGTGCCACCTCATAGAATCAGATTTACAGTTGTAAGGGACATGTAAAGAACAGCTAGTAGGTAACGGTTAAGTGAACTGACCAAGGTCATGCAGGTAAAATGTTACAGAGCTGAGACTTAAACCTTTTCACACTCTAAATCTAGAATTCTTTTTATTCTATGACAAAAGGTCATTTAACTTTAGTGGAAATAAAAATTCTAAAACTGGGGGTAGCTGGGTAGCTGGGTAGCTCAGTGGATTGAGAGCCAGACCTAGAGACGGGAGGTCCTAGGTTCAAATTAGGCCTCATCCACTTCCCAGCTGTGTGACCCTGGGCAAGTCACTTGACTCCCATTGCCTAATCTGTACCACTCTTCTGCCTTGGAACCAATACACAGTAAATTTATCGAGTTTAAGAGTTGCCATTCATGGCTTACACAAGGATAAGACAATTTTTTCCACATTCTCTCTAAGCTTCATCAAATGGCAACTCTTAAACTCAACATGTTACATTATGGCAGAGGGGTTCTTTTCCTATACACAACTCCCTAAAACATGTGTGTAATGAACAAGGCTAACACAAATTTTTTTAGATTAATCCTTACATAAAGTCACACAAGCTTGCAGTGGACACAAAAACTTTTGAATTCAGAACAAAACCTTCATATTTTAGCTCCTAGTAGTGCTTTTATACAGATTTTTAAAAAAGGTCTAAGAAAAAACTCAATAAAGCATTAGAGGGAAATATTTATGTGTAGTTATTTTTCTCAGCAGCATTCACAGACATACAATAACAAACTTAAAAAAAAAAATTTATTCCCAATTACATATAGAAACAGTTTTTTAACATTTGTTTTTTGAGGCAGTTAATCTCTATGTTCAGCTTGTTCTCTTTTTGAGGATAGAAAACAGGCCAATGTGTGACATTTTACCATTAGGATTTTATTTCCTTTACTGGAGTATAGTTGGTTTAAATTTTGTTTTAAACCCTTACCTTCCATCTTGGGGTCAATACTCTATATTGTCTCTAAGGCAGAAGAGTGGTAAGGGTAGACAATGGGGGTTAAGTGACTTGCCCAGAGTCACACAGCTGGGAGGTGTCTGAGACCAGATTTGAACCTAGGACCTCCCGTCTCTAGGCCTGGCTCTCAATCCACTGAGCTACCCAGCTGCCCCCTAGTTGGTTTAATTTGAAAGAGATTTCAGAATTGAAGAATCATAGACTACCAGACTTGAAAGGGACTACATCTATGATACTGTCCAAACCTAATCAGAATCCAAATATCCTTTCAAGCACATTTTACAGGTTATTAGTTAGCTTCTCATTTTATTTCACTTTCTTTAGTAACCTTGCATTATTTTAAACAGAACAATGAGAGAAATATGAGCTCTCAGTTATTATTAAAAATTCTATTTTTATCATCATAGTTTTTCTCTCCTGGAAGCTATTACAATAGTTTCTTTCACTTAAAAATTTTTTTTAACAAACAGAAATCTACATTTGATCTCTCTTACCCACCTCTTCCCCCATTAGGAAAAAAAAAAAAAAGAAAAAACAAAATCTTTTTAACAAATGTACATAGTTAAACAAAATGAATTCTCTCAGTGGTCATATCCAAAAATTGTTTCATTCTACACCCTGAGTTCATCATCTCTCTGTCTGACGGTGAATAACATGTTTCATCATCAGTCTTCTGAAATTATGGATGATCACTGCATTGATCATAATTCTTACAACCTTCAAAGTTGCTTATTTTTACAGAATTGTTGTTATTGTATAAATTGTTCTTCTGATTCTGTTCATTTCAATCTGTATCACTTCACAGTCTTTGAAATTATTTATTTTTAATATATTTATGCTATAATATTCAACATATTTATATTATAATGTAAATTAGTCTTCTGATTCTCCTGACCACTTGCATCAGTTCATATAAGCCTTTTCATGTCTTTTTTGAAATTACCTTTTCCCTCATTTCTCACAGCACAAGAATATTCTGTTACATTCATAAACTGTAACTTGTTTGTCCATTACTCAATTGACAAACATCCATTTTTCCAATCATATATGAAATGGTTTGCTTTTTTAATAGTCTTTGGATCCCAGCTATCTGTTGTGTGAGTAATAGATGGAGAAAATGAGGGTTTATAAATTTATTTTTTATTTTAAATGTTCAACATTAATTTTTCAAAATTCTCTTCCAACACTTTAAAAAGCATTTTGTAAAAGAACGCTACTCACATTCAGGGGAAAGACTGCAGGAGAGGAAACATATAAGAAAAACAACTGCTTGAACGCATGGGTTGGGGTGAACATGATTGGGGATGTAGACTCAAAACTACCACACCAATGCAACTACCAACAATTTGGAAATAGGTCTTGATCAATGACACATGATAAAACCAGTGGAAATGGGCATCGGCATGGGTGGGTGAAGGGGGGGGTGAAGGGGAAAGTAGGAGCATGAATCATGTAACCATGTTAAAAACGAATATTAATAAATGTTTAAAAAAAAAGCATTTTGTAGCTCCTTTTCACTTGTACCCTTCTCTACCGCCAATACCACCCTCCACCTGAAAACAAACAAAAAACCAAAATCCTATCACAAATATATTTAAAGAATGTCAACATGTTTGAGTTAATATTTAAAGTTATTTTACATCAGACTTCACCTACAAGTGAACAAGAATTTATTATTTCCCTATGCTAAGTGATGAAAAATTTATTGGTTTTTTATTTAAAAGACTATCAATCATCTTCAAGACAATTAGGAAACTTTGGTAGGTTGACAGGGTTTTATAGAGATTAGTATTTTTCTGAAGTGTAGATTAAAAAATGTTTCCTCTAATCTTGTGATGTGTAAGTCAGAAATAGAACTTCAAAAGCCAATATAGAAGAATATTTTACAGACATAAAGCAGGTAAGAATTTCACATCTCAGTTCAGCACTATAGACTAAGAGAGGTGATGAGAGTGTCCTGGAAAATCATTAGAGGCCATGCTTTCTCACTCTGACCTTTTCATGTATTAACATGGGCAATATTGGCCTAACCGCAGACCAAGATACTTCTGGGCTATAACTGAACTGAAGCCCTAGAAGGTGTTGATGGTGTCAGGGCAGCCAGGCTTTCTGATGTTTTGCCTGACAATGTAAAGAGATCTAATACTTGGTAAAGAAAAAATGTTTTGACAATATAGTCATTTCGCAGACTTCTTGCTCTCTTATTTGTACTAATATTTCATCATCTTTTTTGGCCTGCTATATTGTGACACGTCTATAACAATACACAAAAAGTGCTTATGAGTGTGTCATCATTAGAAAAATATTTGAAAAACAGAGGAGAGCTTGGAAAACTGAACCCAGATGGTTTTTTAGTTCTCTTTTTGCAAACATTGCAGCAAATACAATAAAACTTCAATTAATTAAATATTTGTGCAGGGACCATTTTATTTACCTATAGTTTTAAAAAGTATTTTTCATTCCAGGCCTTATTAAAATCATTTTAAATTATTCTAATTCATATGTCTTCTTCACTAAGTAGAGAATAGGGAAAATAAGCTAAAATAGAATGGTGAATATGGTGCCTGGCATGAATCTTTTTTTTTTTTTTAAGAGTATTTCAGAGGCAACTAGGTGACTCAATGAGAGAACCAGACATAGAATACAGGAGATTCTAGGTATAAATCCAGCCTCAGATACTTCCTAGATATGTGACTCTGGACAAGTCATTTAATCCCAATCACCCAACTCTTTTCTGCTTTGGAACAAAATACTTAGTTTTGATTCTGAGACAGAAGTTGAGTTTAAAAAATAATAGAGTATTTCATCATTGTTCAGGATTACAATGTGTTGTAATTACATCATAGGTCCTCGGATTATGAAAGGAGCCTTCCGACCTATACAAATCCCCCTGACAAAATCAAACAACTCAACAGCTGTACTTACCCCAATCTCCCCAGATATGAAATACCACACTAATTCCATTAATAGGGTAGATAAGACAACTGGTTCAATCCTTTCATTTTCTAGTTGAGGAAGCCCAAAATAAATGACTTATCTGAAGTCATGGTGTGATAAATGAAAGACTTAATTCTTAAAACTAATTTTTTTAATTTAATTTTTAAATATTTTCCATGTAACATGATTCATGCTTTCTCCCTCCCCTCATCCCTCCCCCCTCCTGGAGTTGACAAGCAATTCCACTGAGTTATACACATACATATACATATATATATGTATATATATATATATGTCATTTACTTAAAATTCTTAAAACAAAGTCATGAGATTATAGGATCATAGATTTAGAGCTCAAAGGTACCCCACAATTCATTCAGCTCATCTTTCAAAATTTTACAGAAAAGAAAATTGAAGATCAGGGAAACAAGTGATTTGCAGGAAGTCATATGGGTTAAAAAGTGGGATTTGATCTCTATACAATTTCAATCCATTCTTATCATTATCTATTTACAAACTATTTCTAAATTCAGTATTTTTCCCCACTTCTACTAATTCCATATTGATGTACTATTCTAAGGACTGGATTCTGATTCCACTGAATTTGGAGTCAGAATTCTCAGTAAACAGTGAGGTCCTCCAGATGTTCCAGATGATCCTCCTGAGGCTGATATTATGCTGATTGCATCATTCCCCAAAATATCATAGAGCTACTCAATGAGGTTCATAATCATTCCAAAGAGTCTGGCCTCACTGTCTACACAAGAGAGTAATTGGAGGAAGAATTGTTCCCTTATGATAAGAGTTGGACCCTAAATATGAGCACGATGAGCTAGACACACAGTTGAGTAGAAGGAAAGTGGTCTGGGTTGCCTTTGAAAATCTGCATTTATTTTAATGATTCTTCCCAACAAGGTTCTTTAAAAAAGAATCTACAAGCAAAAAAGGATTTCAATTAATCACATTAATATAAAAATTTTATCCATTTAGGAAAGGATGAAATGTACATACAGGTTCAGGACATAATAATATCCATATAATAAATAATAGTAACAATACAATAATAGTATTATAATAGTAACAATAGTAATAATAGTTATAATACATAATTATGTCCATATAATAAAGAATAGTAACAATACAACAATCAAAATATGAACCTGTTCTATCATTTACTGTTACTCCTAATGGTAGAAATCCATATATCAATATCATCATAAACTAGAGGAATCAAACTTAGAGCTAACAAAATGCTGAGTACAGCTTGAATCAGATGAAAATATAATTGAAAAATGTTTAATGAAATATAAAATAATACAATACAGCATTGGTACTGTTAATTCATGGTTTTCTAAGTAAATATGTTTGAGTTTGGAACAGGGTCTTAGGCCATGAGGAAGGTTAAAACTGCTAAAATGAGGTCCTGGCTAATATAAAAAAGCTAGCCAGGGTAACTAAAAGGATATCTCTATTTTAAAAAAAGAAGGTGAATCTTTGTTTCATTGTGATGTAATTGTGTTAATCATCATTGTGTTATTTTTGTGTTGCAAAAAAAATTTTTGCAGGTTTTTTTTGGGGATTTTCAAGCAGTTCGATTTTCCTCAACAGTACATTCTGTATGTTGTGGATCTGGCCATGTATTCATTTCATGTTGCTCTAATTCAGTTGGTTTATCATGGTGTTCTTCATGTACAGCATGTTCTTTTACAGGCTTCACATGTGTGATGTGGAACCAGGGGGATCTCTGTTCTCAACTTTAACACATATTGGATTAGTTAATAGTACTTGGTAAGGCCTTACCCACTTAGGGTCTAGAATGGATTTCCTTGCAAAGTTCCTTATGTAGACCATGTCTCCCAGTTTAAGCTGAGGAAAGCTAAAGTCTGAAAGAACTCTCTGGGTTAGCAAGCCAAGTTTGTGCAATTCATCCAGTCTTTTCTTTAAAGCTTTTATATATTTATATAGCTGACATTCAGCTCCAAGGTGTGAAAAGAGAGCTGACTTCTGGGATGAACTATGCCATGGAGCATGCCCATACAAGAGTTCAAATGGTGATAGGTGTGTGTCACTACAGGGTTGACTTCTCAAATAAAAGAGAACAATAGGGAGTGTTTGTACCCATTTCAGATGGCTTTCAGAACACACTTTTCTGATCAAATTTTTAAGTTTCTTATTGCACACCTCAATTTGCCCTGATGATGCAGGGTGATATATGCTATGGAGGCTTCTTTGTATTCCTAAGGTCTTGTAAATCTCATGCAGGATTTTTTGAGAAAAGTGTGACCCATGGTCTGAATCAATTCTAGCTGGAACTGAAAATCTTGGGACTATCTCTCTCAGAAGTGTCTTTACCACGAAGGGTGAGTTGTTTTTCTTCGCAGGGCCATCAAGTCAACCTGTCAACAATGACTAGGGCATATTTGTATCCTTGACAATTGGGCATTGATATATAATCACTATGTAAACACTCAAATGGTGCATATGCCAATTGCCTTCCCCCTAGCCCCTTAATCCTGGTCATGCCCTGATTATGCTGCAAGCAAACCTTGCATTTCTGGCATGTTCTAATTGCACAAGTCGATATGCCAGGAGCCATCTAGTGTCTTCAAATGCCATTTACAAGGGATTGGGTCCCATAATGGCCTTTGGCATGTAATGCATTGCATAGGGTATTATATAAAGATCTTGGAAGAATGGGTTTGTCCTCACTAGAAAACCATACACCTCTCACTAATTTGGCCCCTAGATTTTCTACCCAGTACTTCACTTCTCTCGGGGAGTATGCCTGTTTTACATCTGCTTCTTCCACCAAGGAGAAATTCAGCACATGGATGGGACCAAATCGGGCACCATATTTGGCCGTTATATCGGCCCTCCTGTTTCCTAATGAGACTTCATCCACACCCTTTTGATGTGATCGGCAATGCATCACTGCCACTTCCTTAGGTAACTGGACAGCTTTCAGGAGTTGGTTTATAAGGCTCCCATAGGCTATCTCCTTCCCACCAGCAGTTATATATCCCTGATATTTCCAGATCTGGCCTGTACAATGTACTACATTAAATGCATATTTACTGTTGGTCCAAACATTCAATCTTTGACCCTGGCCAATTTCTAAAGCTCTGGTGAGACTCAGGATTTCAGCCCCTTGAGCACTCATGGACTTAGGTAGAGTTGCATACCATAAAGTCTCATCTTGAGTTACTACAGCTGCGCCTGTATACCAGAAACGCAGAACCATTGGTAAACAAAGTCAGATCGGGAGAGACCAAAGGAATATCGGTCAGGTCATCTCTTGTTTTCTGAACTATGTCTAAGGTATCTGCACAGCTATGGATGGGTTCCCCTTCTAATGGTAAGTCTGGCATTAGTGTAACTGGGTTGATCTCCTTACAATGATGGAAAGTTAGGTTCTCATTGCCCAGCAACACAATTTGAGAATGAGATAAGCGCTGGGATATAAACACTTGCAGGTTGCTGTTTTTCAAGATGGTATCTATTTGATGAGGAGAGTACAGCATAATCCTGCATCCCAAAACCAGATCTGAAGATTTCTTAACCATTAGGGCTGCAGCTGCAATTGCTTTCATACAAGGTGGCATTCCCCTAGCCACAACATCTAGCTGGGAGCTATAATAGGCTGTTGGTCTGAACTGATCCCCAAGAGTTTGCATCAACACAGCACTGGCTATCCCCTTGTCTCATGCACAAACAGGTGAAACAGTTTTGCATGGTCAGGGATTCCAAGTGTAGGGCTTGACAACACAGCTGTTTTCAGTTTTTTGATAGCATGCTTGTGTTCCTGTGTAAGTTTTAAAGGTTCTGAGATAGTGTTCCTAGTCAAGTCTGTCAGAGGTTTTGAGATCAGACTATAAACAGGTATCCATTGCCTACAGTAACCTGTGATTCCTAAAATTGCACAGAGCTGCTTATTGGTCCTAGGCATGCACAGCTTCTGCATATATGCAACTCTTTTTTTGAGAGATCCTTCTTATACCCTTTTCCAACATGAAGCTGAGGTACTCTACTTTTGGCAAAACCCATTGTAGCTTGGCCCTGGAGACCTTGTGTCCCCTTTTGCATAGCTCTTATAATAGATATTTGCTGTCCCTTTGGCATATTCGAGCATTTGGGGACATCAGCAAAAGGTCATCAACATAATGCACTAGTTTACTCTTAGTGAATATGATTGATTCAAGGTCTCTTTGCAGGATCTGGCAAAAAATATTTGCACTTTCTGAGAACCCTTGTGGAATTCAGGTCCAACAGATTTGTTTACCCTCCCAGGAAAATGCAAAAATCTTCTGACTGAACTCATTCAGGGGTCCGGTAAAATATGCACAGCACAGGTTGACAATTGTGAACCAGGCTGCACTGCTTGGAATTTCAGTGATGATATTTGCTGGGCTAGGTATGTCCCTTCTTAACAAAGTTGTTAACTGTTCTCAGATCCTGCACAAAACACCATTGTGTTTTGCCTTTTGGATCTTTCTTTTTTTTTTTTTTTAATGGGCATAATGGGTGTGTTGTACTCAGATATAGTATAGACCAAAATGCCTTGTTCCAGGAGACTTTGGATAATAGGTCTGATACCCTCTGTGGCCTCTTTGCTCAACCTATACTGAGGGTGGAGTGCCCTCTTTCACCTTGATCTTAACAGGTGTGGCAGATTTTAAAATTTGCACATCAGTTGAATGCTTTGCCCAAACTGCCTCTGGGATATCTTTCAGTATTTCAAAGATACTCCCCATATGTTGTTCCTCTTCATCACCTTCCACTTGCCTGAGGAATAGCAAAGGATGGTGCTTGAGTGACTGTTTGGGCAAGTGTAGGAATATTTGGCCTGACTTATCACACTGGATAGTGGCACCTAATTTACAAAGCACATCCCTCCCCAAAAGGTTGAATGGGCATCCAGGTATCAATAGAAAGGAATGATCTAAAGTCATTGAGCCTATCTTCACCATCTTAGATCTTAGCTTGGGCACCAACTCCATTTGCCCAGTGGCTCCTTTTACTCTCACACACCCCATTAGTGCACAATTTTCTGTTGCAGATGTTAATACAGACCGAGTTGCTCCAATGTCAATAAGAGCAGGATAGATTTGATTTCCTATCATCACCATAACCAAGGTTTCCCTGTCTTTAGCTGTCTGATCAACAGATGCCAAGGGCGATTCTATCTCAATGTTCCCCAAATCCATTGATCTTCCTCTAGGACTTCTATCTGTGCTGGCTCAGGATTCTGTGAGTGTAATGATGGTGAGTCTCCTTCAAATGTGGCTTTTTGGACTGCCTGTGCCTTAATTGGCATCCCAGGACAATTCATGGGCCTATTAGTGTCAAAGTGTATCTCAGTTTTCCCAGACCATGAATAAGGTAGAGTGTCCTCTTCACTGAACATGCTTTGCTTGACTTGTGCAAAGTTAGATTTAGGAGAGGTATTTCTCTGCATTAAACGAAATTCCTCAGAATTGGGAATGTGTTTTTGGTTCGTGACTACATCCCAATTCTGTGAGTCTATGCCTTCTTCTTGTATCTAACCCCTAGACTCTATGTCAGTAACAGGAAACTTAACAGCAGATGTACTTTACATAGGAAACAAAGTCAGTTTTGTAGATTCTTTCTCTGTTCCTATTGGTGTCATTTTGTTTCTCTCTTGGCTACTGACATTTATGGAATTGAATTCCTTTAAAAGCATTAACTCAGAATTTACTCCAAAGGCAGCTCTCTCTGGATTATCACAGGCTTGAAACTGTGCTGTATCTTTATGCACCTGACCCTGAAGTAGGCTTGGTACCAATTCCCTAGCTTCAGGATCCAGATTTAAAGTTCCCCTCACCCAGAGTTCTCCAGGGGGGGGTCCCCTGGAATTCTGGGTGAGGCTTGACCCTGTATCTTTCAGGAATTCTACCCTGCCATTTCCATGTTGCATGATTCAGAGCATTTTTCATATAGTTACATAGAACTTTGATTTCTTCATCCAAAAACTCTGTTCATATCAATGGCTCCTATTATGAATTTGATAAAGTTCAACAAATATTTTAGGTTTTTTTTAAATAATTCTTAACTTCCATCTTAGAATCAATACTAAGTATGGGTTCCAAAGTAGAAGAGTGGTAAAGGTTAGGCAATGGAGGGTAAGAGACTTGCCCAGGGTCACAGAGTTTGAAAGTATCTGAGGCTAGATTTGAACTCAGGACCTCCTGTCTCTAGGCCTGGCTTTCAATCCTCTGAGTCATCTAGTTGCTCCCTCTACATATTTTAGATATGAGACCTCTATATGAGAAACTGTCTATAAAAATTTTTCCCCAGCTTACTGCTTTCTTGGCTGCATTAGTTTTATTTGCACAAAGCTTTTTTAAATTTAATGTGTTCAAAAATATCCATTTTACATCTCAAAATGCTATCCCATTCATTCACAAATTCTCCTCTTACCCATAAATCTGACAGATAATATGCAGCCTATTCATCTAACTTGCTTATGATATCTCTCTTTATGCTTAGGTCATGTATCCATTTTTATCTTTAAAGACAAATAGAAAGGAAGGAGAAGAGGAAAACAATGGAGGGAGGGAGAGGGAGGGTGGGGGAAATAATCTGATATAATCATGATGTGAAGGTACAAGTCTTTGAAAACAAGGAGGAAAATGGAAAGTGTTGGTGACACTTCAACCTCAGTCTCATCTGAAATGATCAGAAGGAAGAATAGAATTCAATTGGGTTCTGAAGATATATATCACTCAACAGGGTCACAAGAGGAAAATAAGAGAAGAAGGGGTGAAAATGAAGAGTTGTTTAAGAGAGAGAATAGTCTTTAGCAAAACAAACTTTAAGGATTTCCAAAAATATTTACAGCAGATCTTTTTTTCTTGAGGTGACAAAATTAGAAATTGAATTTGTAAGTATTACTTCAATGACTGAACAAGTTATGGTTTTAAAATGTGATGAAATGCTGTTTTGTTTTAAGAAATAATGAAAGGGGGGCAGCTGGGTAGCTCAGTGGATTGAGAGCCAGGCCTAGTGACGGGAGGTCCTGGATTCAAATCCGGCCTCAGACACTTCCCAGCTGTGTGACCCTGGGCAAGTCACTTGACCCCCATTGCCCACCCTTACCACTCTTCCACCAAGGAGCCAATGCACTGAAAGTTAAGGGTTTAAAAAAAATTATAAAAAAAAAAAAAGAAAAAAAAAGAAATAACGAAAGGAGTGATTTCAGAGGACTCCCAGAAAGGATTGCATGAACTAATACAAAAGGAAGTAAGCAGAACTGGGAAAACAATTTCTAGAATTACAACAATTTTCTAAGAAATATAATTTTGAAAGATTAAGGAACTCAGATAAATACAATGAATAACCATGACTAGAGGATAGATTCATGATGAAACATGCTGTCTACTTCCTATTAAAGGTAATGGAACTCAGAGTTCAGACAAATATTTTTAGTATAGCCAATGAGGTAATTTGTTTTGCTTTACTATGCAAGTTTATAGCTTTTTTTAGTGGGAAGGAGGAAGCAAAAGGGACAGAAGACATATTTTATAGCCTGAAAAAGATTTAATTAAAATAACTTATACATCTAGTTCTATACATCTATGTATTTATAGATATGTGTGATTATGTATTTTAAAAAAGGTGATGTGTGGAGAGTAACAGTTGTTATGGAGAAATTTGAGGAAAGGTGTTTGGGATAAGGGAAATTGAAAGGAGGAATGTGGAGACTTTCTAAGTGGGTAATCTCGATTACAGGTAGGCTGGGATTAAAGGAGATTCAGGGTAAAATAGGACTGAAGTCAGGAGTATAACACAGAAGGGAAACAGAGATCTTCAGGGAGAAGAGAAGTTAAACTAAACAGACAAACACAGCAGGCTTACAGACTGGGACTTAGACTCAAACACAAGCTGAGGGAAATAGACTAAACTGAAATTAACAAATAGGCTTTAGTTAATTTCACAGGAAGGGACCTGTTTTGAAGTAACACCTTCCTTCAAGATGGATGCCCCAGCTTCCTCTAACCCAGAATATGTTGTCTCTTTCCCTCTTCGTCCCTCTTGATAACTAACAGACAAATTATACTAATTAGGGTTGTTGAAACACAAAAGGGTTTATTTTGTTTGAAGGATGGTTTGTTAGGAAGGTGGATCAAAGGAAAGCCCTATCAGTTGTCTCAGGAACTTCAGGTGGGGAAGGGAAGCAAAGATGGAGTCTGAGTAAGGACCTGCCTTTAAACTCAGCTTTACAAAATGCTATTACTATCTAAAGGGAATAAATGATGACTGACTAACTATAACTAATGCTGGCAATTAAATAACTCTTCACAGACTTAACTCCTCTCTAATTACTCTCCTTATTAACTCTACAGACACATAAGATAAGGGAGGGAAAGCAGGGGTGGTATTAGGAGAGGAAGATATAAAGGATTTATCTAAAATAATAATTTCTTAAGTAAATATATCAAAGCTAGGCTAAATTTCAATATTAAAGCTAGGTAATCAAAGTAGCTCGCTCATTGACCACCTCCCTCTACGGAAGATCCAGTCAACTGCCTTTTCTCCTCAAGATTCCAAAAGCCTAACCGCTTTTGGAACTCAGCCAAAGCTAGAAAAAACTATATCCCCCAATTTTGTATACTACACAGTGGAGAGTAAAAAGGATTTTGCAATGATTTTCACTGACTGTGTGATGTTTGTATTCCTGCCATAGTCACTGCTACATGAACTCAAACTTCAGAAGGGCCTTCCTGTTAGAAGAGATGAAGGAACTTGGGGAATATTTCTCTAAACTCCAAGTATGGGGGTCAATTTAATGTCTTTCTGAAAAATGGAGAATCTCATTGTGAAAATAAGGAGAAAAAAAGAAAGAATCTTGAAGAGTCTTAAGGAACACTACTTATGTCAGGAAGTAGAAAGGTAGAAAAATGTCACAATAAAAAGGGAGAAAAATGAAGCCCCTAAAATACTTGGTGCCAAGATAGAAATTAAAAGTTCTTCCTGAAGAGGAGGAAGCTGAATGTTCTAGGGAGAAAAAAAAAAAACCAAAACAAAGCACCTGTATGTCCTCAAAAGAATTATGACATGAGGTCAGGGGGATATCAACCAGAAAGTTTCAGAGGAAGAAGAGAAGAGAATCAGTGATTGGTGATTTCCTATTGATGGGCTCTGAGACAACAACTTATTGAATGGAAAATAATAGAGAAGTCTTTTTTCTTCCTTGGGCAAGCATCAAACCTATAACAGAGAACCTCTCAAGACTTGTCAAGAATGATGAATATTATTTGTTTCTGGTTCTTCATGTGAACACAGAAGATACTACCAGCAGGAACCTATTGTATTGACAAAGAGGATGAAATCTTGAGCAAGAAACTGAAGGTTTAGGATTACCAGTAAGGTTTCATCACTGCTTTTTATTATTATTTTTAAATTTTTATTTAATTGATTAATTAAGAAAATTTTTCCATGGTTACATGATTCAGGTCCCTTACCTCCCCTCCACCCAACCCCCTCCCATAGTCAACGTGCAGTTCCACTGGGTTTTAATGTCATCGTTGCTTTTTGAAGGCAAGGGGTGCCAAAGGAAAAAAAAATTATTTGGCAGGGGAGCAGATGGTTATGAAAGTGGTGTCTGAGATTGAAATTTGACTTTCCGGACCACAATTTAAAATATAGAAATGATAGATTCTTGTAGAGTATATATTTATTTTCATAAGACTAGTAAAAAAATCTTTTGCCTTGTCCTGCAAATCTAAGAGAAAGAACTTTAAAACTGAAAATATTTAGAATTCAGGGTGGGATGTGATAACTGCCTATGAGTATGTCCATCAAGCTAGACACCAGAAAGATAACATACAATGTAAGAAACGTAGTAATTGTTGAGATACCCAGAATTTCCTGAAGGGGAACTTCACCAGTAATAAAATCCTATGGCCTCAAATGTCTATATACAAATGCTCCAAGTGCAAGACAAAATTAGAAAGTCCTAATTACAGAAAGAAGATAATACCTCATAGGTGGACTTGATGGAAAGAAACTTAAAACTGAAATGTGGCTCTGGGTAGATATGCCTTATTCAAAAGAAGTGAGATTTGTAAAGTAGAAGGGAGAGATGAATTTTATGTTATAATATTAATTTTATATTGTGTTATGAAAATATCCTCATGTGAAGAAATCCAGGAAACAAAAGAGGGAAAAACATGATGGCTGCTATTTGAGTGAATATCATTGGAGAAAGAAGAGAAATCATTTTATCATTTGACACATCACAGACTTCATGGACAGAAGAAATAGATGAAGTGAAAAGATTAAAAGTCAGGCCAAAGGGCAGCTGGGTATCTCAGTGGATTGAGAGTCAGGTAGAGACGGGAGGTCCTAGGTTCAAATCCGGCCTCAGCCACTTCCCAGCTGTGTGACCCTGGACAAGTCACTTGACCCCCATTGCCTACCCTTACCACTCTTCTACCTAGGAGCCAATACACAGAAGTTAAGGGTTTAAAAATGTAAAAAAAAAAAAAAAAAAAGTCAGGCCCAGAGACACAATACAGTACTGATGAATGATTTCGGTTACCTAGATATCTGTTGGAACTCTGTCAAAATCAAACACAAAGCCTCCAGTATTTAGCACAGAGGCTGACACACACATGGCATTTCATATGTATTAGATGCCTGATTAAATGGTTAAACAAATTGTGGTTTATGAATATAATGTAATATTATTGTTGTATAGTTAGAATGTTGTACTCCAGGACTATGTTTCCCCAGAATTCCTTCAGTATTTCCCAGAATTCTTTTCCTTTTCATTCCCAAGTTGCATGCTTACATTGTTTGTATATAGTTATGTGTAATCCCTCTCTAAATCTCTCTTCTCTGACGGCTTTGCACTCTCCTCTCCTGCGTGTGTGGTCTGGGGAAATTTATTTCTTTATTGAGCCTTTACTTCCCTTACTTCAAATTATTATTAGTAAACTTTATAAAATATAATACTTGGAGTATTTGGATATTAATTTTAATCTTAAACTGTGTTGTAAGAAATAATGGATATAATGAAGCAGAGGAAGACATGTCAATGATGGAAAGTGAATTAAGGAAAATCATAAAAATAAAATGCTTGATGAAAATTTGCAAATCAATGCAAATGCAAGAATAACACAACAAAGCAATTAAAGCTTAATGCTGTAGAATTAAAATAACCAAGTTTAATCCCAAAGAAGAGATAAAAGAAAGCACCACCTGCTACTTCTTTGAGGAAACAAAGAAAACATTAGATTTTTTCATTTGATATTTTATTTTGCTGAATTTTTCTTCTCTCCTTTTTGTGGCAGATGAAAAGTGAAATGACTTAGGAAACAAAAGTTGCATTGTCCAAGCATTTCTATTTATTAAGCAATGTATACCAATTACCTAACATATCAGGTCCAGGCCCTTTCCTCAGCTTAGGGTTGAAGCTTAAATACAGAAGGAGATGGGCTTTTAGGCATGAAAAACAATTACTCAAATAAGGCAAAATAATCAAAAAGGAACAATACTACTTTAGGTAATCTGATTTCTAGTCGGAGGAAAGATTAGGAACCTTCCAAATTGGGAAGGGGAGAGCACACAAGTGCAATTCTCTGAATGCAGAAAAAGAATTGTCTCCTTTGCCCTTTCTCAAGGGAACATGGAAACAATAACTGATTGATTGATACAGAGCCAGTTTTCAGATAAGACATATAGGCTGCTGGAGATGTATGACTGTGAGAAAACTCTTTACATTGGTCTTTGGATCTGACTGGGTTTTTGGTCAGCATAACGTAGATCCTTAGTTAAGGTGGTCCGGATTCCCAACCATGCAGGATTAGGTTCAAACAATGCAATAATACCAATTCCCACAATCAAATTAAGTGTTCTCAGAAGACAGAAATTGGATTAGATCCAAAATTTAATAAACAGACAACTGAGCTAGTTCCAGAATTGAGTCACACAATGGAGTCAATGTGGTTCACCCAAATCCAGCTCCTACTTATTGATCCAATCCCCTCAATTTCCCCAATTATTAGAGATAGCTCTTAGGGAGGAGAAGAAAGAGATATGTTGGGAAATGTAGGAAATGTAAAACCAAAAGGTGTTAATATTTTTATGTAAAAAAGAAAATAGATTAGGCCAAATGTACTTTATTTTTTGGCAGAACTACTATAACCAATAGATATGGAAATGTAGTTTACCTTGATTTCAGCAAAGTATTTGATAAAGCAATTCATGATCCTTGTGGAATGGTTAATGAGATATGGTCTAGGGCAGTGATGGGCAAACTACAGCCTGCAGGCCAGATGTGGCCCCCAAAATGTTCTATCTGGCCCCTCAACATTATTCCTAATCCGACGAATACAAGGAGTAGGATACAATACAATGAAACTTTGAAAGAGTTGCCTTAGAAACAGACTGGTAGATGAGCATTTCCTTTTCTTTGGCCCCCTCTTTAAAAAGTTTGCCCATTACTGGTAGAGATATAATACAACTGGATTCAAGACTTGTTTGAAGGGACTGATTTGAGTACTCTTTAATTGTTCTATGTAAATTTTGAAGGAGATTGATAAAGGAGTGCTTCAGGTATCTATATTTGTCCCTTTACTGCTCAATATCTTTATCACTGACTTGGAAAAGGGGATTCACACCATGATTAATTTTCAATGTACATAAAACAAAGAGGAATAACTAATATGCTGGATAATAAGACCTAAAAAGATCTTAAGAGAGTAGAAAATGGGGCTGAATCTAATAAGATGAAATGTAATAGTGAGAAATGTGAAGTCTTATACAAAGGTTCAAGAAAAAAAAAAAGACTACTGTAGGATGGGAGAGAGAGGATGCTTAATTTGTTTGAAAAAAAAGGTGCAGGTGTTTTTGTGAATGACAATCTCCAAATGAGTCAGGAATATAATATAACTGTCAGAAATCAAAACAATATCAAACCAACCAAACATGCTTGGGCTGCATTAAGCGAGACAGTTTCCAAGAATAAAGAATTGATATTTCACATATGCTGCCCAGTCAGACTATTTTTGGAATACTTTATTTATAGACATCACTTTTTTAAAAATGTTAAATCTTCATCTTCTCTCTTAGGGTCTATACTAAATATTGGATTCAAGGCAAAGGAACTTTTTATTCTTGGGATCTTTTTAGATCTTATTATCCGGAATGTTAGTTATTCCTCAATTGCCTAGCCCTTCAAACCTCTACCTTCTATCTTATAATTAATACTGCAGTTTCACGGCAGAAGAATGGTAAGGGCTAGGCAATTGAGGTTAAGTGACTTGTCCAAGGTCACAAAGCTAGGAAGTATCTCCAGATCTAAATGCAGGATCTCCCATCTCCAGGTCTGGCTCTCTTTCTCCCTGAGCCACCTACTTGTCCCTGGGCATTACTTTTTAAGAAAGATGTAAATAAGCTGAAGAATTTCCAGAGGAGAGGAAATGATGTGCCTTAGGACCTTTCAATCAATAGCATATGAGGATTGGTTAAAGGAACTAGGAATGTATAACTTGGGGAAGACAAGACTCGAGGAGTACATGATAACTGTCTTCAAGTTCTAGTAAGAAGGTTCTGTGGAAAAGAGATTAGAAATGTTCTTTTTGGATTGACTAGAAGGCTAAGAGAGATAAGGGGTAGAAGTTGCAGAGAAAAAAAATTAGAATCCACTTAAGAAAACATTTCTTCACAATTAGAGTTATACAAAGAAATGAGTTACCTTGGGAGATAACGGATAGCCATGTTTCCAGTGTGCTGTAATATTCAGTTGAGATCAACCATTAGATGGCTACTAAAGTCTAAGTTTTGAAATTCTAAATTCTTTTGGATATTTCTTAAGCCTGGGAATTTAATTCACTCGTAACTGTTCTTTTAATCATTTTTGCCTTATCTGCAACCCCCATGAGATGACCTGATTTCGTTACAATGTATAATAAGTAAAATTTGTGTCAAGATGGTACTTTGAGAATATTAACTGTGACTTTTCAGAAAAGAAAAAAAAAGAAATAAAACATTCTGCTATTCAGGATTCTTGAAAGATGTGAAATCTGTTGATATGTAGCTAATGTAGTCTGATGTTCTTTTACCAGTTTAAAAAAAACATTTTGAGCCTCTTCTTTTCAAGCCTTTTAGATGACTTGGTCTCTATTAATTGTGGGAACTAAACTGCATCTTTTTCAATCAGATAAGTCCAAAGATTGTTGTTTGTTTTTGTGAGTCACTAAATGGAATGTGAATACTTAAAGGGTCTAAAGTACAAGCAATTTTCCCCAATGTAGTTAACAGCAAAATTTACAGTTCATGTGAATGTTATTGCTCAGTCAGGGGTCAGTATAATTCAGGAGACAAAATTTATAGAAGCACGTTTATTTGCAAAACAATGGTAAAAGCTGATGCTGTGATATAGATCAAGATCAAACTAGGAAATTAGTTTAATTTTTGTAAATAGCATATAAAATAAATCTCAGGTAGACCAGACATTCAGAATTTGGTATGTTATTCTTCCTACAAACTTTGGTTAATGTTTTCATCATTTTTTCCCTTACATTATAGGAGCTTGGGTGTTTGGAAAGCTAGCTCAAAAGATTTTTAAATTAAAGCATTTATAAAAACAATAACCCAAGTGCTATACTTTTTTTCCATTTTAAAGAAAAACCTAATATTTCCTTTTGAACTTTCTTTTGCATTCTAACAATAATGTATTTAAATCTGGCTAACATCCACAATATGGTTCTAAATCTCATATAGACCATATAATTAAGTACAGTATGATTACCTGATTGTGAATACAGGTTGTTATGGAAATAATATATTTTGTATTGGTGCTAATTTGATATGTCACAGGTGTAGGCAGCATCGGTTACAGAAGTATAAAGAAATGTAGGTATTTACAATTATTTTAGTGTTCAATGGGTTTTCTACAGCATTTAAAACTCACTGGAGATTTTAAAAGAAAAGTTGAGAAAAGCAGAATTATTCTGGGCTGAAAAATGTATTCATGGGTTCTACAATCCAATCTCGAACAATTCAACAAACATGTAAGGTATTATATTATTATTATTATTTTAAGGTGATCTCTAAGTTCCTTTCTAGCTCTGATATTCTATACATACACATATGTAGGTAGGGCATGCCTCTGTTATGTTTGGAGGTAAGTTGTGTTTCATCAGGCACTTCTGCTGATATACATGGCTCAGTATGGGAGGATTTACCCCTTTGGGATAATGAAACAATTGCTTTGTTTACTGAGAGATTCCACTTGATTCCAATAAGGGGGATGCTTCCTTCTCTCATTTCACAAGTTCTTTTTCATTGAACCACTTAACTCATCATGAAATGCTCTCCTTCCCCATATGTATATTTAAATGTTAACAATTATTATTTATAAGATACTATGCTGGACTCTGGAGAATTCAGAGTTAAATAATGGTAATAGTTTCCTCAAGGGCCTCATTATGTCTTTGGGGAGATAAGATGATAGTACAAAACAGAATAGGATATATACAAATAAAAAACTATAAGAGAAAGCTCTGGATGGGTGAGAAACTATTTCCAGCTGAAATAAAGGATCTTTTCCAACTTCTTATTTTATCAATGAAGAAATTTAGAGGCTAAATGATACTCAAAGCAGAGATATGGTAGTTAAGCAGATTGTTAAATTTGAGATGTATTTATACCGCCAAAATTGGATTGTTTTTTTAATTATCTGGACTTAAGAAACAATAGAGAAAAATGTTAGCAATGCTCATTAAACTTAAAAGTGTCTACAGAGTGCATTTCCACCCCTAGAGAACCATTTGTTAAATGTTTACCAAGTATATGTTTTGGGGGTTTGGCTTTATAAAATTATTCCCTTATAAAATTGAATAATATAGAAATGTGTTTTGCATGATAATACATGTATAAGCCAGATCAAATTGCATGTCAGCTTCAGGAGATAAGAAAAGAGGGAGAGGATATGAATCATATAACTTTGTAAAACTTATGTGGAAATTTGTTATTAAAATAAAAACATTAAAAAAAATGTTTACCAAGGGGCAATTAGGTGGATCAGTGGATAGAGAGCTAGGCAGGAGTTTCTGGGTTCAAACCTGGCCTCAGATACTTCCTAGCTGCATGGCCCTGGGTAAGCCATTTAACCCCAAGTGCCTAGCCCGGGGGTCAGCAACCTTTTTGGCCGTGAGAGCCATAAACGCCACATTTTTTAAAATGTAATTTTGTGAGAGCCGTACAGTGCTCACAGTGCGCGCTCCTGTAACAGCGCCTGAAAAAAAAATTGACTTTATGGCTCCTGCAGAAAGAGCCATATCTGGCCCTCAAAAGAGCCAGATATGGCTCGAGAGCCATTCATTGCTGACCCCTGGCCTAGCCCTTAGTACTTTTCTGCCTTCGAACCAATACTTAGTGTAGATTCTAAGATAAGGGTTTATTTTTATTTATTTATTTTTTTTTACCAGCACACACCTGGCCCAAGGTCATACAAACACTAAGTAGCAGAGCTGGAATTGGTGTTTTTTTCTACTTTTGCTTTGTTTTTCTTAATACAACATAAACTCCTTGAAATCAGGGACAGTTTCGTGTTTATCTTCAGTTCCCAGCACCTAGTACAACACCTGATGCCATGCTAGGCAGGTGAAAATTATTGGTTGATACTTTACTACAATCCCTGAAGAAAAGACAAAGGGATATAAATGGTTACCAGTGGCAAAATCTTGGTTTGGGAATGACCTCACAGCACTGTGTTATTCCTTGATTCCCTGGAATGAGATATTGTGCTTATATTATTATCCTCATCCTGTCCTAAATGGCTTACGAGTCTCTCCCTCTTGCTAAATATCCAGGAATGGTGGCAGAAGATTGTATTTTCCTTATCTATTTGTCTGTCTAGATACACATACACACACAGTGGTAAAGTATGCTCCAGATTTATGGAGGTAATAAGTACTATTTCATTTCTCATTAAATGTCTTTGCTTTGAATGAATCATATCCTTTGATAAACATGGTAAACATGGGGCATATAGGGAGGACTAGCACTTCTTGTGTGAACCCTTTTTGGGGCTGCTCAACTACCTTTGGTGCTCACCTTTCACCTAACTCTTACCTGTATCTACAAGAAACTGCGGCATGCGGAATGGACACAACCTGGTAAAACTAGGTTGAACCAGGTTGAGGGTAATCAATAGGTCTCAAACTCATCAGTGAATTAGGGGAGATATCTACCCCAGATGAGTTGATTTCTCCTGGCTAATCAGGTGAATAAGAATATTTCTTTCCAACTGGAACACGTGGAATTTGGTTACTAGACATGGAAGATATCAAGGTCATTCATTGCAACTTTGACTGACCAGTCTTATTGACTTTTGTCATGTCATTAGACTTTGATGACTGCAAGAGACAGTGAGGCTGATGACTTTGTGCAGCCCTGCCTTACTTAATTCCAATTCACCTCAATGACATATCATTGATCTTCTTCCAAAACAAAAACAAACAACAACAAAGGTAAACATATCAGTGAAAGCTCTTGAGTTGTGGTTTTCTGGGTGCAGACCCAGAAAATACATTCATTTGTGTATGTGCATTTCCAGTTCCAGATTTAAGATCACATTCTAGTCTACTGAGGTTGATATGTCTGATTTTCAAGTAATTAATCTTATAGTAGCAATATATAAGATTCATGATATTTATGGATCAAATTTAAATTGATTAAAAATTAACTTCATGCATATGTCATAAGCACTGGAAATAGACTAACAGACTAAGATTTAGAAGGTTCCCTAGAAGTGATCTAGTATAATTCTTACTTGAAGTATAGATATTTCCTACCTACAATGTTTCTAATAATTGCTTATCCAGCCTTTGCTTAAAATACTTTCAGTAACATAAGACTCATTATCTATGAAAGTCACATATTTCATTTTTTAAAGCATTAATTGCCAGGGTAGCCTCTGGGAGTATCAAATGAATTCTTAGGGTAGATTCCCAGGAAACTCTAGGTTCTAGGTACTTTGGAGGTCTGTACACCCAAAACTCATAAACTTTCACTGGTATTATTTATAGAATGGCCAAAAAACACAGTTCAAAGCAAAGACACTTAATAAGAAATAGAAAAATAAGAAATATAGCATTAAAATATTTCTCCTATAAATGGCAGCACAAGTACTTAGTCTCTGTGGGGAAAGTGAATATGTGTAAGAACTTGGGTGACCACTTTGCATATATGGAGAAGACCTTCGGCAAAGATACATGTGCGGAGGAGCCAACTCATGCTTTCCCCAGGCCTGCTTCACAGAATCACAGTCACTGAATTTGAGTTGGAAGAGACCTTTGTTGCCATCCAGTTCAACCCATATGTGAAAAGAATTATTAGTGTAATATACTCCCAGCCAAATTTGTGGTCAACACCTGACACTGCAGTGCTGAACTTGTAGTTTCCACTGCCAAACTCTGTTCTGCTGGATTTTGCTCCACTGGACTTCTTGGATACTGCTTCCATGTAGGTGACATTCTTGGCTAGCTCTTCAAAAGAAGGGCAGGCATTGCCATACTCTTTTAGCTTAAATAAAACATGTAGCTTTTTTTTTTTTTTGCTTTTTTAATAGAAGGTAGAAGAAACCTTCTTCCTGAAGCTAAACCTTTCTTGCTTTTCCCCGCCTCAGAGCTTTTATTCTGAAACATTTCATCTTTCCAGCAAGAGAATCTCATTCCCAGGTGGCAAGTTTTCATTCATTCATTCATTCATTTGTTTTTTTTTTGTTTTTTTTTTTAGAAAAGTTTTTTCCATTGTTACATGATTCACATTCTTGCTCTCTCTCCCCCCACTCCCCACACCCCAGTAGCCAACGTACATTTCCACTGGTTTCTTCCTGTGTCATCGATCAAGACCTATTTCCATATTATTGATAATTGCACTAGGGTAGTCTATTACATTCGATTTTACCACAGTGTATCAGTCTCTGTGTATAATGTTCTCCTGGTTCTGCTCCTTTCACTCTGCATCAATTCCTGGAGGTCATTCCAGTTCACATGGAATTCCTCCAATTTATTATTCCTTTGAGCACAATCGTATTCCATGACCAGCATATACCATAATTTGTTCAGCCATTCCCCAATTGAAGGGCATACCCTCATTTTCCAGTTTTTTGCCACCACAAAGAGTGTGGCTATAAATATTTTTGTACATGTCTTTTCCCGTATGATCTCTTTGGGGTACAAACCCAGCAATGGTATGGCTGGATCAAAGGGCAGGCATTCTTTTATAGCACTTTGAGCATAGTTCCAAATTGTCATCCAGAATGGTTGGATCAATTCACAACTTCACCAGCAATGCATTAATGTCCCAATTTTGCCACATCCCCTCCAACATTCATTACTCTCCCCTTCTGTCATTTTAGCCAATCTTCTAGGTGTGAGGTGATACCTCAGAGTTGTTTTGATTTGCATTTTTCTAATATTAGAGATTTAGAACACTTTCTCATGTGCTTATTGATACTTTTGATTTCTTTATTTGAAAATTGCCTATTCGTGTCCCTTGCCCATTTATCGATTGGAGAATGGCTTGATTTTTTATACAATTGATTTAGCTCATTGTATATTTGAGTAATTAGACCTTTGTCAGTTTTTTGTTTTAAAGATTTTTTTCCCAGTTTGTTGTTTCCCTTCTGATTTTAGTTGCATTGTTTTTGTTTGTACAAAACCTTTCTAATTTTTTTTTAAACCCTTGTACTTCGGTGTATTGTCTCATAGGTGGAAGATTGGCAAGGGTGGGCAATGGGGGTCAAGTGACTTGCCCAGGGTCACACAGCTGGGAAGTGGCTGAGGCCGGGTTTGAACCTAGGACCTCCTGTCTCTAGGCCTGACTCTCACTCCACTGAGCTACCCAGCTGCCCCAAAACCTTTCTAATTTAATGTAATCAAAATTATTTATTTTACATTTTGTAATTTTTTCTAAGTCTTGCTTGGTTTTAAAATCTTTCCTTTCCCAGAGATCTGACAAGTATACTATTCTGTTTGCCTAATTTTCTTATAGTTTCCTTCTTTATATTCAAGTCATTCACTCACTCTGAATTTATCTTGGTGCAAGCTTTTAAATAATAGATAAAATGTATGTAGCACTTACTATTTGCTAGGAACTATGCTAAGTGATTTATAAACTTTTTTTCATTTAAACCTCAGGACTCTCGGAGGTAGAGGCTATTATCATACCCTTTTTATAGTTGAGGAACCTGAAGCAGAATGAGGTTTAGTGGTTTGCCCAAGGCCATATAGCTAGTGTGCTACACCTGAACATAGATCTTCCTGCCTGTAGGCCCAGTTGGTATTCTATCCATTGTACCATCTAGCCACTTTTTTAGAATAAAGAGCTGAATTCTGTCAGCTTGCTATTGCTTTCAGTGTGTTATCCTTTTCTTTGAACTTCTTTTCCGAATTTGAGGGCTTGAGTCCCTCTACCACCTTGTAAGCTGAATCCTAAAGTGTAAACCAGGCAAGAGTCATTTCTTCAGTAACTACCAAACAGCTCCAGGAATTGGGCTTCCCCAAGTTTTTGTCCTTTTAGTTTTCCTGTATAGATAAATAAGACAGAAAATGCTTATATAAAAGATAAGCCCGTCTTCTTCTCGGCTAAGAGAATTCTTGGTTCTTTCATATGCAGATATACCCACTTAAAGTATGAAAAGGGCTTTGGTGTACCTCTTTCTTTGGGACACGCCCCCCCCCCAGAAACTTCCTCAAGTGATTCTTAGTTCAGTCTTCTGGGACATAGCAACATAAATCAATTCTATTCTACATCAGTCTATCAAGCAACAAGCATTTATTAAGTGCTTTCTATCTGCCAGGATCTGTACCAAAAAACATGGGAATTCTTCAAATATTTGAAAACTCTGGGTGTTCCTACAAAATTTTATCTTTCTTAGCTAAATATCCACAGTTCCTTCAATTTATCCACAAGTGTTGGAAAGCATTCAGAAAAAGGTGCTTTCAGTGGTGAAGAGTTTCAGGATCATGCCATATAAAGGAATGGAGGAAAGGAGTGGGTTGCCCAAGGAGTCAGCGAGTTTCAGTTCATTAAAGATCTTTAAGAAAAGACTGGATGGTTACTGGTTACTTATTATATTGTAGAGAACAGTCTTGGCAGCCTACAGGCTAGATTTGATAGGTTCTAATGTCTTTCTAAGTTTCTGATTCTATCATGCTATTATCACAGAATTTATGTCTATTTCTCCAGTCATCTTGGTCTTTCCTCTATTCTGCACACTCCAGCTTCTCAATGTTTTCCCTAACTTATGATAAAGTTAGTAGAGCTATACTTATAACACTTAATCAACACATATTTTTAAGCACTTGCATATAAGCCAGGCACTGCGCTAGCCACTTGGCATACAAATGCAATGCGTGAAACATTTCTAATAACAGGGAACCTATTTATCTAATATACTGTAGCATAGCTCTCAGATGAGGGGCAGTGTTGCATAATGGATGGATAATTAGCATTGGAGATTAGGTCCTGGTCCAAGTTCACTTCCTACCTCTGAAATATACACACTGAAATCTCATTGTCTTTTAAACTTCCAGTGTCCCAGATATCTCTTTAAGAATATAAGATACAGAACAGTTATTGATCTGCATTGTTAATTACTTCAGCAATAATTTCCCACACCAATAAAAATTATAGGTTTGGACAAAAGTTTTTTTTCATAGATATTTAATTGAAATAAAAATAAGCATGTTAACTAAGTTTACATTGTAAGCCTTTTAAAAAAAAGATATAGGCAGTTCTCCAGTTTCCCAAGGGGTTGTCTGGGAATTCTTCAAATATTTGAAAACTCTGGATGTTCCTACAAAATTTTATCTTTCTTAGCTAAATATCCACAGTTCCTTCAATTTAAATTTTCTTTTTTATATATTCTTTTTTATAGTAAATGTATTAATCAAACACACATTATAATATACAAAGAGCAGAAAAGAGATGTATATGAAGCAGCAAACTTTTGTTACATGTATTTTTTTTAAACCCTTAACTTCTGTGTATTTGCTCTTAGGCAGAAGAGTGGTAAGGGTAGGCAATGGGGGTCAAGTGACTTGCCCAGGGTCATGCAGCTGGGGTTACATGTATTTTTTAAGAGTACATAGATATAGGGGGCAGCTGGGTAACTCAGTGGATTGAGAGCCAGGCCTAGAGACGGGAGGTCCTAGGTTCAAATCTGGCCTCAGACACTTCCCAGCTGTGTGACCCTGGGCAAGTCACTTGACCCCCATTGCCTACCCTTACCACTCTTCCACCTATAAGTCAATACACAGAAGTTAAGGGTTTAAAATTAAAAAAAAAAAAAAAAAGAGTACATAGATATCTATAACCTTTAACTAGGTATTAACAAAATTTTCACTTGTATTTTTTCTGAGCTTTTGTTTTTCTATTAAAAAAAGATAGATACTCTTCTTGTATCTCTTCCAACTTCCCATTAGTTCACCCTTTCCCTTGTAACAAATAAGTATTTTTAAATAAAATGAATTAACAATGTCTGAAAATGAATATTTTACCATGTCCTTCAGGCTATTATATTACTTTTCTGTTAAGGTTTATGTTTCATCTTCCCATAATCTGAAGTCTTGATCAATAACAGTATTGATTTAAGTTCTGAAGGTCTTCAAAGTTTTCTCAGCTATCCTCTGATTCCCTCCTATTCCTACAGTCACCACTTGAATGTCAGCCCTTCTCTCCTAGATTATTTCGACAATTTCCCAACGAGTTTCTTACCCAAATCGTTTACCAGTGAAGTCTATCCTCCCAAAGTGATTTCCCATAATCATACATCACTCCTCTATTCATTAAAACCCCTGTAGCCTATAGAATGAGATATAAACTCTTCTGTTTAGCTCTGAGAAACGTTCACAACCTCTGTGATTCAGTCGAACTGATCTTCTCCTTGTTCCTGACCCTGAACTCCATCTCTGAATCCCATGCTTTTCATTGGCTGCTCCCATACCTGGAACATATTTGACCTTTATCTCTGATTCACAAACTCCTTCTCTATCTTTCAAGATGCAATTAAACTTCCCTTTGTACATAATACTTTTCCTGGTTGTTCCCCATACTTCCATCTACTATCACCTCCCTCTTAATTTCTTGTCAAGTCAAGAAGCAATAAGAATTTTTAAGTGTATACTCTGAACCAGGCACTATGCTAAATGCTAGGAATATAAGAGGAAAAAACAGTCCTAATAATGTTAAACGAGTTTATTATCTTTATATTTATTATGTGTATACTTACATATGTACTTTTTATTTCCTGTTCAAATTCAAGTATTTGAAAGTAGGGACTATTTATTCTGTATTTCTATCTCTAGCACCTTGTAATGTCCTGTTTCTTGTTATTTAGTCATGTTCAGTGATTAAACTCCTCACCACTCCAATTGAGATTTTCCTGGCAGAGATATAGAGTGGTTCTTTTCCAACTCATTTTACAGATGAGGGACTGAGGTGGAGTGTTATGTGACTTGCTCAGTCATACAACTACTAAGTGTCTTAGAAATATTTGAACTCAGCAAATCTTCTCAACTTCTACTCTGCTACCTAGTTGCTCACCTCTTGCAAGAATAAGGCGCTTACTAAAATGCTTGTTGATTCTATTTTCTGATTATGGACATTTTGTAAATCCTTGTTTTGCTTCTTTCCCTCTGCATATATTTATACAAGTCTTCTGCTTTCTCAGAATTCTTTATGTTCATCATTTTGTTTTCAATGCAATAACATTCCTTTATGTCCATATACCATGATTTGTTTGGTCAGCCCCCAGGTGACAGGCATCCATCTCCCTTCCCTCCTGCAATTCTTTCCTTGACTTATTCAAAGCTCAGCCCAAGTTTAGTCTACTACATTAGAAATCTTCTCCAATTCCTCCAATTACCAGCTTGTCTCAGCAAAATATTTTGTATATGTTCTGTAGGGTAATTACTTATTATTACCTGCTGTTTACCTCAGTATTATATAAACTCAAGGTCAGGAACTGCTTACCTTTTTTTTGCCATTGTATCTTCAGTGCAGACATTGTTTTTAGTAAATGCTTGTTGAATAGTGATAAAATTGTTTTTTAGGAAAAAAAACCAAAAACATATGCTTGACATATGCTCCAGATGTCTCTTTTTACTATATATTTGTAAAGGGATGTGAGCTTGATTTTCACAAGTCTCTAGAAAAAGCAATAATCACTTCCTTTTTACATTTTAGGAAACTGAGGTTTGGGTGAAATGATTGTCCAAGAAAACAGGAGTTGGGGAGCCAGGTCTCAAATCTTCCCTTAGCCTTCTCTCTCCTGTGATTGGAGGGCTGGAGGATGGAAAACCAAACTCCTCCCAATGCCTCCTTTAGAGATCAGAAATTGGACTTTAAGCCCATTTCACTTTGCTATTCAACCTGGTTTTAACTTCAGTGTTGCATACCCTTTACTGTTTTCTGTCCCTCTCCCCGCACTAAATAAATTGTAAGCTTCTTGAGGGCAGGGGTTGTCTTTCTTTTTATTAAACTGTATCCTTATCCTTAGCTTAACATGGTGCCTGGCATAAATATAAATATATCATGTATTCTATAGTAGGCCCTTAATAAATGTTTATTGGAGTAGATTGGAAATCCACCCTCTTGGATTCTAATCCAATAAAGATTTTTACCATTACAATCTTCTGGATGAATTTGAAGACAAAATTAAAATATCAATGCAATCAGTTCAGGATCAAATCTTAATGCATAAGGTTTGTCTTGGGGATACAAATAATTGAATCCCTGCCCTCAAGAAGTTTCCATTGTCTGGATGAAACAAGAAGTTAAACTGGAGATCTGTACATTTTTTAACAATAGATCGATTATGTATGTGCACGGGGAGATTTGGAAGACACATCTTATGTAGCTCTCCTTCTAGTACCTTCTGGTTTCTTTATTTAACTATGCTATCTATAAGCGTTTGTGGGAAATTCCAGGAGCGCTGCAAACCTTACCACTAAACCCTCTCCACTCTTCACATCTACTTGATTTCAACCTTATATTTACTTTTAAAATATTAACTTCCTCCTATTAAAAAGGAAGGGGGAGGAGGAAGCTCTAGTTACACGCAGCTAGGAGGTGGAGAAGGATGCTGAAGGTTCTTCACAACACCCTGGTCTGTGGCAAGGACCAGGGGTCCTATTTAGCAATCAGCCCGCGTGCACGCGTCCCAGCGCGAAGCCTTTGGCGCGCCGACAATCACGAGATCACTTAAGCGCTACGCCCCGCCCCCCACCAGACCCTGTGCTCTTCCGGGCTGCGGCCAAAGCCCGGAATGGAAAAGTCCTCGCACCTCTTCGTCCCCCTTTCTTCCTCCCCCCCCTACAGCTTTGAGGATCGGGCATGCTCAGTAACCCGCGGCCACCCGCCAATGTCCTCCGTGGTTCACTTCCTTCTCTATTCTACTTCCCTGGGGTGGGGGTGGGAGAGAGAGGGTTGGAGGGGGCGGCTCTCTAACCCCCCCCCCCATCGTCGACGT
>NC_058132.1:461713994-461806144 GCF_016433145.1 Gracilinanus agilis | reverse complement strand
CTCTGCCACGATGAACAAATGAGCTCGTGCGGGGGAATGAAATTTAAATTTCAGTCAGGGGAGAAAGTGCTGTGCTTCGAGCCCGACCCCACTAAGGCGCGAGTCCTGTACGATGCCAAGGTGCCACTGAGCGGGGCGAACGGGCAGGGAGTGGGGGGGGACTGGAATGGAAGGGACGCCGGCGAAGGGCGAGGGAGGGGAGTGGATGGAGATGGGTTCGCGGCTTTCCCGGGGCAGGGCAGGGAACTGGGAGGACGACGCTTTGAGGCGAGAGGGGGGTAGAAAAATGACGTGCTCTAGCTTCTAGGTGGTGCCGGGGAAAGGGCGCCAACAGCACCGGTAGCACCGGGCCGTCGCCAACCGCTTGGGTGGGTCGGGAGAACCGCGCTCAGCGCTGGAACCTGCGCGCGCGGAAGCGAGCCGGCCGGCAGGTCCCTGCGCCGCGCGGAGGGTAGCGCGCGGGGAGAGGGGAACGGAGGGGGGGGGACGCGCTGAGGGGAGGGGCCGGGTTGTGGGAGGGGCTGCGGCTCAGGAGGCTGCGCGCGCGCTCTGGCGCGAAGCTGTCAAGAGCTTGGGCGCGCGCCGGGATCCAACACTCCCCCCACCCCCCCAAAATAAAACTGGAGGGTGGAGCTGCGTCTGCGCAATTCCGCGCCCTCAGGCTACCCGAGGAAAAACATACTGTGCCAAGGAAACTTACCTACTCACTTGTTCTCTCTTTTTTTTAACCTGCTTTTTTAGGGGGTGGGAGGTTTACCACTCACCGTAGTTTTGTGTGCGGTAGATACTGGTATAATTTGTAATTCTCCCACGTGTGATTTTCTCCGAAGTGAAAAATTGTTTTCTTTTAGTGGAAATTACCTAGATTGGGGTTCTTAAATTTTTTTTGTGTATGGCCTTGGGCTAGTCACTTAACTTCTCTCTGCCTTAATTTCCTCATCTGTAAAAATGAGTATAACAATAACACCTACCTCACAGGGTTGTTGTGAGGATGAAACGAGATAGTATTTAAGTGCTTTGCAAACTTTAAAACACTCTTTGAATGTTTGCTGTGGTGTCATATACATCCTTTTTATAGCATGGTGAAGCCTATAGGCCTCTTCTCAGAGTAATGTTTTTAAAGGCCTAAAATGTATAGGACGAAAAAGGAAATCAAGTATATTAAAATATCTGTAGCAATCTATATTTATATCTCTATCCATCTATCATCTATCTCTAGTCTTATCTAGGTCTCATTTGTCCACCTATGGTTATCCATATCTATCTCATTTCTCATTTATCTCTGTCTATATTGATCCCTCATCTGTCAATGTCTTTCTCTATCTCCCATCTATTTACATCATCTGTCTCTTTATCTTAAGCCATTTGTATGTCTGTGTTAAAAAGCCATGGAGTTCTTGGACTTCAGGATAGGAACCTGAGTCTTAGGTCCTGAGTTAGGGGAAGCCTAAGGCAAGACTAGTTTCAGGTGGGAAAATAACATCCTTTGGAGAGGTCAAATCATTTCCTTTCCCCAGAGCCTGTGAATTTAAAATTCTCCCATGCCTCTTTCCAGCTCATTTCCTGTGTAACTTCCCATCATTCTGACCCAGCTGCTGTTTTAGCTGGTATCTCTGGCAACCCTTCGTCTGCCTGCTTTGCTTTTAAAGCCTTGGGGCTTTTCCCTCCCTTAAGCTCCTGGTGTCTTTTGGGTACTTCTCCCCAGGACTATCTTCTATAGCCTTTCCCTAGTGGCTGCCTGCCCTGTATAACTTTAAAACGGGCGCTCCCAACGTGTTCCTTGATGATGCAGCTCCAGTCACCACGTAGTTTCCGCTCCCAAATCTTTGAAGGCTGTGGCAGGGATGTGCTGGAAGAAAATTCTCCAGTTTAAGGGAGAGGGATGTTGTGAATGAGAGGAGAGTGGGTATTGTGTACCTTGTCTTAGAGATAAGCTGTAAAGGAAAAGTTGAAAGAGTCCTGTCATAATACCCAAGTCTAGCCTGGAAGAGGTGGAGTCCTAGGGACTACAAATCCCAGACTTTCCCAGGGCTGAGGCCAAGTTGTCCTGCTTGTAGTTTGGTGTTTTTTTAGTGATAGGTTCACTGGCCAATGAGGTGAAGAAAATGGCCCTGACTATAATCCATAGAGACCAATTAGAAGATAGTTGGGTGGATACTTCCTATTCCTAGTGGGATGTATCCAGTAAAGGGGAAAAAAAAAACGGAGATTTGGGAAGAAATTGTCATTCCGGCACAGATTTAAAAAATGAAAGAAACATGTTAAAAATTATTTCTGGTCACTGATCAGACTTGCAATTTCTCATGTATGCCTCCCAATATATAAATGATATTTCACCTGTTTTTTCCTCTTTCAGATTGTTGATGTTATTGTTGGGAAAGATGAGAAGGGCAGAAAGATCCCAGAATATCTGATCCATTTTAATGGTTGGAACAGAAGGTAAGTATGTACTCTGGAATAAATGTGCTATGAGACTATTAAAAACATTAAAAAAACAAACAAAAAACTTTTAAGAAGACTTTTTACAAAAGAATAATTCTATTTTAATTTTCTAAAGAATGATATTTGGAAGGCTACATTATTTTGAAAATCTTTGGATAGTTATGGAATCCTAATCTCTCAATATACTTTAAAGATTTAATTTCTTAATTATTTGACCACTTTCTGATTTTATTCTTCAAATTGAGAAAAAGAGTTCCATGACATCTCCCTCCCGGTGCTCTCCCCCTGCTGCTTTTTTGATGTGCTTTACTATTATTTTAGAATTTTGGATATTTTTAGTCACTTTTTTTTCCTTTTGTTTTCTCAGCTGGGATAGATGGGCAGCTGAAGATCATGTTCTTCGTGACACGGATGAAAATCGTAGATTACAACGTAAATTGGCAAGAAAAGCTGTAGCTCGCATGTAAGAATGTTAAATTCATGTCAATGTAAATTTTTTTTATCTTATGATGTGTTGTAAATTTAATATGTGAAAAACGAACATTTTAATCCATTAAGGAATTAATTTTAAGCATTAAATGAACATGGAGCTATTTAATTTTGATTCAATTGATGAAGTATACATAGTTGACTATTAAGATATTAAAAACTGATATATTTTAACTTATATTTTAACTATTTTTCTTATCTTGTAGTTGTTAAATTCACATAGATATAATTCAGTTAAATTTATCTTTTTAGGAGAAGAAAAGGAAGGAAGAAGAGACGCTGCAGGTTGCCTGGTGTTGACTCTGTGTTAAAAAGTCTTCCTGCGGAAGAAAAAGATGAAAATGATGAAAACTGTGAGTTGGCTGATACACTAGATAATAAGTTTACTCTCTTAGACTTATCCACCCACAGAAATGTGTCATGGTGAAGAAACACTGGATATAGGAGAAGTAACTTTAGGTCACTTCGGTTCTCTAGGTATCAGTTTTCTCATCTCTTTAAATAGGAATAAAAAACACTTGCAAAGCCTACCTTATAGAACTTCTGATGTTCAAATGAGAGGATTTATGTAAAGCCTTCAACAAATATGAATTATTAGGATATAATGGGTACGAAATCATTTAACCAGATTGGATTAAATATTAGTATTTTATGTATCTGATACATACCAATCAGTGCTTCTCCATCACAGTTCATTCTACCCCTTGCTTCTCTCCATTGTCTTTTCTTTTTTACTTTTTTTTTTCTCAGTTTCTGATGTGCTTTCCTTAGCATCTGTTATATCAATCATTATTAAATGAAAATCTCAGCTGCAGGGTCTTATTTTATTTAACACCTGTCGACTGTTAAAACTGTGTCACTTGGCATTTGTGGATTTTATTTAAAAATGAAGGGGGAAAAAAAACCCTACTATTGTCTAAATACTTGAATGGGCCTTTGAACTTATTAATATGACTTTTAACTACATTGGAACAGATTGTCACCCAACCTAGCTTTTTAATCCTCCACAATTCCTGCTTATGCTAGAAATATTTTTCTAGATCTTTTAAAATTTTATAGCATTTGTTAAAGGGTCACCTTTTATCCTTCACTCTTGGTATATGGCTAGCCTACCTCCTTTTCTGATCATATATTTCCTCCTTAATTCATATTACTTATACAAATTCTTACACATAGATAATCATTGGAAATGGTTGTAGCCTACTTTTTTTCCCTACCAAATATCTTTCCATTACCTTTTGGGTAACCCCAAATTTTTGAGTCTCCCACAATTGTAGTATTATTACAGGCTTCTCAACTATATATCATCCTTAGCAGAACAGTAATGTTGAAATGACACCTTTGATACTAGGGTACATATTGGATTCTTTGTACATATGCATTACAGTCTACACATTTCTTCCTTTTCAGCTCTGGACTGAGTTCATTATGCATTGTAACTCCTGTCACATTATGTGTACTGGAGGAAATATTAACTCAGTGGATTGATCATTCTGTGTGTTATAGGATAGAAATAAGCATGTTTTATATGTTTAGTATTTTATGCATGGATTGTTTAACTGATCTCTTATAAATAGACATGAATCTCATTGAAGAGGCCCTATGATTTTCTTGAGCTTGATGAATTTAAAAAATCAATTTTTTTTCAATAAATTATAATTAAAGCTTTTTTTGGTGAAAGTTTTTGGATGAATTTCACCAACATATTAGGCAGATTTGTGAGTTGTAAGATATAATGATAAAATATGATTTATGTTTGTTTTTGTAGCCATAAGTAGCTCTTCTGAAGATAGTAGTGAAGAAACAGATGAGGAAATAAGAAGTGAAGAAAGTGACATTGAAGAGAAAACTGAAATGGTAAAAATTTAAGACTTCTTATTTTTGAAATATTTTTATTTACATATTTTAGAAGTAAGACAATATAAGTTTTGTAACAGTTTTCCAAATATGAATCATGACTTAAGTATAATTTAAGAAAATTCTCTCATAAAGCTTTACTGAACTTTGTAGAAAAAAAAAGATTTACCTTACTTATGATACTATGCGGGAGGTTTCATTGTCTCTTTGTATTATTCAAAGGTATTTGTTCTAGTACTAAATCTCCCTACCTAAGTAATTTTTAAATACAAGTGGATTTCCACTATGGTGTGTAAAATGCTACCTTTGAAATGTTTGTATTTGAATGAATGAAAGAAAAGGTGCTTACTGAGAGCAAAACACTGTGTGAATCATTGAAATGCAAATGTTTTCTTAAAAAGGCAGTTCCTGCCCTCTTGGGGAGCTTACTATCTATTTGGGGAAGACTACATTTAGAGAGGAATGGTAGCTAGGAAAGGGAGTTTTATTCTGGAGAAGTGGAAAGTGATATCTAGGTGAGACGGTCTGGTTGGGATGGCTAGCTTGAAACATGGTTTGAGATAAAGTATGAACATTCAGTATGATGGCTTAAATTAACAAATTCATACGTTCATTTACCAGTTACCTGGTTTGGGCCTTAAGATAGGAGCTCCAAAGTTAAGAGATAAATATCCTCAAGGACAAAATGGGCATGGATTCTTGAAGGACCTAGTTATAGAGATCCAGTTTTCAGGTTCAGGTGAGGAGCAAGTCATTGGTGTCAAGCAAATGGTGATATGGCCTGCAACTGCTTACTTGGATTGTAGAATTGTTTATTGTATCTAGAGGCATCAGACACCATTTTCTAGTCTCTTTAATTTTTCCCTCAGCTTATTGAGAACTCAATCTATAATGCCAAACAAGTAGTAAAAAAATGAAGTACCAGTGATAGATATTAGGATTAGTGATATATTAAGAATTCACAAATTTAGATATCTTATGGAAGTTATAACATCTTTGCAGTTTAAAAAAAAAACAAAAATCTTCCTAATGTTTACTGTGTTAAACAAATAAACATGAATTTGTGTTATTTTAGAAAGAAGAACAGGAGTTTCATACAAAAAGGGACATGGAAGAAAGAACAATAAGTATAGAAATACCTGAAGTTTTGAAGAAGAAGCTTGAAGAAGATTGCTACTATATTAACAGGAGAAAACGCGTATGCAAAGGAGGATCTAAAATGGGGGGCAGCTTACATTTTAGATTTGCTTCAGTTACATCTGACTGATCTTGACAATAACTGAGGAAAACTTCTAAGACTAGGAAATTTATATTTAAAAATTTTCAATTTTAAAAATAATTCTTATAACAAAATATTTAAAAATATTGTAAAATGCTAGCTCTAACTTTTTTTTTTAATTACCTGGATGGACTTGGGATAGTTTTGAATTGAAGGAGACTCACTTCTGTAGCATCTCACAGATAGTCTTGTAGCTTTCTGTTGCTTTTTGTAATATTCCCAACTGATTCTTTTGAGTTCACATTTTATCTTAACTTACAGCTATATATCATAGTATATTTAAATTATCTTTATACCTATGGCATTTATATTGTAATCAGCATAGAAATGTAGTTAATTGGTTGCCATATATATGGCAGAAAAATATGACTGGAAAATTCTTTTCCCTGTTTGTTAGCTAGCTCTTATTTTTTTCAAGAGCATTTCTCTCTGAAGAGAGAATATTTACATGAATAAAATTTTGTATTATTTTATTAGGCTGTGTAAGCTGAGTTGGAACAGCCTAAGTCAGCATTTTTAAAAAATTGCTAAATAAGAAGTGATAATGGTTTGTTGTCATTGAAATTATATTATTTGAATGATTAACAATATAAATTTTTGTTTCTTAAAGCTTGTGAAACTTCCATGCCAAACTAACATAATAACCATTCTGGAATCCTATGTGAAACATTTTGCCATCAATGCAGCTTTCTCAGCCAATGAAAGATCTCGTCACCATCAAACCACTCCTCATGTGAACATGAATGTGCATTACATCCCTCCAGAAAAAAAGTAAGTCATACTGCATCTGAAGTGTGCAGTTGCTGTTTCATGGGGTAGAGAGGGGAATTCAAAATAGTGTTGTGTGTCGAAGAGGGGTGGCATTTGTGTTTCAGATGTTTTAAGCTCTATTTTGCAATGATTCCTTCTCAAGTATATGTTTGTCTAATTGCTCCTCAGATCATGGGTATCTTGGGGTGTGCTTATTTTTTTAATTTTTATTTTTTTAAAACCCTTACTTTCTGTCTTGGAGTCAATACTGTGTATTGGCTCGAAGGCAGAAGAGTGGTAAGAGCTAGGCAATGGGAATCAAGTGACTTGCCCAGGGTCACACAGCTGGGAAGTGTCTGAGGCCAGATTTGAACCTAGGACCTCCTGTCTCTAGGCCTGGCTCTCAGTCCACTGAGCTTCCCTGCTTCCCCCTGCTTATTTTCTAAGAGAGGCAGCTTAGTGTGATTCCAAAGAGCTCTGGGTCTGTAATCTAGACAGGCCTGGGGTTGACTAATATTACTCTCGAGTCTCAATTTTTTCTTTTGTAAAATGATGATAATGTTATATTATTGTTTATCTCAAAATGGCTATGAGAAAAATTATTTATAAATCTTAAAAGGTTCTTTATGAATTTTTTTTTTAGTGTGTATTAAGTAGTATAGTTATTGGGCTATTTTTTGTTTAATGGCACTTGTACCCCATTGCTGCTTTTAATGTCTGCCAACCCAGCTAATTTGTAAGTTTCTCAAGGCCTACCTCCTGGCTCTGTTAGTCTCAGCTGAGTTCTTCATTGTAATTTTGTGTATTATAAATGAAAGGTATAGCTGATAACCTCATTTCAAACAATTTATGAACTGAATTTTACCACGAATTGCTGCCTTGTGGTAGAGGGTTCTCTTAATCCATGATTAGTTTCTGCTAAATTTTTTCCCTACATATAGCATATGTAAAATAGCAGAGCCAAATAAAACCCCATTTGCCAGGGGCCCAGCAGAACTATTCTTTTCTGAGCTAGGGAATGAAAGCATATTAATTTACAGCAGGCACATGAAGGTACTGCAGAAAGAATGATGTGGAGGAGGGTTCCCCCAGCTCATTGGCATGTTCATCTTGGGTTTTGTGGTTCTGCTACAAAGAATGTCTGCATTTACAGTTCTTAGTATCACCACAATGAGTATGCTCTTAGTAAACTGAATTAACTGAAGATGAAGAAATGATAATAAAACTAGCAAGAGGGATAGAAGCTTTCCGTCAGTGCAAGTCAGCCATAGTTCTGCACCTTATAGTCATAGAGTGCCTGGGGCCCTGAGAGGTCAAGTGACTTGTCCCAGAGTCACACAGCCAAATTTTCCAGACTGCAGCAGGCAGCCTGGAGCTGCTTCTTTTTAGCTTAGAAGAACTTATGGAGCTTTTACCATATATCATGGAGTAATACCAGAGTGGGACTTTAGTGGAAGCCCATAGGTTTTTTTCAAACTAAAAGAGTCTGTATGTTCAGATACAAGGGTAAAACAATTCAGCTACATGGTGAATAGAGCATTGGACCTGGAGTCAGGAAGATAAAGATTTGAGAGCAGATCTGGCCTCATTCACTTCCTAGATTCTAGACATCATCGTTTGTGACCCTAGACCAGTGTTAGTGAACCTTTTAGAGATCATGTGCCCAAACTGTACCCTCAAGTCGTCTGTGAGCCCTCTGCATTACCCCTAGCAAGGCAGGGAGGAAGTGCTTGTATTGGGCTGCTGGACAAAGGGGTAAGGCATGTGAAAAAAGGGGAACAGAGCAATCCTCATAGGAACATAAGAGGTAGTGTGCCATGGGTTTGCCAGCATGGCCCTGGACATTTACCTGGCCAAAAAATTGGCATTTCACTTAACATAATTTAAGCTCTCTGAGCTATCTGTAAAATGAGAATAATGACATCCATTGTACTTACCTTATGGAGTTGTTGTGAGGTCAACTGAGGTGATAAAGGGAAAGCTCTTTGCAGATTTAAAATACTATATGTGTCAGTTTTTATTTAGATGGATTTAAGAGTATCAGCCCAGGAAAGGACTATGTTAATGATAAAAAGCATCTACCTAAAACTATCAGCAGGTATCATTTGTAATGAGGATAAGCCAGAAGCTTTCCCAGTAAGGTCAGGAATAAAACAAAAGTGTCCATTATCAATCACCAATATTATTTAACATGATATTAAAAATGCTAGGAGCAATAAGAAAAGAAAAAAATTGAAGGATTGACAATGGGAAAAAGAGGTAATAATACTATTTCTTTTTATAGATTATATGGTGATATATGTGGAAAATCCTAGAGATTCAACTAAAAAGAGTTGAAACTATCAATAATTTTAATAAAGTAACAGAATATAAAAGAAATCTATATAAATCATCAGCATTTTTACATATTTTTAACAAAGTCCTACAAGAAGAGATAGAGAAATTTCATTTAAAATAACCATAGGAAGAATAAAATACTTGGGAGTATACCCACCAAAACAAACCCATGAATTATACAAATATAACTATAAAACATTTTTTATACAAATACTGTCAGATCTAAATAATTGGAGAAATATTCATTTTTCATGGATGGGTAAAGCCCATTAAAATGACAGTTCATCCTAAACTTACCTACTATTCACTGCCATCCCAATCAGATTATCAAAAAAATTATCTCATTCAGCTAGACAAAATAACAAAATTCATTTGGAGGAACAAAAGACCAGGAATAGAAAAAGAATTAATAAGAAAAGTAAAGAAGATTTTAAACTATTATAAATTTTATTGTAAATTGTAAAAATTGTAAGTAAAATTATAAATTTTATTATGTTTTAAACTATTATAAAGTAGTAATTATCAAAACTATCTGGTCCTGACTAAGAAACAGAAAGGTAGATTGGTGGAACAGAACAAACATCCAACAAATAGTAGTAAAAGATTATAGTAACCTTGTATTTGACAAAGGTATAGATCCAGGCTATTGGGATAAGAAATCACTATTTGGTAAAAATTGCTGGGATACCTGAAAAATAATTTGCAGAAACTAGATATAGACCAATACCTTACATCATTCACTAAGAGAAAATGAAAATAGATAAGTGATATAGACATAAAAGGAGATAGCATAAGCAAATTAGAAGAACAGGGAACATGTTACCTATTAGATTGATGGATAGGAAAGGAATTTATGAGTTAGTAAGACATGAGTATTGGGCACTGCGAAATGTAAAATGGATAATTTTGAGTATATCAAATTGAAAAGTTTTCATACAAATAAAACATGTTGCCTAGATTAGAAGGCAGAAAATTGGGGAAAATTTTTCATAGATGGAAACTCAAATAGAGGTCTCATATCTAAAGTATATACAGAACTTTGTCAAATTTATAAGAATAGGAACCATAAGATATGAAGAGAGAGTTTAAGGATAAAGAAATCTAAGCTATATATAGGTATATGAAAAAATTATTCTGTGTATCTCTACTGGCTAGGGAAATGCAAACAAAACCAATACTGAGGTAGCATCTCATTCCCAGATTGGCTAAAATGACAAAAGTGAAAAATGACAAATGATGGAGGGGATGAGGAAAAGTGAAAAAGTTCCACTAATATGCCATTAGTGGAACTCTGAATTGATCCAACCGTTTTGGAGAGCAATTTGGAATTACAGAGAGCTATAAAACTGCATATCTTTAGCCCCAGCAATAGTATTACTGGGTCTGTTTCTCAAGGAGATCAGAGAAAAAGTAAAAGAACCTATGTATTCCAGAATATTCATAGCAGCTCTTTTTGTGGTGATGAAGAACTGGAAATCATGGAGATGTTCATCAATTGAGAAAGATAGACAAAATTGTGGTATATGATTGTGATGGAATACCACTGCACCATTAGAATCAAAAAGCAGATTAACTTTTAAAACGCTTGTAAGAAACTACTTGAGATAATGAAGAGTGAAACGAGTAGAAAATATTACATACAGCTACAGATTTAATATTGATGAATAACTTATAAATGATCACCTCCAGAGGATGAAATGAGAAGTGGAAAAACATAATCTATCTCTATATATCTGTTTGCCAGATGATCCCTTCTGTGGTGTAGGGAGGGAAGTGAGAGACTTGAATACCTGGAAACAAATTCTATTAATAAATTAAAAAAAAAAAAAAAAAGGATTGTGTTATCCAAAGACTACGTACAATTGAATTTAGAGATATTACATTTTTAGAAAGTTGGCCATTAGGTGATGAATTTTTCCAGTCACACCAACACATGTAGTTTACCAAGATGTAAGAAAGCTTATCTGCAATAAATGAAAATATTTGTTAATTGTCTTCTGAAAGGCTAAAATTGTCATTACTTAGAATTCATTAGATCTTTATAAATTCAAAATATTAACTTATTTTAAAATTTAAGGACCTTTTTGAAGCCTCATTAGTAAAAGGGAATTCAGAACTTAATCTTTCTTGTTTATATCCATTTTGTGGTATTTATTCATATAAAAACAACTTTTAACTGCCATATTTAGCCTTTAATTTATAAACTATCTTTAAATTCTTTCTTTCTTTTTTTTAACATCTCAGTGTTGAGCTTTGTAAAGAAATGGTTGATGGATTAAGGATAACCTTTGATTTCACTCTACCATTGATTTTGCTTTATCCATATGAACAAGCTCAATATAAAAAGGTGACTTCATCAAAATTTTTTCTTCCAATCAAGGAAAGTGCAACAAATACAAATAGGTAAGTATGTATATTAGTTTCTTCAAACAATTGAAATAAAATAGTTGAAATATTTTTTCAAAAAATTTATTCTTTAGCAAAATGGCTACCTGAATATTTGATCTTTTCTCAACACTGTTTTGATTCTTTTAGTTTAATATCAAGATTAACATTATAGGGGGAACCTAGTTAACTTAGTCGATTGAGAGCCAGGCCTAGAAATGGGAGGCCATAGGTTCAAATCTGGCTTCAGACACTTCCTAGCTGTGTGATCCTGGGCAAGTCCCCATTACCTTGCCCTTACCATCTTCTGTCTTGGAACCAATATATAGTATTGATTCTAAGACTGAAGGTAAGGGTTTGAAAAAAAAAAAGTTTAACATTATGAAGTTTAATCAAAGTATCATTTATCTTTTTTATATTTCTTGAACATTTTCAATTAATTTTTTATTTCCAGTTAGGAAACTTAGGTTAAAACCTCCTAAAAACATATAGCTTATAGGAAGGGAGTGTGGGTAAAAGAACCACATGCTTACTCTCTTCATCAGTTTTGTTCTTCTTGCTGTGTCTTAGTTTCCTGTCCTGAAAAATCTTTAAAGTTTAGAGAGAGAAAAATTTTTTGATATGTAATTTAATTGAACAGATTCCTTTTAAACAGCTATTGTGTACAGTGCATCCTGATGGGTGTTCAGTAAAGAAAGATTTAAAAAAAGGTTTGCCCTCAAAAAAACATATCTTGCTTGTCTCCTTCATGATTCAGTGCAAAAGCACAGGATTTGGGTCAGAGATCCTAGATTCAGATCCTGATTTAGTTACTTACAACCTAGGCAATTTTGGGCAAGTCATTTAATCTCTGTTAGCCTTAGTTTGTTTATAACTCAATAGATAGAACCCTGAGACTGGAGCCAAAAAACCCCCCCAAAAACCTGAATTCAAGCCAGTCTCAGACACTAGCTTTGTGACCCTGCATAAGTTACAGGTCTTCTGTCTGCCTCAGTTTCCTCATCTGTAGCATGGGGACTATAATAACACTTACCTATCTGTGTTATTTTATATTGGGTGGGACTATCAGGAGGGAACAGAAGAGATCAATAAGTAGTATAAGATAGCCAATAAAAAATTTCATCTTACTTCATAATTTTGCCTAAGGCCAGTATTGTCAGTGCAAGTCAGAATTACCTTTATTGCATGTATCATGTTCACCGTTATCTTAGGGCATTTTCACTAAAGAATTATTATGTGTTCAATTAAGGAGAACAACTGTTATCAAACACTGCTTTGTGTTTGCTTTAGTTTCTTCTTATTAAAATTTTGTAGGAGAATAGCTAAAATTCATCAGTTTTTTCCCTATTACACCTAATAGGAGTTCGGGGCATCTAATCTAATTTGCTGTGTTATTTTCAGCACTTAACTTTCTTTTTAAGCAAAGCGTGAATGTATAAAATGCACATTTTGTGATCAGTTTATATATAAAAGAAGTCATGATCTCAGAAGTTTTATTTATATTATATATTCCTCAGGATTCTTGGAAAAATTAGTGAGATATTGTTTTAGAGTTAATCCCCCCCAGTAGTCTTCTATTATTGTACCTTTTGATTACCTGCCTATAAAATATAGATAATACTTGTTCACTTTCCCAAAGGTTTGTTACGAAGTTCAAATGAAATAAGGTATATAAAGTATTTTATAACTGCAAAATGTTTGGCCTCCGCTATTTAATAGCTAGCTGTGTAACCTTGGGCAAGTTACTTAACTTGTTGACTTCATCTGTCAAATGAACTGGAAAAAGAAATGACAGACCCCACCAGTATCTGCCAAGAAAACCTCAAATGGAGTCACGAAGACTTGGACATGACTGAAACAATTGATCAAAAAACCCTTCTAAATAACAACGTTTATTATTTTTTTCATTTGTGTCAGTGTTCAGGAATAACACATGATTTAAAGGAATAAATATTTACATTACAAAAAAATCCTTTGATTAGTATTGTGGCTGATATTCTTATTTTTCTTCTTTAGGAATCAGGAGGAATTGTCGCCAAGTCCACCCTTGTTAAATCCACCAACTCCTCAGTCCACCGATAGTCAGCCTACTACAGGAGAGCCAGCAACACCAAAAAGGCGAAAAGCTGAACCAGAAATGTTACAATCTTTAAGGCGTTCTACACGTCACACATCTAGCTGTGACAGGTTGTCTGAAAGCAGTGCTTCTCCACAGCCTAAGCGACGGCATCTTGACACATCTGCCACAATGCCAAAATTGTTTTTGCATTTGGAAAAGAGTAAGTAAAAACTTTTAAAAGTGATTTTCTTCATCAAATTTAATTATTAGAATCTTTTATTTTGACTTTTTTATTCCTTTTGGCTAACCAAGTACATGAACTCATCTTGCTGAGAGTCTTCTATTTTTACAAAACTTATAGTTTAAAACTAGTTAGATTTAAACTCCAACTAATAAAACATTTTAAGAGTTAATTTAAGGATTATTAACTGATTCCTCAAACTGGTTTCATTTAAGACTTAAAAAGTAAATCATAATTAAACTCAGAAAAATATATTAAGTACTTATAGAATGCATAACATTTTACTAGAATGATAAAAATAGAAGACAGGTTTCTAGCCCTTTATGAGTTTACATTCTTGTTAGAGAGTCAAGATCAATCTTGATCTTAATTGTACTCTCTTTTTCTCTATGAAACTTTATAACAAATAAGTACAAAGCAACATGTAATAAAATGTACTTTCAGACTGTGTACATTAATGGTAAGAGAAAGGTCAGAAATTACTGTAGGTCAGGCTTCATGGAAAGAGTTTTGAGCTGAGTCATGAAAGAAATGGAGGTTGTGGATTTATGGAGAAGGAATTTCGGGGTGGTGGGGCAAGGTGAGAGCAGTTAGGAATATGCAAATAGAATTTCTCTCTTTTTTTTATTCAAAGATATTATGTTTTCTCTCTTACAAGTAATAGCAATTTTTAACATGGCAAATAGAATATATAATGGCATGAAAAAACAGCTTAGCTCCTTTAGTTTTCCTGGAGTTCTATGCTTGGTCATAGTGAGAGGTAAAGCTGGATGAGAATGGTAAAGTTGGCTTAAGGAGAGTTTGATTTTATAAGTGATAACTTGTTCTAAATTATGGCAAAGAAAAAACTAAATAATTTTTTCATGTGTGTAACAGCATAAAAGAATATTGGTTTAAATTTGTGGAAGTCTTAGGTTGATGCCCTATCTCTTGACACTTGCTCTTTGTGTGACCTTGGGCAAATCAGCCTTTCAACCTTCATTTTCCTCTCTATAAAAAGGGCTAGTAATTGGGGATAACATTTGTTACAGTTTTCTCATGATGATCAAATGATATAATAAATGGAAAGTGCTTTGAAAAGCTTAAAGACCTATGTAAATGTTAGTTTTTATTGTTATTTAGTTCTGTCTTTGCAAATCAGATTTGCAAATTCACTGACTACATTCCTAATAATGCTGATTCTAAGCAACATTTTTGTATAAGAATTAGTTAAAGGGACCCATTTTACCGGAAGTAACCAGTGAATCCTTTGCTCCATCTCAGCCAAGTTCATTCCTTTTATCTGGAGTTTCTAGGGACAACATCTTGAAATAGCAAGCATTTTCTAGAGCAGTGCACACTACTATCAAGAAAATGGAGAGGAGGGATTGAGAATATCCAATAATGAAGTCCCAAAGAGATGCAAGTTATAAATGAACTAAAAAGCCTACTAAGTGATATATATGTGTGTGTGTGTGTGTGTGTATGTGATTCAATAATCACTGTGATTATTGAATCATTGAATCGAATAATAATAATTTTAGATTTATTCTTTGTGGTTTTTAAAAGAGTTTATAAAGCCTTAGTAGCTTTTTACCTTACCATATACTTACATATGCTTGTTTAATTGAATTGAATGCATAATTTGCAGCTGAATTAACTTATTTTTTTTCCTCCATATTTTGGAAGAAACCCCAGTACATAGTGGATCATCTTCACCTATTACTTTGACTCCTAGCAAAGAAGGGAGTGCAGTGTTTGCTGGCTTTGAAGGTAGAAGAAATAATGAATTAAATGAGGTAAAGAACTAATATTTTGGAATTCATTATCATTAATAGCTGAAGGGTAAAATGTTAGTCTTAAAGAGTTGGTTCTGAGTAGTTAAATAACTTCCTGGATCAGACATTCAACATGTGTCAGAGGCAGGTCTTGAACCTAGGTATTCCTGGTTTTAAGGTTGGCTTTCTCTCCTTTATTCTATGCTGCTTTGCTTATATAGTGAGGTACCAGTGTAACACTTGGACTCTCTAGCTATTCTTCATTTTTGGTACGCAATTGGCTACGTTCTCTTTAGTTTGTACTTTCAATAATATCAAAGGAGCACAATAAGTTCAGTTCAATCATTTTCTATTGTGTCTGACTTTTTTGTGACGTCATTTGGGGTTTTCTTGGCAAAGATACTGGAATGGTTTGTCATTTCCTTCTCCAGGTCATTTTATAGGTGAGGAAACTGAGGCAAACAAAATTAAATGTCTTGCTCAGGGTCACACAGTAGTAAGGGTCTGAGGCCAGATTTGAACTCAGGAAAATGAATCTTCTTGATTTCAAGTCCAATGATCAATTCACTGTGCCATTTAGTTGCCTTGAAAGAACATACGGATATAATATTCCATTCCGTTTATTCAAATGGTCACTATCCTGGTTCAGGCCCTCATTTTCCCTGTCCTGTACATTTGTAATAATATTCTAACTGATCTCCTTGACTCTGGTCTCTCCTCTTTCAAATTCTTCCACAACATGGTTGCTGGATTGATTTTCCTAAAGTTTATGTCTGACCATGCTACTCAATAAATTCCAAAGACTCCCTGTTTGTCTTTAAGATCAAATATAAATCCCTCAGTTTATAATTTAAAGCCCTTCACAGCCTGGCCCCAGTGTACCTTTCTAGGCTTATTATTTTCTTTATTATTCATTCATCCCATATTCCACTGACATGACTGTCCCTTATACCTTGACTAGAGGGTCTTTGTTTATGTCAAACAGTCTAGGTGTCACCTTCTACAAAGCTTTTGCTGTTCTCCTCATCTGTTTTTGCTCATCTACTCCCACTCCCCCCAACCAAATAACTTTTTTTAGTTTATATTTTTTAGGTGTATACTTATACTATATGTACATATATCTCAGAATAATTTTTTTTAATTGGGAAGTTAAAGTGTGATTTAGTAATCAATCAGCAAATATTTCATTGTCTACACTGTATAAGGCATTAAGCAGAAGAGCCTTTGACACAACTTGTATTTACCCAAGCTCCAAACCTTTTGTCCAAGAGAGGTGTTAGGAAGCCTTGACATTTCCTGGTAAGTTTGATATAGCTGAACTTTGGAAGAGGGAGCACTTCTACACCCAAGAAGAGAGTTTTTGATTGTGAAAATCACAATTATGATTTCTGCTTTGACAAGGAAGATCATAGGCATTTGGAAGCATTATGTTCTTAGAGGCTCTTATTCTTCCTGTAGCCCTTTAGCTTTGAAGGTAATAGGATGAGAAAGAGTGATAGAAGAAAAAGGAATAAGGAAAATAAGTCTGTGTGAATGGCCACAGGATACAAGGGTGCTGGTTTGAGGGTCAGGGGACCCTGACTCTCTAGACTCTGCTGCCACCACAATTAGTCTTGGGGGTTTGATCAAGTTACTTAATCTTGGTGCCATTTAAAAAATGATGACCCTGTGACCAGATTTCTAAAGTTTCTTCTAGTACTAAAATATGATGACACTTATTTAATTAGAGTAGATAGGTGACATTTTTTCAGTTCTTTTATGAGATTCCTGATTTAATTGATGTGAGTGCTTTCCCAAAGATCACAACTGCTTTTTTGCCTTAGTATTTTCTCTTCAATTTGCTTGGTAGCCAGTTTTCTGGTAATGATTTTCTTTGAGTTTAGTTAAGGTAGTTCTCAGATAACCCTTTTGAGCTTCATAAGGACTCCCTACAGGATATTCTCTGTTGGCATAATCTTTTATAGCAATCCCTGGTCACCACTGGTACATGATGACACAGCAGAGTAAGATTTTAGTGGAGGTTCTACCGTGGGTTTGTTCCCTTTATTCTTTGAGACAGTTTCATGATCTGCTTTGGCCAAAACTTTTCATCACATCAAAGCCAAACTTGGGGGATAAACCTCTCTAATGAGCCTTTCATAGATTTGGAACTGGAAGGGACCTTATTGATTATCTTCTTGTCTGTGTAATTTTGAGCAAGACATTAATATTCTCTTATCCTCATCTATATAATGGAAAAGTTGCACTAGGGTGGCTTCTAAATTCTTAAGTCTTCCCCACTTTATAGATTGAGACTAGTTCTAGTCCACTAATCCCATGTAAATATGTCTACATTTCATCTTGCCAATGTGAGATTGCCATCTAGTGGCAATGGGGATAACTGTTGGCTATAGGAGAAAGAACCTTTTTTTATTATGTTCAGATGCCCATTTTAGTAGAAAGTAGGAACTTCCAGTAGGAAATAGGACAAAATGGTCCCTTCTGTCCCAACTCTGACATCTTTACCAGTTCTTTAAGTATTTGAAGAAGTAGTTCATTTGTAACCTCATGACTTAATTTCATCAAGGGAGGGGTAGGAGCTTTTTCACTATTGCCTTACTTTAGTCTCAATTCCCAATTAGCTATTTTGGTTTGGGTCTTTCAATCTAAAAGTCATTTTCCTTTACAGAGAAAACAGAAGCAAAATAGAAGAGCTTTGTCTTCTTGCAGTCATTCTCATTGTCTTTTTCACCCAAAGTAGCTGCCCTCTTCCTTCTTTGATCTTCTTTTCTGAGCATAACTTAAAAAAATAGGAAAGCAAAACAATAAAAAATACTCTTTTTTTAAACTAACTCATTCAATACTCCTAACATTTTTATTGTAAAACACCATACTTTTTTATTCACTTTCTGTTGACTGTTTTTGGGTCAATTTATTAAGTGTCTGGAATATGTCAGGAAATATACTAGGTGTTGGGGATACAAAGCTAAAAATGAAGCTGCTCCTTATTGCTTCTGACAGATAGCTTGTTGGCACAGTAGATAGAGGACTATATGCAGAGTCAGGAAGACATGAGAGCAAATATAGCCTCAGTTATGAGATTTGTGATTGTGGCATATTGCTGCCTACTTCAGTTTCCTCATATGTAAAATGAGGATAATTATAATACATTTAGCTCCCATGTTATTAGGAGTATAAAATGAGATGATCATTGAAAGGTCCTTTGTAATCCTTTAAAGCGTGATATAAATGCCAACTGCTATTATTATTGTTATTATTGTTATTATTAAACATATTAAAAATGCTTGATAATTTTGGAGAGTCAAGGTATTATCATATTGGGAGTATCAAAAAAGGTCCAATGTGGGAAATATAATTTAATTTGAGCTTTGAGGTAAACAAAATAAATGCAAAGTACTTCTAAGAGACAAGAGGTAAGGAGGAAGTAAATTCCAGTCATAGAAAATAGCCTATGTAAAGGCAGATAGGGTGTCATAGATGTGATTACTTTGGCTGGACTGTTGAGTATATGGAATAATGTATGAGGCCTATAAAGTTATGGTGAAGCTAAATTGTTAAGGTTCTAAATTACACACAGAAATTTATATTTGCTCCTAGAGGTAATAGATAGGGCAGCTCGATGGTGCAGTGGACAAAGAGATGGGCTTGGAGTCAGACTCATCTTCATGAATTTAAATATGGCCTTGGACACAATCCTATTTGCTTCAGTTTCCCCCCCTCTGTATAATGAGCTGAAGAAGGAAATGGCAAACCACTTTAATATCTTTACTAAGAAAACCCCACATAGTGTCACAAAGAGTCAGACATGACTTAAAGAGCTCACAACTGAGATAAATTAAGGGAACCACCAAAGTTTATCATCTCTTCCTCACTGTTTAAAATCCAAACTGGTTGAGAAGATTGCCTATAAATCTACATTCGTCTCTTCAGATAACTGTTTTCTTACTTTTTGGAGTTATTTTCCTTTGTTTTTAGAATTTCATTCACTAGAACTGACATATTTGCATTCAAATTGATAATGTGTTACAGTCTACTTTTGTTGACAATGTACCTTTCCATCATTATACTTAAGTTATTTGTAATGTTAATTTCTCCAAGTTTATAGGTTTTCTCTGAAGTGCATTCAGTGTCACTGACAGTATATAGATATTAAAAAGAAAGACTTTTAAAATGTTAAGTGGTTAATGAAAGTAGGACTAATAATACCTTATGGATAGTACTTTAGCTACAAAGTGGTTTCATATGGCATATCATTTAATTTTTCCAGTAACTCCTTGAAGGTCTATAGTGATAATAGTCTTTTTTTTTTTTTTTTTTTAAATTTTGGGAAATGGCCTCAGAGAGGCTTACTTACTTACTTACTTATTTACTTACTTAATCTGACTTACAGTCAGATTACTAGTAATTTTTAGAACCAAAACTTGGTCTTTGAATTTTGACTCCCAAGTCTAGTGTTTTTGGATGGCCACCAAGTGATTTATGGTTCTACAATGAAGTATATTACAGAAAATATCAGCTTCTGTTCAACTGGGGAATAGGGATACTTTGTAACTATAAAGTATATACAAAGTATTAAATGATTTTAGAAGGAAAAGAACATTAATGACTAGAGGCGAGATAATGATGAAAAAAGGCCAAGTGTAGGAAATAAAACTTGAGTTTTATCTTGAAAAATATTAAGGATCCCAAAAGGTGTGGAGGTAAGAAAGGAGTACATTCTGGACATCAGGAACTGCTCTTATAAGGATACAGTCAGGAGATATAGTGTCAAGTGTGGACAAAGACCAAATTAACTAGATGGGAGAGTAAATTAAGGGGAGAATATGAAATAAAAGTATAAAGGTAGATGAGAGCCAGGATGGAAAGTGCCGAAATGACAGCCTGAGGAGTTTGTATTTTAACCTAGGGATGATAGAGGACCATTGAATATTTTTGAGTAAGAAACTCCATTTGACTTGGTCAGACTTATGTTTTAAGAGTATAAGTTTGGCAGCTATATAAAGGGTGGGTTGAAGAGGGAAAAAACTAGAAACAAAGAATCCAGTTAGGAGTTATTATAAAAATATAAGAATCAGGGGGCAGCTGGGTAGCTCAGTGGAGTGAGAGTCAGACCTAGAGACAGGAGGTCCTAGGTTCAAACCCAGCCTCAGCCACTTCCCAGCTGTGTGACCCTGGGCAAGTCACTTGACCCCCATTGCCCACCCTTACCAATCTTCCACCTATGAGACAATACACCGAAGTACAAGGGTTTAAAAAAAATATAAGAGTCAATGTATACTTGAACTAGAACAGAATTATTGTATACTTGAACTAGAAAAGAGGACAAGCAAATATAGAAAATGGGATAGATTTGAGAGAAGTAGTTATTAAAAGTTTTGGTAAGATTTGCTAACTGCATAGATATGGTGGCTATGTGACTAGAAGGACCATGGTTCCTTCAGTGGACAAAGAAATTTTGTAGGTGAAATAAATTTTAGAGTAGGGAAATGCCTATGTAATATCTGACAGGCCAAAAGGAAAGAAGAAAGGAAAGATTCTTCTTTGCCAAGCACTCCATTAACTGCTACAAGTAAACATAGAAAAAGTAAGACAATCTCTCTTCTCAGTGAAATTATAGTCTAAAAGGTAGAAAAAGCACATATATAAGGAAGCAGACAGTATATAGTTGATAGTGTACTAGAGTTTAGGAAAGAAATTTTAGCTGGATATATTGATTTGGAAGCCATTTACATAGGGATGATATAATCTATGGATCCTAATGAGATCACCAAAGTAGAGGGAGTATAGTGAATGAGGGAAAAAGAGAAACAGGCCCAGGGCACAACTGGGTAATAGAGTCCTAAACCCTCAGAACAACAGCATGAATACTCCTTTGCTTAAAAATTGGGACATAAATAATGGTTCAGCAAAGAAAATTGAGAAGAAATGGTCAAACAGGTAGGAAAAGAACTAAGAGCAGTCACAAAAAGCCAAAGTAAAAAAGCATATTTGGGAGGAAGAGGTTGATAGTGTCAGGAGATACAGAGAAATCAAAATAGAATTTGAACTGATCAAAAGCCATTGGGTTGTGGAAAAGAATTAGGGTATGTCTTCCCAAAGTCCCTCTAACTTTACCTTTTCATCTTTGCCAATTAGATGGATGTGAGGTGTTACAATATATTCATTTTAATTTTCACTTAAACATTTTTTTTGATTAGATCAAAGATTTAGAACTGGGGAGAGGTCATTAGTCTTATCATTTTACAGATGAGAGTTATGGAGAAATGACTTGCCCAAGGTTAAAAAGGCAAAAAAAAGAGTCAGGATTCAAACCCAGGTCAGAAAATAATTCATATCCTTTGAGCATTTGAAAGGCTTTTCAATTTTACAGATGTATCAGTTCCCTTCAGGTGATATAGCATGGTTCAGTGGAAAGATTGTTGGCTTTGAAATAATAGGATTTGATTCCAGCACCACATTTACTATGTGCCTTTGCAAAGACTTAAATTCTTTAGACCTCAGTTTCCTTATCTATAAAGGGAAGGCACAGGATTAGATGATATCTAAAGGTTTCTTTAAGCTCTATGCTTTTATTAGAAATGTTTTTTTCTCCACAATTACAGTTTATTTTTTCTCTACATGCATTTTGTGTGTGCAAAAGCTTTTTCAAAATTTTCATGAAATTAAAATGGTCAATTTTGTCTTTTATATTATCTCTTATCCTATGTCTGGTTACAAATTCTTCCACAATTTATAGCTGGGGAAAATTTAACCTTTCATTCCTCTATTTTTTAAATGTGTGTGGTTTTAAAAAATTAATTAGATTGCTGATTTTTAAAATTTCTGTAGTATATAAAAAGTTGGTCTAAACCTATATTCTATATTCTATTATTCTATACAGTTTTTCCATATTCCCAGTAATTCTCCAATAGAGACCTTTCTGTAGCACTTTGTATTCTTAGGTTTATTAATAGTGGATATTTTTGCTTCATCTTTGTCATAATCATATTTTCTTATTTTTCTTCTATTATTGTTCTAGCATTTCTATTACTAGGTCAGATAGTGTAGTCAGGAAATAATTGCTTTTATAATTTCTCCTATTTCTCCTTATAATTTCACCCAGTCATTGCCTTCATACTTGAGGACTCTAATATATGCCACTAATGTCTTCTTCAACACACAAGTCTCTCAGTTCATCAACCTCTTAAACTCCCATGACATCTTTGCCCTGCCATAATCACTCCTCAGCTATATAACTTTCATCTGATCAAAATCCATAACTATTTCTCTTCCCTAATAATTTATAACACTGAAATCCTTTCTGAGCAAAAAAGTTCTTAGACTTCAATATCTTCCTCTGCCTCACTCCTCCTGAAGGTATTCTTTCTCTTTACCATGACCTCATTTTAATTTTCCTTGATTGAGTATCACTACTCATAACAACTACATCAAATCTTCTCTCTCCTGAAAGTTCCTATACAACCTCTTCCTTCTCAACAGAGAACATAACCTCCTACTTTCCTGAACCACAGAGACCAAATTTAGAAAGGATTCTTCTTTTCCTCTACTTCATTCCTCAATGCCTCTATCCATCATACCTCCATTCTCTCTCCCTTTTTTCAGTCTTTGAAGAAAAGGTGATCCTTCATTTAATTAACCACTTCTTTCACCTGTAATAACTTCCTCTTTTTTTGTCATCTTCAGTCATTTTTTTTCACTAGGTGAAACACCTTTCTAGATCCTTAAGAAAATCTCCATATCACTCTGCTATCCTCTCGAGCTATCTTTTTTGTAATAAATGGTATCATTTCTTTTCAGTCAAACTCCTTTAAAGGGTCATCTATTTTCATTACCTCTATTTCCTCACCTGCAATTAACCTTCTTAATCTGTTACAATATGCCTTCTAACCGCGCCTTAAACCCATCAGACTGAAACTGCTCTCTCCAAGTTGACTAAGTCTTTTAACTACTGAACCCAATGGCTTTTGATCAGTTCAAATTCTATTTTGATTTCTCTGTATCTCCTGACACTATCAACCTCTTCCTCCCAAATATGCTTTTTTACTTTGGCTTTTTGTGACTGTTCTTAGTTCTTTTCCTACCTGTTTGACCATTTCTTCTCAATTTTCTTTGCTGAACCATTATTTATGTCCCAATTTTTAAGCAAAGGAGTATTCGTGCTGTTCTGAGAATTTAGGACTCTTATTACCCAGTTGTGCCCTGAGCCTGTTTCTCTTTTTCCCTCATTCACTATACTCCCTCTACTTTGGTGATCTCATTAGGATCCATAGATTATATCATCCCTATGTAAATGGCTTCCAAATCAATATATCCAACTAAAATTTCTTTCCTGTATATATGTAAATTAGGCCACTCATTTTGGAGAACAGTTTAGAATTACATAAGAAGAGTTTAGCAACTTTTTGTAATCCATACTCTTTGACCCATTGATTCTACTTCTGCTTTTATTCTCCAAAGGAGGCTAATGATCACATGAGAGATATTCAAATGTATTAGAGTAATTATAGCAATAGCATTTACAATATCAAAAAGAGGTAATTATGTCTAGCGGTAGAACAATGTTTGAGCAAATAGTACATGAATATAGCACAAAATCTAAGCTCTATAGGATAAGAATTATTTCATTTATTCTATTTGTCTTTCCTAGTTCCTAGCACAGTGCCTGGTGTAGATTAGGTACTTAAATGTTTGTTCATTGATCAAATATTAGCAATTCAGAGAAACATTGAAAACTATACAAAATGATGCACAGTAAGAAAACTAGCAGCATTGTAAATGGGGACAGTGCTCAAGAACAGTGAAACTTAGGTCAAATTCTGTGGCCAGTTTTGATATCAGATAAATAAAGTTAATGTATTGCATCCTTTCTGTTAAGAAATGGAAAACTATGGGGGAAGCTGGGCAACTCAGTGGTTTGAGAGCCAGGCCTAGAGACAGGAGGTCCTAGGTTCAAATCTGGCCTCAGATACTTCCCAGCTATGTGACCCTGGGCAAGTCATTTAACCCCCATTACCTAGCCCTTACCACTCTTCTGCCTTAGAATCAATGCAATTCCAAGACAGAAGGTAAGGGTTTAAAAAAATAAAATAGAAAACTACAGAAGTGAAAAGTGATGTGTATTTGAGATTGCACTTACTCTCTTGGGAAGTTTTGTTTAACTGTTTTGAGAATGTACTTTTATGAAGTGGTTTTGGGAAATGTGGGAATACATGCTAAGTTAAAATATCTCAACAAAAACATATTCTGGTCCTATAAAACTTAGGGGGAAATTTGGTTTAAGAAATTATATCTTTATTATGTATGACTGAATTGAAATTTCTTTGCTTATTCCTGTGCATTTTTATAAATCATATTTGTAGGATTCTAAATTTTAAAGTCTTTAAATAATGTTTTAATAAACTAATCTTGAAACTTTTAAATGATTATTTTTAGGTGCTCTCCTGGAAACTTATGCCAGAGAATTATCCCCAAAGTGATCAACCTCCTCCTCCATCATACATTTATGGGTCACAGCATTTGTTGAGAATGTTTGGTAAGTGATTCTGGTTCTTTTATCTTTTAATGTTTTCTCGACTGCAGATTTCTAGCTAGAGATTTAGGTTTATTTTGAAATTTCCGTATCACATAAATCCTTAGTAAATGTTGATTTTTAAATACTCAGAATTGTTTGTTTTTTTTTTAGAAACTATTGCTAGCTAAGACTTAAAAAAAAAAATACAAGTTTCATCAGAAATGTAAGGAGTAGAAAACCAAACTCCAAAATAAGAAAATTAAAGGTGAGATAAGGATAGACATTTACTATTGCCTTTGTTTGGTTTATTGATTGTGGGTTATTTTTTTATTTTACAGTAAAACTTCCTGAGATCCTTGGGAAGATGTGCTTTTCTGATAAGAACCTTAAAGCTTTGGTTAAGCACTTTGAACTCTTTCTGAGGTAACTTGCCCTTTCCATGTAAAATATATGTCATCACTTTATAATATCTAGGATACATTGCTTTTAATAATTTTTAAAGCAAATTTTTTTGGGAATTGGGATTGTTTCATTCTTTGTATCTATATGCTCAGTTCCTATCCCTTTGCCTGATGTTTCATATTAGGTGCTTAATACATGCTTATTGATTGCTAAAGCTAGTTTGTAAAATTGTCCTGTACCTTCATTTGTAGCTAGAATTATCTTGTAATTGGCTTTTGTATCTTTACATAATTCATCTTATTTCTCAATCAGCATATTTAGTGTACTTGGAGTATCTTTTATAAGAAGACTAGCCAACAATATGTGGCTTTTTGACTTGGTCTTGAGGGGTACATTTTACTTTTTCCATATAAGGATAGACTCTAGGGTATTTTGTGCAGGATATGAATCTGATGCAAGTAACTATGAAAATAAAAAATTGAGAGCAAAATCCCTATTTAAATAATAATAACTAGGATTTATAAGTGCTTTCCAAATAACTCAATTTTATCCTCTCAACAATACTAGGAGGTAGTGGAAGTTATCCCCAGAAAACCCAGGGTTACATAGCTAGTAAGTGTCTAAAAACCAAATATTCATTTCTTTTAAGTATTCGTTTCTTCCTGAGTCCAGGTCTGGCATTCTATACAGTATGTCACCTAGGGAAAGGTTGTAAGTAGAATAATGAGGTTATAATTATTTTCATACAAGACTTAACCTTTGGAGGGAGTTGTGGAATCAAAACCCAAATTTTACAGATGAGAAAATTTGAGATTGAGGGGGGTCTAAGTGACTTTGCCCCAAATCACATAATGAATTATTCATTGAGCAGGTTTCAAACTCAGGTCTTCCTGACTCCCATCCCATCATTCTAGTCATTAAGCTATCTCTGCCTTTAGGGTGAGAGTATCAAGAGTCAAAATTATTCCCCTTTCAGTAAAGAATAGACTGTAGAACAGGGTAGAGTTTAATATTTTGCTCAACTATATTATGCTCTAGGAATTTATTTGAAAATGTTATTCTTCTGAGGTGTACGGTATTTGTTTTTTGTTGTTGTTTTTCAGGCAACTTGGGGGAAAATATTTTTTAATAAGTCTTTTTTGTTGTTTAACTTTTCCCTTATTAAACTTTAGTTTGTGTTTGAAAGATCTTATAATATTGAATATAAAAGTTCATCTGAATCATAAAGTTGTAGTAATAATTTTAAAACTAACATTTCTTTCAATTTCCCCCCCCTTTTTTTTTTTTTAGGTTTTTAGCCGAATACCATGATGATTTCTTCCCTGAGTCTGCTTATGTAGCTGCATGTGAGGCTTATTACAGTACCAAGAATCCCCGGGCAATTTACTAAAAGTAAAAATTTTTTTTTATGAAAATATGAAAAACATTCTCCATATAGAGATGTTTATGCTGTCACTTTTGACAAGTTGATACCAGATGAAAAACTAATGGAAATAGCATGGCTTCTCCTTTTAGATAGATCAAAAAGAGACCCAAGACAGCTGGATTCTTTGGCAGAAATGGATCACTTTTTTGTCTGAGTTGCCCAATTACTGCACTACGAATTTCTCTAATTTTTCTTATAAATATTGTTTCTAGATGTCTTAAAAAACTTCTTCAACACTTAATGCTTAGAACTGCATATTTTCTCTTTTAAAATGCAATATTAGCAGCTGTATTAATTGTAGAACATTTCATAAAAGTGTAAATAATTTGACTTGATTCAGCAAAAAAATGTGAAGTTGAGGTTTATTTTCTTGCCATGGAAGTAAGACTGTTTATTCTTAGGAGGAAAAATAAATGTCCTGTGGATTTTATTTCATAATTGCTCTAAGAGGGAAAACAAATGAATGGAAAAACACATAAATCAAAACAATTTGGTTTTTATTTCTGGAAAAACACTTTAAGTTACTTGAATAAAATATTTGCCTTTGTTTTCAGACCAGTAGAAGACTTTTGTTGCCATTTTGCTTCTTGGGAGGGGATAATATTGATCATAGTAGAGTCCTCTGTCTTATAATTCCTTCCTCCTTTTTTGTGTCACTTACATATTATATTCCTTGTGTTGACTTTAGTGGAAATTGGCAGGCCTTTTGCTTCTGTTCTTTCATTATACTTTTCTAGCTATAGTACTGCTGGAGAGGCTATTGGACACACTACCCACTTGCTTCATGAGGAGCTATATTGGCTCTAACCATAGATACTTTTAATTTTTGTTTTCCTTTTTTTAGATGGATAGAATTGGGTATCCATATCCTCTGGATAGTAAAAAGCATATGTCTTTTAGACTACACTCTCTCTTTTAAATCTTTAAATTACTCTTTAAAAGGTTCCATAATAACCCAGGTCTTTATAAAATGGTTAGTGATATTATCGTAGCTACTGTATCATTTTAGATAACCTTTTATTTAGGGATATATTAGTTGCTACTTAAAAAGTATGTTGGTTGTCTGATTTCAGAATAGCAACTCTGCCCCTTCTGTTTTAAAATATTTATGTCAAGATTTGTAAATCATTGTTCAAGAAGTTCTAACAACCAGCAGAATTGTGAATTTAAAAAAATGGTTTTGATTTATAAAGTTATAATTGTTAAATATTTTCAAATAAAATTAATTCAGCCTGATTAGGAGTGTTCATATTCTCTTATGAATTGAGTTTACTATTAACTCACTTATTTGACAATATATTTGACAATTGCTTTTAGTTAATTCATAACTATTCTTACAAATCGATTCATAACAGCATATATTGATGCTTTGAGACGTTCACAATATATTGGATAAAGTAATGTCGCTTCCACACATAAAAATTTGTTAGTGTTTACTTATGATATCAATTAGGTCACTTATTACTACCCTTTTATGTTTATGATGAAGAAACTAAGTCCTCTATAGGTGACTTGCCCGAGGTTAGAAAAGTGGAATGAGCCAGGATTTAAGTGTAGGTCTTTCTGGTTCCAAACCTAGTATTCTTGCCTCTGTACCAGATAGCCCCATTTTATGTTGTGAACTAATGCAGTCAAATTTTGTTCATTTGTTAAAATTTCATTTTGTTCTTGTTGAAATGATTTTCTGCTTAATTGGTTTCTTAATAGTGTAAAAGGTAGGGCACCAGGGATGATGTTGTTATTATTAAAATGTACCTTAAATGTTTTGTGGGTTCACATTGGGTTAAAGGAGAGACAGGACCAACCAGGATAGGGATACCAGGGTTCACTGCCTAGCTTTTAACTGACCCAGGAATGGCAGTTGGCCCAATGGTCCCCCAGCTCACCCTAGGCCAGGGTTTATGGAACCAGCAGGCAAAGGTAAAGTTTATGCAGTTTGTTTGAGGGAAACTAAATAAAGGATGGGTTAGGGAATTTCTACACTTGAAAACCTAAGGGCAAAACACAGGGGAGGCAGGGAAGGACTCAACTACTCTATCCTATTGACCTATGCCAGGCAGGGCCCAAAGGAGCAGTACTGGAGTCACAGGGAAGGCTCCTTCAAACCTGGTTCCAGCCAGGTTTGGCCAGCACAGTTAAAGGGTAATTGGAGTCTCACGATAATCCAAGGATGGTCACTGGATGCCAAGAGCCAACTCCACCAGGTGATCCAAGGTACCCAGGTAGGGAGAGTGAGTTTGAAATGCTGTCCACCAGATCCCAAACCACTTCCCCACTTGGAGCAGCTCTACAGGTCTTGTCCACTTGCTGAAAATCTTCACCACTCAGGATCTCAGGGAATCAGGATGCAGTTTTTCCCTAACTCTGAGATCTCCCAGGGTTAGCAACAGTTATGTCTAACCACTAATGGAGTCTCAGAGCACAAGCCCTACTTCCTGCTCCTTCATTCCATCTTGGAATTCTCCAGCCCTTCCTGCTGGGTCCAACACTATTACTAAATTAATTACTAAATAAACCCTCACAACAATAGCTAACTACATTTGAGTCACTTCCATCTGGCATTGTGAGAAAGTATAAAAGAAAAAAAATACATGGTTTCTGAATGCAAATTATTTGCAAATGATTTGAGGATACAATGCATATAAAACTGGAGAACACCGTGTGATGCATCACTGTCACTTGTATGGTAAAGTGAAAGAGCCCTGGATTTTTAAGTTGATTGCTTGGGCCTGAATCATAACTCTGTCAGTTATTATTGTCGTTGTGACAGTGAACTCATTACTTGGCAACTCTGACCTTCGGTTTCCTTATTTATAAAAAACGAGAGTTGAACTAAATGTCTATGGTCCTGGTTTTAAATCTTTGGTCCCATGATAACCCTAAAAATTGGGATTCTGAGCAAGTGTAACTCTATTGGGGCATCACTAGATGGCAGTCATAGACTACTGGCTTAATTTAATTCAACAGTAGGAGCACTAATGCTTAGTTGTTCTCTTTAAGATTACTTGCCAGAAAGTTCCAAGACATACAGAAACAGATTATTTGATTGAACTCTTTGCAAACATACTGTCCTAACTACAATCAGTTTTTTAACTTGATTCCATTTATGAAAGACTTCTCAAAGTTCAAAGTCTGTTTCTACAGCAGAAGTGTTTCTGTCAATGTTCTTTTTTAGATTAATCCTGATATTACTTCTAGGATAAATAATGGCTAATCAAAGAAGTTATTTTATGGTGTGATGCGTAGAGCCCTGAGGACATCTAAATATCTGATCCTTAGTCCTTATTCTTCTACCAGCTGAGGACCTTAGTTTCCTTACTTTTGAGACTTAATGAATTCAACTCCAATCCTGGAACTATCTAAATATCCACCTAGTTGGCTCTCTATATCCCCTGCTGCTTGCCTGCTAAGTATCCCAGCTTTGACCTGGAGTTAAACTTGGAAGCTTTTCCTTTGCCAGTATGTGCTTACACTAATTGAAATGAATTCTCACTTATTTTAAGAGATAGAGCAGCAGGTAACTGTCTTCTCATCTTCCTTTCAGCATCCATTCTAGGCATTAACTGAGTGAAATATGTCCATTTTTTTCTCTTTTTGTCCTTTTGAAGGAGGATCTGAAGTAATTGTTACGTGGGCTCAGTTGGACAACTGTAGGAATAGAATAGAAAGTACCACAGTAATGCAGACACCTGGTTATTTCCAGCTGTTTATTTCTGTCTTTTTTGTTGCTTTTTTGTTTTTATTTTTTGTTCTATGGTATACTTTTCCCAACAAGTCCAACTCCCGTAGAAAATAGTTGACAAGTTATTGTTAATTTAAATATACATGATTTGAAAACAGTAGTTGCTGTGTTATTTGGAATTTTGGGGGTTCCATTGAGAGGTATTTGGGGCTCATTTGAGTTTTAAATATTTAGATATATGACAAACTTCCTATGGATGTTTAGGGGACTTGGAAACTACATTTCCCATGATTCAACGGGTTTCCAGTCTTACGTGATGACGTGAGCAAATGTAAAGCGTAGCTTAAATAGAAAGGGCTTGATTGGGACGTCCTCTTTGGTTACAAGGGAGCCAGGTGGGAGAAGGTATGGTGGGGAACTTGAATTAGATCTTAGCAGGCACGTGGTCATCTTATATTTTACCAACATGGCTTTAATTAAAATATTAATACTTCTATTTACTTCCATCTATAGTTATCTTAACCATCAATAATAACCAATCTGCTTAATAGATATTTGAATGGAAGTATTAGGACAGACAGTGTGGCATAGTAGTAAAGCATTGTACTAGGAATCAGGACATGGGCATATGGTCTGGCAATGGCATGGTTTACAATGTGACCTTGGGCAATTCACTCCTCTGAGCTTCTTTATCTCCTCTTCTGGAAAATTATGGAATAGTTCTTGAACTTGAGATTATCTCCAAAGGCCCTTCTAGATAAGAAATTCAATAATATCCTTATGATTTCATTGAACAAATAATTATAAAATACATTGTGCAAAGAATTCTACAGAAGTCCTATGCTTATGTGTGTCATAATGGAGAAGTAACTCTGGGGTCTTGATGGGGAATGAATGTTGGGGAGTAAAAGCTCAAAAGATAGAAGGGCTTAGGTGTCTTGTGATGTGCTGCACTTTTGCTAGAGAATCAGCTAGCTAAGTTCAGAGGCTTCTTGGCAGGTTAGGACATGGTGATGAATTTTCTGTCATAACTCAAAGACCCTCTACTAAGTGGAAAGTTTGAGGGGAAGATAATAAAAGGAAAGCTACATGAATCAGGGTTTAGTGTAGAAGATAGATCAATTTTTTAACATGCTGAGATTGAAGTGCCAACAAGACATTCAGATGAAAATATTTAATGTTGGAAATGGAAGGCTGGAGTTCAGGAGAGCCTAGGATTGCTTTTATAGATTTGGGCCTTATTTTTATGTGTAGGTCCGTAAGGTTCATTATTCAAGCTATAGTAGTAAATGTGATCTCCATGGGAGACAGAGAGACCAAAGAATAAGGACAAAGCTTTAGAAGGCACTCACACTGAAGAGAAAGGGGGACAAGAAAAGTAGATAGAGCAGTCAGAAAGCCAGGAAGACAACCAAGTGACAACAGTACAAGAGAGAAGAGGACTTCTGCCCAGATAGTGTTAATGAGAGGTTGTATCTAAATTCAGTTCTACTCTTAGCACCTCAAAAGAGTAAAAATAAATAGAAAAGAAAAAGAAAAGGAAGTCAGGCAGGAAGGAAAAAGAAGGAACTATGGGATAGAATGCTGGACCTAGAGTCAGGAAGATCTGAATTCAAATACCTCAGACACTTGTGGAGCAAGTCATATAGCCTGTGTTTCCCTCAGTTTTCTAAACTGTTAAATGGAGATAATAGGACCTACCTTCCAGGTTGGGTGAAGATCAAATGAGATAATATTTGTAAAGTGCTTAGCACAGCAGCTGGTAAAGAAAAGGTATTATATAAACGCAAGCTATTATTTTTAATCATTATTATGCCCACAAAGTCTTTCTTATATAAAAACCATAAAAGGCTACATTAGTAGACCATTGATCCTCTAAACCAGGGGTCAGCAACCCTTTTGGCCGTGAGAGCCATAAACACCACATTTTTTAAAATGTAATTTCGTGAGAGCCATACAGTGCTCACAGTGCGCGCTCCTGTAACAGCACCTGAAAAAAAATTGACTTTATGACTCCTGCAGAAAGAGCCATACGTTGCCGACCCCTGTTCTAAACACAGCTTGCTCCTTGCTTTTGGTACTGTAGCCCAATTTCCACATCTCTGTTGATACTTCTTGGAATCAACAACTGAACTGCCCCCTCCTCAAGAAGGGTAGGATAAGGAACCCAGTCTTGGTAATCTGGGTGGAGAAGGAATCCAGTGCCAACACTATTTAGATACAAGGGAAGAGTCTTCCATTAGGAAGGCAGAGTTTGGATATAAACTCCACCTTGCCAGTACTTTAAAAAAAATATGACTTAAAGAAAGGAGAGAAGAGGGACTTCTGGCAAGATGTCTGAAGGAGAAAACAAAGCTAATTTCAAACTCCTCTTCCCCTGTTAACTTGTGGGAGTCCCCTAAATCTTGGCTTTGATATCCTAATCTGAAAAATGATAGAGATGGAAATCTATTATCTTGAGATCTCAAAATAAGAAGAAAAAATTGGAAAACAGTGAATGAAAAATGTAGGATGGAAAAGAACTTAATTTTTTCCCTATCCCACCCTCAAACAACAATAGGAACACCAGGATAAGTGACAAAAAATGATCAAAGAAATGAAAAATGTAGATGATACAATGAATACACACTATGGAGTGATAGAAATCAACTTTAAAAAAAGTCCTAATGAAAGTGAAAGTACTACTATAATTATCATAGACATCTCTTGAAATAAGTGAACCCTTCCAGAACCTCTAGTTCTGGTTCACAGAAACAATAAAATAATGAAATATATTTCAACAGTACCATATTTTCAAATTGCATATTCCTTTTAATGACATTGAACATTCAAATGTAATTTTGTCCATATCCTCCCCCCACTACCCCTCAACACACACACGTTCCTCAGGTGATTCTTGTCACTGCATGGCCATCACCAAGTGTCTTAATTTTTTCTGTATTAAGGAACATTTTGAATCTCAGCTCTCTGACCACTTGCATAAAACTAAAATTTTAATTAATTAATATTTTCCCATGGTTACACAATTCATGTTCTTTCTGTTCCCTCTTCCCTCTCCCCACCCAGAGCTGACAAGGAATTCCACCAGGTTATACATGTATCATTATTCAAAACCCATTTCCATATTATTAATATTTGCAATAGTGTGATTATTTAAAGTCAATATCCCCAATCATATACCCATTGAACCATGTAATTAATCATATCGTATAAAACTAAATTTAAAGTTACAAATTATAAGAATAAAGAGAGCCTCTGCCAAAACTGTAATAATAACGAGTGCCAGTGACCAATGTTATTATAGAATAGAAGAGAGAGAGTCTATGAAGTGAGACTCTTTTCTAGCTCTCCTCTCCCACCGAATATACACTTTGAGACTTTGAGGGAGTGTCACCCTGAAACTCGGTGACTTGGATGGTCGTGCCACCCCACAGGAGTTGGGGGCAAGGCTTCCCTATAAGATGAGGTATGAGGTACCCCAATCCAATTCTGAATGAGGGTGGGGTTCACACAAGCTTGACCTGAGGTCAGTCAACTTCACAGCAAGTGGCTTCAAGATGGAGGCAGCCAGACCAAGCTGTGGTTCCCCTCTCCCTTGTTGTCTCTTAGGCACTCTGGAACGCGATCTGACTAATGAATGGCTTTTATTATTCACAATTCAGGGATTGGGGAAAGGGGTGAAGGGCAGAGGGATTTTGGGGTGCCCTCTTCTCTATTTCTATGGGTTCTGTCACACAGGTGGGAACCTTTGGGGTTCCCACTCTTAAGCGTCTCCCCTCACGCCTTCTCCTTCTGTTTCTGTTTCTATTTCTATTTAGCTGACTCAATGATTGAAGTCTTGCTGGGTGAGATGTGATGGAATCTTTGACCAGGGAATCAGGGTTTCAATGTCCAAAAAAAAGATCCTCAGGAAGCCCTCAGGACTGGATCCGAGCTGGGATGTCCTCTTCTTCCTCTCTCCTCCCTCAGACCTCCGCTGGAAGACTTCTCCTCCCGAATTTCCCAGAATCCTCTCTGGTTTCAACTGCCAGTAACTGCCACCAACTGTCAGCCACTCCTCTGGCTCCTTTTGTCCCATCCCCCTTGCACAAATTCCATCCTTACAAAAGTGAACAATTTTTAGCTAGTAGCTTTTGACAAGACACTTTGGGGTCTTTGATTTAATAGTAATTTTGGAACACTACAAATTTTGTAGCAAAAGATACTCTAAAAATGCAATCTTCAATCAAACACTATTCACCAATCACCTTTCTAAGGGTTTTGGTGGGTAAGAATATGACTTCCTGATGCCCTTCGATTGGGGAATGGCTAAACAAATTGTGATATTTGTTGGTGATGGAATACTATTGTGCTAAAAGGAATAAAGAACTGGAAGAATTCCATGTGAACTGGGAAGACCTCCAGGAATTGATGCAGAGCGAAAGGAGCAGAACAAGGAGAACATTGTACACAGAGACTGATATACTGTGGTACAATAGAATGTAATGGACTTCTCTACTAGCAGCAATGCAATGATCCAGGACAATTCTGAGGGACTTATGAGAAAGAACACTATCCACATCCAGAGAAAGAACTATGGGAGTAGAAACAAGAAAAACAACCTTGACCACATTGAGTTGATGGGAAAATGATTGAGGATGTTGATCTAAGCGATCACCCTAGTGCAAGTATCAATAATAAGGAAATAGGTCTTGATCAATGACACATAAAACCCAGTGGAATTGCATGTTGGTTATGGAAGGGGGGTGAGAAAAGGGAAGGGAAAGAACATGAATCATGTAACCATGGAAAATTTTTCATAATCAATAAAATAAAAATAAATTTGAAAAAAGAATATGACTTCCTAGAGATTTAAGAACATATAAGGGAGCAGCTAGGTGGTTTAGTGGACTTTGAAAGCCTGGCTTAGAGATAGGAGGTCCTGGGTTCAAATGTGGCCTCATACACTTTCTAGCTGTGTAGCCTGGGGCAAGTCACTTAATCCTTATTGTCTAGTCCTTACAGTTCTGCCCTAGCACCAATACACAGTATTGACTCTAAAATGGAAGGTAAGGATTAAAAAAAAAATATGTTGGAATCTTAGAGTCAAAATTTCTTGGCATATTGGATACAAGAAAACCCACTTAAAGAATTAAATTGATTTTTAAAAAATAGACCTATAAAACACCTGTTTTTTATTAGTAATGGTAGATAGATTGGAAAAGATCAAGATTCCATCAACATTAACTTAATGGAGAATTTCATAATGAAATTTCAAGGTACTGGTAAACTTTTAGTTGCTAGTTTCAGTTTATTAATCTATTCATAATTGGGCATATTTATTCATTTTTAGAATCAAAATATTTGACAAACCCATTTTCATTTGTTAACTTTCACCAATATCCAACAGATGTGAAGATACTACTCTGTCAGTAGGTCAGTGAGATATTATGTGGGCAGCACTATGTGTGAAATTAAATTGCAATTATATGTATAAAATTTTATAACTGAAAAGACCTTAGAGATCATCTAGTTCAACTTTATTTTACAGATAATGAAACTGAGGCCCAGAGAAGAGAAATGTTCTTTCCCTGAACCCTGTTCAGGCTAATACCTAGTCCAATGTTCTTTCTAGTTTTTCAGAGTTAAATGATTTTGACAGCACTTAAAACCACTTAGTTAGAATATTTATGAAAGTTGGAAATGGCACAGTGTTGGAAGGGATGCCTAATATTTTGAATAATAAAGCTGGTATTGGGAAGTATTTGGACAGGGTATAATGATGAACTGAATCCAACAAAATAGAATTTAGAGGAGCTAGAATGACAATATAAAGGAAAGGATAGAGGAGCCTTGGAGAGACAAGAGTACTTGTAAAAATTTTCTGAAAGGGAGGAAGGATCAGTAGACTTTGAGCTGCAAGTCAACAGTGTGTCTTAAATATTCTAATACTCCAATAGATTTGTGACTAACTTCTTCAGCGATAGGGGTTGTGATCCATACATTCCTGGCCATCATGTGCAATTCTTTCTGTGTCTTCTCATAAATCTGCCTCAAGTTAATTAAATGTTGACATCATGTGGCTACTAATTAAACAAATGGATTGTCCATCAATTATCTTTTTTGTTCTATTTTATGATCAGTTCATAGGTGTTTTTTTCTTCTGATAACACATTTATTCAATACCAGTTGTGCATAATTCTTGGTAATATGTTGTTGTCTGCTCATATCTACTATGTAATTTTCTATTCCCTTTTGCATACTCCAAACTTCATGCTTCAGAGACCATAGTATTCCTAAGACTTGTAGCCACATAGCACCACTAAAAGAATATTTTGTTATTTGTCAAAAAGATAAGCATTCACTTTAAAGAGAAGCTTGGGGTTATTAAAAAAAACAAAACACTACATTTCCTTAAAGGCATCCTAGCCTAATCCCCTATTCATTTCTAAACTCAGCTTAGAATGTGTACTGATGGAATCCTGAGGTTATTCATCTAATGGTATATCATAATCTAAACAATAAACAGTTCGCTTTTACTTGATTTTTCCTTTGTTGATATGACCAAATTTATTTGAGTGGATTTGAAGCTCATTTAGGAAGCTGTAGAATTTCTGAGGTTGAAGCAGTCAGCACAATGCCTTCTGAAAAAAGGAATATCTAAAGCACCTCACAATCTAGGGAATCCTAATTCAATAATTTGGACTCTTCACTGATGATCTTTCATGAGAAAGGTAATCAATCAACAAGCTTCTACTATGTGACAGGTACTGTGCTGGGTGCTAGAGACACAAATGCAAAGAATGAAGCCGACATGGGCATTGTGCAGAGATGGCAGGGACCCTTTACCCCTTAACTCAGGCAAGCTGTGAACAGGGAAGTTCCCTTCCCCCTTCCTGTCCTGGTGACTTTGTGGCAAAGACCATTATCCTTGGGATAGACCAAGAGATACACCTTCCGGTCACATCTTGTTAGCCTAAGCCCAGAGGATCTCAGCCAGACCCCCCCCCCCCACCCACAGAATGCCTGAGTGTAAGAAGTCATGGCCACACTACTGTAAAGAATATAAAAACCCCTGAACTGGAGCAATCGGGGAGCAGCTCCCATAGTTGCTCCACTCATGCTTCTGTGCCATGTCTTGATGGGCAACCCCCCCCCCCCCAGGGTTGTTCCACTCATGGTGTCTTGTTGGCCATTAATCCTATCTTACTAATAAATCTTTTTACTTTTAAGCTAAATTTGGAGTCCTCTCATTCTTGTGTTAACTTAGAAAAAACACAGAACTATTAAATAGTCATGAAAGCCACTCTTTAAGGAAAAGGGGGAACAGGGCTGATTAGGCCTCCACTCAGAGTGGCACGCCTCGTGCCTTATGCAGAGTGGAGGATTGAACTCTGTTCGCTCAGGTTCCTGACCCCCTGGGAGTGCCACCGGGTAGATGAGGACTCCTCCTTCAAGCCAGAATTGAACCAGCAACCTAAGGATCTACAATCCTCTGCTCTACCAGCAGAATTATCCGAGGGACTACGTAAGTATGGATACTAAAGGATGGTCCCTGCCCAGGTGTGTCTTCCTGGGAAAGAGTCTCTGATACAATGGGGAAGACTACCTAAGACAAAAGGGTATTTAGCATTTACCCCAGGGTCCATTATTCAGTCTTCAACAGCTAGTCTAGGATTCCCTTCAGGGTGGATTCTCATGGGAACCGGGAACAGATTACAAGCTTTGGGGGTCTCCAACCTACAAGCTATTTCTAAAACTTGGGGTTCATCAGATCTCACTAGGCCACAAATTTGGGATCTCTAGATTCCACATCGACATTTGAGAAAGGTTTCCTTCCAGAACCGAGGGGTTCACCATTTGCACACCCATAACAAAACTATCTCTATGTGCCCTGAGTTTACATTCTAATGAGGGAGGCAATAATTAGACCAAACTGATTTTCCTAAAGCACAAGTCTCTATTATCAAATGCAAAATGCTCTCTTTAGTATTCAAAACCCTTCACTTGCTAGCCTCCTCTTCCTTTTCCAGTCTTCTAATCCCTTATTCTTTACCACATATTCTTCAATCCAGTTACCCTTTTTAACTTGGAAAAAACACAGAAACTACTAAAGAAGACAGAAAAACCAAGTCTTTAATCAGAAAAAGGGATATGTCCGACATTTCAACCACTGCACAGAGCCTAGCACCAGAACTTTTACAGGACTAAACCCTGGAACTCTGGGGACTGTATCCCTGGGAGAAAACACTGTGTGAGATGACAGGTCCAAGGAACAAAAGAATTTGGGGAACTTATATACCTTTTTGGGGAACCTAAGGACCGGGAAATATGATTGATCCACATTACCATGGCTACAAGGAAATGGGAGAGTTCAACTACTTGGACCAGCTTGGGAAAGGAGCCATAGCCAGAGGCTAGGGTGGCAGGGAGTGGACTACTTACAATGGACACTAAGAGGTAAACACCCTGACAAAGGCTGGGCTAGGAAAGACTTTGAAACCTGGGGAGAAACTACTAGGACAAAAGGTTATTTAGCATATGCTTAAGCCTGCTAACTCCACATAACTAGGGCCATTAAATATTATAAGGTCTCTTATTCAATCTGAAATAGCTAAATCTAGACTTCCCTCCAGTGTATTCTCACAGGAACAGGGACAGACTTGGGGTCTCTAGCTTTCAGGATGACTGAAACTTGGGGGTCTTCAGACCTCAGGCTGTTATAAAATGGGGTTCTCTTAGATTCCACATTGACACACTGGCCTTCTGATTGCTCCACAAACATAGATATTCTGACTTGGCTCTGGGCATTTTCTCTGGATGTCCACCATGCCTGGAATGTTCTCTTTTCCTCATTTAAATTTTCATTTAAAATCCCAACTTTTACAGAAAGGTATTTTTAATCCTCTTTAATTCAAGTGCCTTCTCTCAATTATTTCTTGTTTATCCTATATATAACCTTGTTTGTATATATTTATTGGAATGCTATCTCTCATTAGATTGCGAACTCCTTGAGGGCAAATTCTATCTTTGGACTCTTTGTATCCCTAATACTTAAGGCACAGTGCCTGGCATATAATAATTGTTCAATACATCTTTGTTGATTAATAAGATAGAGATACAGCATAAACCTAAAGTGAATAAATCCAATTTATACAAACTTATTAAAGGTAGTTAAGATGTTACTGTATTTGGAGCAATTAGAAATAGTTTGATACAGATGATGCCTTTTAAAAATTATGAGAAATTAAGAAGGAACTGAATTCTAAGCATGTGGGATAATAGGTATTTTAAGTTTAAAAATTAATATACAATATCTCCAAGTATTATATTTAATAAGATTCATTAATAATAACTTAAAGTAAAGGAAAATAAAAAGCTAGAGTAAAGAGGCAGCTAAACCAGCCGCAGTCATGGGAGAAGATAACCAGGGGGTGGCGTTACACACAACTTATTTACCAAATGTGAGGATACAATGTGGATGAAGGGAAAAGGATTCTGGGAGATGAAGTTTAAGGGTTCAAGATTTCTAATTACACAGTATGAAGGCATGATTTTGGAAGGTAAAGTTTCGTGTTGGGAGGTGGGGGAGAGAGACAGACAAAGAGAGACTGAGACAGAGACAAAGAAGCAGAGAGAGATAGAGAACAAAGGAGAGAGAAAGGGAGAAATATTGAGAGAAAGAGAGAAATATTGAGAGAGAGAGAAAGAAAGAGAGAGAGAGAGAGAGAGAGAGAGAGAGAGAGAGAGAGAGAGAGAGAGAGAGAGAGAAAATTTGTGGTGATGAGCCTAAAAATCAAAACTTCAGCCCCAAATATTTTCTGCTCCCTTACCTTCCCCCTATGACAAACCTAAAAAATGTTTCCCAGCTGAAGCTATCTTAACAGCTCCTGGAGAAATGTTTATTACCCTGATGAATATTTACTCCTTTAATGAATGTTTGGACAGGTGCTTCCTGACCCCTGATCCTGAAACCCCCCTCCCCAGATGCTTCCTGACCACCTGTCCCTGACACCACCTTGATAATTATGTATGCACCAACCCCCTTCCCCAAACCTTTCTATATAAACCCCTGGCTGAAGAGGCCTCAGGGTCAGACTGGCCAGTCTTCCTCTCTGCCACTGACCCTAGCTTCTCTACTAGGAAATATATGGGCCTCTTCTTGCACATTGCAGTGCCAGTGTGATTCTTCCTGCCATGACCGAATATGGGTATTAAAATTTGGGTACAACAGTGGGAGGGTGAGTAAGGTCCAGTGGATATTGGCAAGATAGATTGGAGCCAGGCTGTGCAGGTCTTTACAAGTAGTGTAGCAATGTTTTTATTTTATCCTATGGGCAAAAGAAAGCAACAGGAATGGACTGTGTAGGGGAATGATCTGGTCAGATCTGTGTTTAAGATTGGCTTGGATTATTGAGAAACTTAACCTGAAATCATTTAGGAGGCTGTGGCAATAAGTAATGAAGTTCTGAACTATTGTGGTAGCTGTGTGAGTGAAAGAAGTTGGATATGAGACACGTGAAGGTAAAAATGGCGAGATAGAGTCAGTTTTTGGATATGTAGGGTAGAGGGAAGAGTCAAGGATAGTGACAAGGTAACAAACCTGAGACTAGAAGGATGGTAGTGCCTTTGACAGAAATAGAAAAGTGTGGGAAAGGAAAGAGGACAAGATAATGAGTTTTGTTTTGGACCCTTTATTAAGCTGTCTCTGATACATACAGTTTGAAATCTTATGGAGGTTGAAATGGCAATATTTGGCAACTGAATAGGGAGAAAAGAAGAATGAGGATTGAGAATAGCTGTCTGGTAAAGTGGAAGAATGATGATAACTTTCACAAAAATAAGGAACTTTAGAAGAGAGGGGAATTTGAAGGTAAAGGTAATGAATATGTTTTCTCTTTGAGTTTGAAATGTCAAACAAGCAACTGATGCATTAAAACATGAAGCAAAAAATGCAACTAGATATATAGATCTGTGAGTCATGCATAGAGATGATAATTAGACCCCTGGGAGCTGATTAATTCTAGATGAGAAAAAATATAGAGAAAAAAGACTTGGGGAGGGTAAGTAAAATGATATTCCTTTGGAAATAATTACAAGAAAGGGTATGATATTGATACTGAATCAGGAAAGGAGACTGAGAAGGGCAAATCAGGTGGGACAACCAGGAGAAAGTATTGCTAACCCAGAGAATAGAAAATATCTTTGAGGGTGGCTTAAATCAGTGTCAAATGTAGCCAATAGATCATGAAGGATGATACTGACAAAAGTCCATAAGATTCTGCAGTTAAGAGATTGTTGATAACTTTAGAGAGAGAGTTTTAGTTGAGTGAATAGTTTGGAAGCCAGGTTAGCAAGCATCTTTCATAAGCATGCATTTTATAAGCACAGGATTCCTGAATAAAGTTATTCTCCCACCCCTATCTTTATACCGCCTTACTGGAGGAATCAGCATATTATTTTTTAATTTTTTAATTTTTTTAGAAAAATTGTCTATAGTTACATGATTCATGTTCTTACTTTCCCCTTCACCTCCCCTTCAGCCCCCCCCAACCCCCCTTAGCTGATGCGCATTTCCACTGATTTTACCTTGTGTCATCTATCAAGACCTATTTCCATATTATTGATAGTTGCATTGGTGTGGTCCTTTCAGGTCTACATCCCCAATCATTTCTACATCAACCCATGTGTTCAAGCAGTTGTTCCTCTTCTGCTTCCATGCCTGCAGTTCCTCCTCTGCATGTGAATAGTGTTCTTTACCATAAATCCCTCAGAATTGTCCTGGGTCATTGCATTGTTGCTAGTACAGAAGTCTTTTACATTAGATTTTACCACAGTATATCAGTCTCTGTGTACAATGTTCTTCTGGCTCTGCTCTTTTCACTCTGCATCAGTTCCTGGAGGTCTTTCCAGTTCACATGGAACTCCTCCAGTTTATTATTCCTTTTAGCACAATAGTATTCCATCACCAGCATATACCACAATTTGTTCAGCCATTCCCCAATTGAAGGACATACCCTCATTTTCCAGTTTTTTGCCACCACAAAAAGCGCGGCTATAAATATTTTTGTACAAGTCTTTTTATTATCTATGATCTCTTTGGGGGTACAAACCCAGCAGTGGTATGGCTGGATCAAAGTGCAGGCATTCTTTTATAACCCTTTGAGCATAGTTCCAAATCACCATCCAGAATGGTTGAATCAGTTCATAAACTCCACCAGCAATGCATTAACGTCCCAGTTTTGCCACATCCCTTCCAACATTCATTACTCTCCCTTGTTGTCATTTTAGCCAATCTGCTGGGTGTGAGGTGATACCTCAGAGTTTTTTTGATTTGCATTTCTCTAATATTAGAGATTTAGAACACTTTCTCATGTGCTTATTGATAGTTTTGATTTCTTTATCTGAAAATTACCTATACATGTCCCTTGCCCATTTATCAATTGGGGAAATGGCTTGATTTTTTAAACAAATGATTTAGCTCCTTGTATATTTGAGTAATTAGATCTCTGTCAGAATTTTTTTTTTAAACCCTTGTACTTTGGGGTATTGTCTCATAGGTGGAAGAGCGGTAAGGGTGGGCAATGGGGGTCAAGTGACTTGCCCAGGGTCACACAGCTGGGAAGTGGCTGAGGCCGGATTTGAACCTAGGACCTCCTGACTCTAGGCCTGACTTTCACTCCACTGAGCTACCCAGCTGCCCCCTAGAATTTAAAAAGAAAATTTTTTAAACCCTAATATCTTTTATTTTATATATATCTCCTTCTATATTAATTTTTTTATTTTTTATTTTTATTTACCTAGGACCTCCTGACTCTAGGCCTGACTTTCACTCCACTGAGCCATCCAGCTGCCCCCTATTTTTTTTTTTAATTTTTTTTTTAAACCCTTAACTTCTGTGTATTGACTTATAGGTAGAAGAGTGGTAAGGGTAGGCAATGGGGGTCAAGTGACTTGCCCAGGGTCACACAGCTGGGAAGTGTCTGAGGCCGGATTTGAACCTAGGACCTCCTGTCTCTAGGCTGGCTCTCAATCCACTGAGCTACCCAGCTGCCCCCAGACATTTTTTTTTTAATAAAGATTTTTTCCCAGTTTGTTGTTTCCCTTCTGATTTTGGTTGCCTTGTTTTTGTTTGTACAAAACCTTTTTTAATTTAATATAATCAAAATTATTTATTTTATATTTTGTAATTTTTTCTAACTCTTGCTTGGTTTTACAATCTTTCCTTTCCCAGAGATCTGACAAGTATACTATTCTGTGTTCATTTAATTTATTTATAGTTTCCTTCTTTATATTCAAGTTATTCACCCATTCTGAATTTATATTGTGTAGGGTGTGAGATGTTGATTTAACCTAATCTCTCCCATTTTGTTTTCTAATTTCCCAGCAGTTTTTGTCGAATAGTGGATTTTTGTCCCCAAAGTTGAGCTCTTTGGTTTTATCATACACTGTCTTGCTGATGTCACTTACTCCAAGTCTATTCCACTGATCCTCCCTTCTGCCTCTTAGCCAGTATCATATTGTTTTGATGACTGCTGCTTTATAGTATAGTTTAATATCTAGTACTGCTAGGCCACTTCTTTCAGTTTTTTTTCATTATTTTCCTTGATATTCTTGATCTTTTGTTCTTCCAAATGAACTTTGTTATAGTTTTTTCTAATCCAGTAAATTTTTTTTTGGTTGTTTGATAGGTATGGCACTAAATAAGTAAATTAATTTAGGTAGAATGGTCATTTTTATTATGTTAGCTCATCCTACCCATGAGCAATCAATATTTTCCCAATTGTTTAGATCTAGTTTTGTTTGGAAAGTGTTTTGTAGTTGTATTCATATAATTCCTGTGTTTGTTTTAGTAGATAGATTCCTAAGTATTTTATATTGTCTACGGTGATTTTAAATGGTGTTTCTCTTTCTACCTCTTGCTGCTGTGATGTGTTGGAAATATATAGAAATGATGATGATTTGTGTGCATTTATTTTGCATCTTGCAACTTTGCCTAAGTTGTTGATTATTTCTACTAGCTTTTTAGTTGATTCTCTAGGATTTTTTAAGTATACCATCATATCATCTGCAAAGAGTGATAGCTTAGTCTCCTCATTGCCTATTTTAATACCTTCAATTTCTTTTTCTTCTCTAATTGCTACTGCTAGTGTTTCTGGTACAATGTTAAATAATAGAGGTGGTAATAGGCATACTTGTTTTACGCCTGATCTTATTGGGAAGGCTTCTAATTTATCCCCATTGCATATGATGTTTGTTAATGGTTTTAGATATATCCTGTTTATTATTTTTAGGAAAGGTCCTTCTATTTCTATACTTTCTAGAGTTTTCAATAGGAATGGATGTTGTATTTTGTCAAAGGCTTTTTCAGCATCTTTTGAGATAATCATGTGATTTTTGTTTGTTAGCTTGTTGATATGGTCAATTATGTAGATGGTTTTCCTAATGTTGAACCATCCTTGCATTCCTGGTATAAATCCCACTTGATCATGATGGTGATCACTTGCTGAAGTCTTTTTGCTAGTATTCTATTTAAGATTTTTGCATCTACGTTCATTAGGGAAATTGGTCTGTAGTTTTCTTTCTCTGTTTTTTATCTACCTGGCTTTGGAATCAGCACCATATTTGTGTCATAAAAGGAATTTGGTAGGACTCCTTCTTTGCTCATTATATCAAATAATTTGTATAGTATTGGGATTAGTTGCTCTTTGAATGTCTGATAGAATTCACTTGTGAATCCATCAGGCCCTGGCAATTTTTTCTTAGGGAGTTCTTTGATGGCTTGTTCAATTTCTTTTTCTGACATGGGATTATTTATCAGCATACTAATCTAGACACATTGTAAAGGGTTAACAACTGAGTGTGGGATGGGGTGTGAGGAAGAAGTGCACACAGAGATAAATGAGGAAGCTGTTCAAACCCAACTCTAGGCAATACCAGAGGTGATTAACTCAAGGCATTCAATCAGCCAGATAGATCTCTATCCCTTTGGTTATTTAAAAAGACTAACAAACTGGATAAGAGAAAGAGATTGGGAAGGGAAGGGAAGAAGGGAGAGAGAGGAAGAATTAAAATTACCAAAATTAAAAATAAGAAAAATTCACAGTAATGAATGAGGAAACATGTCAGAAACTATTATGCACTATTAAATTTCAGCAAAAATGAGGACTTAACAGAAATGTTAATGTACCTACAAAAATATGCAATAATCAAATAAAGAAAACAAGAAAGAGAGACTTTGAGCAACCCAATCAGCATGATAATTTGAGTAATTCTTAAAGTCTTAAAGGTAGGCTGGAGAGAACCTGGTACAACAGGATTTATAGTGGTCTATGAAATCTTCAAAAACAATTAACATCTATGTTTAAAAGCATCAACCTAAAATTATTCTCATATCAAAGAATTATAATTTTAAATAAAAAAAATTTTTTCCAGTTACATGATTCATTTTTTCTCCCTACCTGCTCCCAGAATTGACAAGCAATTCCACTGGGTTATACATGTATTATCACTCAAAACCTATTTCCATATTATTCATTTTTGTAATAGAGTAAAATTTTCAAAACCAAAACCCCAAATTCTATACCCATATAAACAAGTGATAAATCATGTGATTTTTTTCTGCATTTCTACTCTAACAGTTCTTTCTCTAGCTGGTGATAGCTTTCTCATAAGTCTCTCGGAATTGTTCTGGATCATTGCATTGTTATTAGTAACAAAGTTTATCACATTTGGTCATCCCATAACATTTCAATTACTGTTTTTAATGTTCTCCTGCTTCTGCTTATTTCACTCTGCGTCAGTTCATATAGGTCTTTCCAGTTCTTAAAGAAATCAAGTGGTTCATCATTCCTTATAGCACAATAGTATTCCATCACCATCATATACCACAATGTGTTCAGTTACCACCTTATTGAGGGGCATCCTCTCATTTTCCAATTGTTTGCCACCACAAAAAGTGCAGCCATAAATATTTTTGTACAAACAAGTCCATCCTCATTAAGAAGTCATTCTATTAAACATCTTTTGTGAGGCAAATATTTCCTTAATATTAAAACCGAGGGACAAAGCTGATTTAGAGATATCTGTATTCCAACTTCATCAATGATTAAAGACACACAGAGACACACATTTAGTTGAGACTACAGCAAAACAAAAAGTATTCATTATGCTCAAATTGAATTGATAGGATATAAGGATGGTGCTATATTTGGGAAACAGCCCAAATCTCATGATTCTATCAATACACAGAGGAAGAAGTCCTTGAAAAAATATAACACTGATTTGTGTTATATTTTTGAATATATGAATGAATGGAATGGAATGGAATATAGGAATGAAAATAAAAAAATAGTAAATAGTAAAAGAATGAAAAGAATTAAATAACAAAGGAATGAAAAAGTGTTAGATATCAAAAGGAGTGAAAATTGAAAAAATTCAGATATGATCATGAGTATTTCTAAAACAAAAAAAAACTACTATTATCTGTAATGGCAAAACACTGGAGACATTTTTAATAAGTATAGAGGTAAAGTAAGGGTGCTCTGTCTTTCCAATACTATTTGATATAATTCTATAAATGCTAGCTTTAGCAATATGGCAAGATAGAGGAATGAAATATATAAACCTTGGCAAATAGGAAGTAAAATTGTTTGCTATTTGCTGATGCTATGATGATATAAGGATTTACTTGAAAATCTCAGAGAATCAGCAAAGAAATGATGATGATTAATAGATTCACTAATGTAGAATACAAAATAATTCAACAATAACAAAACTCTACAAGCATTTTTTTATAGTGCTAACAAAAGCTAGGGAGAAATGATGAAAAGAGAAATTCAAATCAAAATAATTATATAACAAATACAATATTTTGGTAACACAAGTACAACATTCAATAAAGGTAATAGAAGACAAATAATTGGAGAAAGATGAGTTGATAATGGTTAGGACACATTTACATAATAAAAATGATGATACTATCTAAATTAATTTATTGATTTAGTATATAGTAGTCAAACTGTTAAGGGATTACATTATAGAAATAGACAAAATAAAATACCTTTGAAGAGAGGAAAAATATAAAATCTAAAGGAAAATGACATTAACAACAAGAATAGGATTGAAAGGGACATATTGTTAGATATCAAATTATGTTAAAGAGAAGTAATAATAAAAATACTTGGTACTTTAAAAAAATAGAAAAGTAGGTTAGCGGAATAGGCAAGGTAAGGAAGAACTAGAAGATTAATAGTCTAACATTCTGTAAACACAACAATCTCTAGAGGAAAGACTCCCTGACAAGAATTGCTGAGGAAACTAGAAAATGTATTACTTAGAAAATAGATTTAGATTATTATTTCCCACTATGTAATATAACAAATTCCAAAAGGATATACAATATGCATCTAAATAGTTACATCTTTCTTTTTTTTTAATAGAGAACAGAAGGAAGTACCTTTCCCAAAGATGCTATGGCAAAGATTGTTAACTGAACAATAGAAATAAGTAATTATATAAGACAAAACAGGCAGTTTTTATTCTAAAAGAGCCAAAAAAAAAATCAGTGCAGCTAGAATAAGAAGAGAAACAACAGGGCAAGAGAAAAAATTATATTAAATTCTACTAACTAAGGTCTGATATTCAAGAAATATAAAGAATCTTCTCAAATATATAAATAATAGTCTTTCTTTACTATATAAGCAATCATAGGTAGAAATAAACCATTTTCAAAATAAAAAGCAAATTATTAAGAACCATATAAAAACTGTTCCATATGAATAAATGAATAAAAAAACTTTGTTCTATTTCACATTCATCTAATTATAAAAAATTGAAACAGTGAGTATTTAGAGAGGCTATAGAAAGACAGGCACACTAATGATCTGTTCACTGGGCTAAGAATTAGTTCATATTCTGTAAATCACTTTGGAATTATGCAAAAGAAGTCAGTAAACTGTTCATATCCTTTGATCTAGCAATTCAGCTGCTAGGCAGGTATACCTGGGATGTCAGTGATGGAAAGAATGATCCTATATGTTACAAAATATGGACAGCAGTACTCTTCATATTGGCAAAAACACACACACTAAAACAAAATTAATATTAATAATAGGGGAAGAGAAAAACAATTACATGAATATAATTGAATATTATTACATTTTAAGAAATTATTCTTCACAATCCTATCATGGTATGGAAGTAATACTGGGCTGTCAAAGACTACGTAAGGGACATGGACGTTCTGGAAGGTAATACCACTGTGGTCCTGGCAACAGACTGCTTGCTTTCTGAGAACAAACTTAGAACTAGTTAATAGTAAAAAATTGACAATAGTGATAAGAGTAGCAACAACAATAGCAACACTACTAACATCAATAGCAACAACTAGCATTTATAGATTGTTGTAAAGTTTGCAAACTGGTCATGGTTACCCATGAAACATGCAAAATGATGCTCAGTTCTCTGGCTCCCTTCTATACCCCATAAATGTCTTGCCAAAAGAAACTAATGATTTATTTCTGGTCAGTTAAAATATGATCAATTTTATTTTTGTCATGTAACTTGGTATCTGTCTAGTATTTCCTGATTCTTTTTTTGAAGGGAGGGTTCATAATGTTTAGGCATAAAGCTTCTGGGAAGTCTACATATCTTTGGCCTCTTACATTCTTTCCCCTGTAACATATAACCTAACTTTCCCTTATTATCATTATTATTTTGCTATTCTCACATATTCCTACTTTTGAAACAATCATTTCTTTATTCTTTGCAACTCTCTTGCCACCTAGGCTACATTTGCTTTCATGGTTGTCTTTCTGAAAATACTTTTCTTTTGCATCTCAATATAGAATGAAAATATTTTTTATTGACCATGAATGCACAGTGAATCCCACTCTATCACCTCCAAGGAGAACTTCCCAGCCATCTTTTTCTTTAACTGCAACTTCCTTTTGCCTCTTGGTTTCATTTTTTAATAAGAATGTCAAGATTCATATGATTCAAATCTAGTAAAATGGTCAATTGGCCAAAAGTCAGTGATCCTACATTTGTAGTACCAAAAGATAAATTAACATTTATAGACAGTATAAGCACTATGGTTTCTTTTAACTGTTTCCCTCTTTCCCAGTACTCTACTGACCTTAGTTCAGAAGCAGGGCTGAGGAGAGCTCAGTGACATGACTAAGTGAGTCTTAGTATCTAGAATGACGGACATACTAATTCTATTGTGATTTCCTCTAATCAGGTGAAGTATTGTATCTAGATTTGGTTATTTCATTTTAGGAAAGAGACTGACAATGTGTTCAGCATTGGCTATGGGGATGGTGAGAGAACTGAACATCATGTAGGAAAAGGATTAAGTTTATGGAGTTCTGGATGTTTTTCCTGGAAAAGAAAACCTTAGCTAGACTATGATAACTTTTCCATATGATATTTCTGCACATACTTTATTAGAATTAGACTTGTTCTGCTTGATCTCAGAGGGCAGAACTAGGAACAATAGGTAAAAATCACTAGTAGAAATATTTTGGCATGATATAACAAAAACCTTCCTGCCTTAATACTTAGAGCTATTCAGAGGTGTACTGGAGTCAGAACATATTGTCTTGCAGGAATCAATTAAATTTTCAAAGTGAGCATTGTTGTGAGGGTTTATTTAGTAATTTATTTAGCAATAGTGTTGGACTTAGCAGGAAGGGCTGGAAGATTCCAAGATGGAATGAAGGAGCAGGAAGTAGGGCTTGTGCTCTGAGAGAGACTCCATTAGTGGTTGGCACAAACTGTTGCTAGCCCTGAGAGATCTCAGAGTTAAGGAAACCCTGCATCCTGATTCCCTGAGATCCTGAGTGGTGGAGGCTTTCAGCAAGTGGACAAGACCTGCAGAGCTGCACCAAGTGGAGAAGGGGTTTGCGATCTGGTGGACAGCATCTCAAGCTCACTCTCTCTATCTGAGTACCTTGGATCACATTGGCTTTTGGCATCCTGTGATCATCTTTGGATTACTGTGAGAACCCTCAAAGCCAACCTCAGGCCCTTTAGCTGTGCTGGCCAAACCTGGCTGGAACCAGGTTTGAAGCAGCCATCCAGAGACTCCAGAACAGCTCCTTTGGGCCCTGCCTGGCTTAGGTCAATCTGATTAGAGTAGTCAAGTCCTTCCCTTGCCCTGTGGTTTGCCCTTTAGGTTTTCAAGTGCAGAATTCCCTATTCCATCCTTTTTAGTTACTCACAATTAAACAGTATAAACTTTTACCTTGCCTGCTGGTTCCATAGACCCTGGCCTAGCGGTGAGCTGGGTGACTGTTGGCCTAACTGCCATGCCTGGCAGTTAACAACAGCTTGGCAGTGAACACTGGTCTCCCTATCCTGGTTGGTCCTGTCTCTCCTTCAACCCAGTGTAAACCCTCAAACCATTTAGGTCACATTTTAACATCCCTGGTGCACCATCTTTTACAGCATTTATATCCTAGAAATTGGTAATCGCTGTGAATCAAGGTTTACCAATCCTTGAACATGGCTTGTTCTGTTGATTGTCTAGACTTAAGAAAGTAATGGAGATAATGTTAATGATGCCAATTAAACTTAAAAGTGTGTTGTGCATATTTTTTCTCAGAGACCCTGTTGTTAAAAATTTATGACACCCCCATGAAGCTGTCTCAAAATGGAATGTGCTACTTCATTGTGATAATGGATTTCTTGTCACTAGAAGTGTTCAAGTGGCATCTAGTTGATTACTTCTCAGAGATACTGTAGAAGGTCTCTTAGAACCTTCCTGTTTCTGTCAGGGTCATACGCTTGCAAAGAGAAGTGGCATACCTCCTTTAAAGAGAGTAGCAGCTTACACAGAGACATGAAGTAAATAAAAGCAATTTGACCAGAGATGAGAGGCTGATTTCTTTGGTTAAAATAGAAAAGACTGTGATAGAAAAGTATGATAAAGAATCATAGAAATGAAGAACCATTTTAGATTTTAGAAATCATCCACCCCCAATTCCTCCTTTTTATGGAAAGTTCAACAAAGATAAAGCACTCAGGAGAAGGTCATTGAAGGCCAATTAGAGGCATGGGAAGCCATTTAACAGAGTAGATGTAAACGAAATGACAATTCTAATTATATCTAGGACACTTAATTTCTTTGATTCATATTCTGCCCATTCTTCTAGGTCATCTTGATTTGATAATCTGGTGTTGTCACTGAGATGAAGATGAAAAAAGTTCTAAGATTCTAGAATCTTCTAAGGACGTGAGGAGGAATATATGTAAAAAAACAAAACCCTTTCTCAATCTATGTGGATAAGTTGGCATAGTAAGTCAACCCTTTGCAATCTGCATTGATAAAATAGAATGACAGATCATCTAAAAATCAGATTGGTTTGGATGTTGCTTTGGATTGTATTTACAATTTATTTTGAGCATGTCAGAAACACAAATGGTGGCTTGAATCCAGATCTGGGAAGGAAGCATCACACTTGGTTCACTTTCTTTCATTTGCTTCTATGATATGACTTAGAATGAGAAAGCAGAAATATTAGTTATCAGCAAAGGAGTTAATTAATCAGGAAAGGTAATTATATCAGTAAGAAATTGAAAGCAGGCTTTACCATTGATAAGCCAAACCCTATGAAGATAAATAACCATTACCCTTGAAGCTTTTGAAATAACTCAACATCAATTCTCATTTAACTACAAGACAGTGAAAATCAGACATCGTAAAAGATCTGCCATATTTTCCTGTTGACTTATAAATAAAAAATTGGGTTTAGATCTATAAATTTCATTTCAAGGAATGATTTGGCATGCCATTTTGAGGTCTGCTTATGCTCCAAGTAAATATACCAATGTACAGCATGCTTTTCCCTTTCAATCTTAAAATTTGTTAAAGTGACTTATGTGACAAGTGCAGATAGTCTGGGGCAATAAAATTCATTGTAATCCGGGAATGAATTTAAGAAGAAAATGATATTTAAGATGTATTTAGATGCATTACTAGAGCTAGAGTGTAAAAGAATTCTAAAAATTCACATCATAAGTGATTCTGTCTGTAATTTCATTCAGTGAGTGTATGCACTGGAGTGAATGAATGTGTTGGTAGAAGTGTGTCTGATGTTCTCTCATTTAGCCTCTATTCTTGTTCTCAGTTTCCGTGTGCCTGTCATGGTGTAACCATCTTACCATAGTGTATGTAATTTTAAAATCTCTTGTTCATCATAGCCTCAGACAATTTCTTCATTCTGCTTCGGCTGGTAGAACTAGTGAGAGGGACAACCTTGGTTGGGCTTCCTGTCATTTCTGGTTAGCTGTATTCTTGCTGTATTCTCCTTAACTGCCCTTTCTTGTCTCAAACCAAAGTACGAGAAGAACCAGTTTTTTCAACAGTATTTTCTTCTAAACACCACTTTCCCCTGTTATCTAAGTCTTTGCTTTTTTTTATTTTCTTTTTTAGATGAAATTTCTGACTCATTCCTCACTTCTGGTCATAACAAAGAGTAAAATTTACATCCTGCTTTCTACAGACTGCTTTCTTTTAAGGCTCTTTTTTCTACAGCACTTTATGAGTAATTTAAGGGATTTTTTCAAGGATAAATTTGACCATATGAAATTGTCCCCTTGACTTAGGTGTCTTAAAAATAATCAAACAGTGTCTTACTTTGAATACTGTGACCTACTCTCTGGTTTGAAGTAATGGTGATGTATGAATTCCCATCAGTAGAAGTGAAACAAAGTGATGTATCCATCCATTGATGTTTTTCTGTTACTGTTTTTAAAAATTTTGTTTTAGTGTTATTAACTACTTATTGCCTTCTGAAACTTTAAGTGCCACTCTAATTTTGGGAGACTCCTTTCTTAAGCCGAAGAAACATATTTTAAATAGTTTATTGCAATCTTTTTTGCTTTCATGTTAAGCTTATGATTTTCTTTGAAACATAGCTGCTCGAAGCCTCATAAATTTGCTTGTCAAAATTGCACCAGTTTTCCCCTTCTTTTTTCCTAACATATGAAAGGTTTTGTTGTTCCTTCCTCACCCCTTCCCATCTCCAGCCCCACACAGCAACCCTCACTTCTCAGGCTGCTGAAGATTTCGAATACATGCCAAGACCAAGTTACCCAAAGGCAAATTATGAGTGCAAAAAAGAGAGTCCATGAATTAGATACAGATAGTCAAATCTTTAAGAACATCTGAAAAACATGTGGGCCACAGAGATAAGAGCTCATTTCAGAAGATTTTTTTTCTCAATATGAATGGAAATAACTTAATCTCAAAGTACATTGCCTCTCACATTGATACTTATCCTTGATCAATCTAGAGCAGTGATGGGCAAACTACAGCCGGCCAGCTGGCCAGATGCTGGCCCCCTGAAATGCTCTATCCATGTGACAAAATGCGATATAATCTGACAAATACAATGAGTAAGATAGAATACAATGAAACTTTGAAAGAGTTGCCTTAGAAACAGACTGACAGGTGAGCATTTCCTTTCCTCTGGCCCCCTCTTTAAAAGTTTGCCCATCACTGATCTAGAGGATAGTGAAGGAATGCAAACTTTATATGTATTAAGAGTTGTAGCCCTCCCAATATGGCAGCAAAAGAAGGGATAAATGTTGGAGGGGATGTAGCAAAATTGGGACACTAATACACTGCTGGTGGAGTTGTGAATTGATCCAATCATTCTGAAGGACAATTTGGAACTTTGTGCAAAGGGCTTTAAAAGAATGCCTGCCCTTTGATCCAGCAAAACCATGGCTTGGGTTTTTACCCCAAAGAGGCAATAAGGAAAAAAAATTGTCCAAAATATTTATAGTCATGCCCTTGGTGGTAGCAAGAAATTGTTAATTGGGGAATGGCTGAACAAATTGTGGTATCTGATGGTGATTGAATACTATTGTACTAAAAGAAATAATAAACTGGAGGAGTTTCATGTGAACTGGAACAACCTCCAGGAATTGATGCAGAGCAAAAAGAGCAGAACCAGGAGAACACTATACATAGAGACTGACACATTATGACCACATTGAATGTCATGGACTTTTCTACTAGCAGCAATGCAATGACAATTCAGAGGAACTTGTGAGAAAGAATGCTATCCACATTCAGAGGAAGAACTGTGGAAATGAAAATGCATTAGAAAAATATCTGATCAATCACATAATGTGATAGGGATATGACTGGGGTTTTTATGTTAAAAGATCACGCTTCTGCATATATGATAACATGGACATAGGTTTTGAACAATCATACATATATAACCCAGTGGAACTGCTTGTCAGATTCAGGAGGGGGAAGGAAAGGGCAGGGATGGGGGGGATCATAAATCATGCAACCATGGAAAAATATTCTAAATAAAAAAGAGAAAAAGCTCCAAAAAAAAAAGACTTGTAGCCCTCATCTGAAAGTCTTAAATTATTCACTACTATCTGTATTCAGAATTCAAGAGGCTATAATTAACCTCCTGCAAAATTTTGTATTTTTCAATAAATTCTACTGGAACATATATGATTTTTTTTTTACATTTTTTTAAAATCCTTAACTTCTGTGTATTTGCTCCTAGGTGGAAGAGTGGTAAGGGTAGGCAATGGCGGTCAAGTGACTTGCCCAGGGTCACACAGCTGGGAAGTGTCTGAGGCCAGATTTGAACCTAGGACCTCCTGTCTCTAGGCCTGGCTCTCAATCCACTGAGCTACCCAGCTGCCCCCATATATGATTTTTATGTTAGTGTGCTGTAGGGATAATGTTTACCACTTAATTATTCATTGGAGAGAAGCTAGGTAGTGAGGTGGAAGCACTGGACCTGAAGGCAGGAAGTCCTAAATTCAAATTCAGCCCCAGAGACTAACTGTGTGATCTTGGATGAGTCATTTAACTTCTACTTGTATTAGTTTCCTTGTCTATAAATTAGGGAGGGGATAATAACAGTTGCCTATTTTTCAGGGTTGTTGGGAAGACCAAATGATTGTAAAATAATTGTGAAGTGCTTAGCATAATTGCTAGCACATAGTAAGCACCATATAAATATTTATATTATTACTATTTGCTACTAAAGATTGTGGAATGGGCAGTGGAATCCAATCATCTTTCTAACTATTAGAACCTCCCCTTTGCCAGCTAGGGCATATCTTATGTTATGACTCTAGAATTTAATCCCTCTATAAAAGGTGACTTCATCATAGCACAAAAAATATTCATTTAGAGGGAAAATGTCATAAAAATGAGGTTTTTTTTGAGGGATGAGATATTTATTCTGATATCATACATTAGTTAGATCATGACACAATGAGTTACAAAATTAGGATATTTTAGTTATATGGTAATATGTAGGCTATATGATGCAAATATTCCATATTCCAGGATTAAATGGGATATACATCAAACCTAAATAACTTTACTTTGTGCGTGTGCATGTGTATGTGTGCATGTGTGTGCGTGTGAGATGCTAAATCTATCCTCATGGTCTTTAGTAAGTTACTAGGCAATTGGGAGAAAACTTCATCATGATCCAGAAAACTCAGAAGCAAATAAATGCCCAGATAATTATGTTCATGTCCCCAGCACTGTGACTAATCTCATGCCCAAAGCAAAAATATAAAAGTGGATACCTCTTCCTCCCCATCTAATAGTATAGCATGCTTAGAAGTATTGATACATATTTTCTGTTGTTTTGTGTGTGTGTGTGTGTGTGCCCTGCAATTCAGCATGCCTGGGGCAAGCATCTGACTTTTCTCATCCTTGTTATGGCTCTTCTTGTTGCTTCCCGCTATTGAGGTAGCAAAGAGATAGGCTGATGACAATAATGACAAATCCCTAATACCTTGTACTAGGTCTAAGATTTCTCCATAAGAAGAAGAGCTGCCCCTATAGGGCACTGAGCACTGGGTTTCAGGTTGGTTAATATAAATTCAGATTCATATGTAAAATTCTAATTGACCTCTCATATTCTATACAAATTGGATGATATAAGTTTGAAGCCCTTTTAGGTTTTTTTGTTTTGTTTTTTGCTTTTGTTATTATAATTTGTGGTTGGAGCCATAATATTAGTTTCACAGAAATTAGAAATCAATGTTAGAATTAGGCATACTGCTCAAACTCATAAGTACATAGAATACATACATCTTGGATACGACATATGGACAAATCGGTGATACTTAGAACTGAACATGGGAACATTAGGCTGTATTGTATTTGGGGAATCATACAGTGTTTTCAAAGATCCCAAGCAGTTTTTTAGCACCAAAGTCTGTCTTTTTCACATCATATTCTCCCAGTGATACTATACGATTGATAAGTCTGGAATAGGTAAGAATAAAACACTCACCCCAAAGCCAGTGGAATGTTAGGTATAAAGAATATAATGATGGGGCAGCTGGGTGGCTCAGTGGATTGAGAGCAAGGCCCAGAGATGGGAGATCCTGGGTTCAAATCTGGCCTCTGACATTTCCTAGCTGTGTGACCCTGGGCAAGTCACTTAACCCCCATTGTCTAGCCCAGTGATTCCCAAAGTGGGCGCCACCACCCCTGGTGGGTGCTGCAGCAATCCAGATCCCAGGGGGCGGTGATGGCCACAGGTGCATTTGGTGCATACCAACAATTCTGGCTGCAAAAGGAGATCCCTACGGCTTATCCTGAAATATGGGCTATAAATCAAAAGTTCTTAATTGCATTTCCTTCATCATATTTAGTGGAATGTGGATTCAGTGCGGCAACCAATTTATTAACAAAAAAAGAAACCAATAGAAAATAGTCAATTACAATGATTTAAGATTACTGCTGACGAAAATAGAGTGGAAGATTACTAAACTGGCAGCAGCACACCAGGTTCATCCTCATTAAGATGATTAGAAATGTTTTAACTTTTTTTGTATTACATTCTATTCTGAGTTCAATAGTTTCATAATTTCAAAGTTCAGTGTTTCTAATTTACACCTTTCTTTACTATATTTTATGAAAGAGGTAGAAACATTAATACACATATCTTTCCCATTAATTGCTATTAAAATTTTTTAAAAAAGTAATTTCCGGGGGGCACAAAGTAATATTTTTTTCTGGAAAGGGGGTGGTAGGCCAAAAAAGTTTGGGAACCACTGGTCTAGCCCTTACCCCTCTTCTGCCTTGGAACCAACGCACAGTATTGATTCTGAGACAGAAGGTAAGAGTTCTTTAAAAAAGAGTGTAACAAATTACTAATGATGACTTGGCATACAATAGGTGGTGTAAAAAATATCAAAGTAGTGAGCCAATTATGGAGCAAGAGAAGGTTGGAGCCTGAGTGTAATGCTGGCATATTCATGAAATATTAAAAGACAGAGTTGGGTAATAATCCTTTTTGGATGACTTAGAGAAAGACAGAGAAAAAAGACCTTAAAGAGCTAGGAATATATAACACCCACATATAAAGGACGAGTGGGACATGGAGTGAAGTGAGAAGCCATGGGGTCATTTCTTTTTTTTTAATTTTAAACCCTTACCTTTTGTCTCAGAATCAATACTATGTAAATAAATGAATTGTACTTTCCAAGAAGTGTTTTTGTTGAGTGGTTTTTCAGTCATGAATGAATCTTTTGGGGTTTACTTGACAAAGATACTGGAATAGTTTGCCATTTCCTTCTCCAACTCATTTGACAGATGAGGAACTGAGGCAAATAGTGTTACATGACTTTCCAGAGATCACACAGCTAGTTAAGAGCCTGAGGTCAGATTTGAACTCCAGAAGATGAGTCTTCCTAACTCCAGGCCCAGTAATCTATTTACAGCACCACTTGGCTACCCCAGGAAATATACACAATTAAAAATAAAATAATAACTATGTCCTGTTTAACTTAAGTAATCACAAGGAGAGGGGCAGTTGCTACTAGAATTTTAAGGTTTTAACTTGATAAAAATTCATGACTCAAGCTGGATTTTTTTGGTCATTCTGCATATTATAAGAATTTTGTAAAGAGACTTAGAGGTCACTATTCAATGGCTGCTTGACTATTCCTGGCCCTGATTTTTGTCAGCATTTCTATTATACCACCTTATTTCCAAAGGTCAGTAAATGAGTGTATGCATATAAATACATTCATATACAAAGACCCTGGTTTCTCCAGGCTACAAAATGGCTTAGCTGGACAGTGCACAAAGATTAGTGGAGTCTTCTTTTTATATATGCAAAGGAGGGTCAAATGGAGGGAAAAGTTGCTTAGTTTTACATTTTACTGATGGTTTTTACAATGTAATTTTTGTTTAAGCAATGAAGGGAAGCCTTACTATGAAATACTACCCCTGACTTCTTAAAACTTGGGAAAATGACAAAAGAACATGTGTAATGTTAAAATTATTTTGGAAGTTGTTCTTCAGAGGCAACATGATATAGTGGAAAACTAGACTGCCTAGTAGGCAAATAAACTTGTTTTCAAGTTCTTAGGCTTTTGGGTGACTGACTGTGTGACTTTTGGTAAATCAATTATTTTTTTCAATATTGGCTGGAAGAGGCCCAAGGTAAGATTGGTGGTGACAAGATGGGGATGGGCTGGGACACTGCAGACTGTGTCTGTGGGTCAGCATCATTTCATCTCAACCATTCTGATCCCATCCTTGATTCCCCTCACCCAAAGATGGGCCAATGGGAGGTGGGAGAGCAAGAAGGTCTTGGTGCTATCATCTACCCAGGTTCTTTTGTGTAATATATATATTTTAAAAGAGCTTCTATTATTATTTTTTCAACATGGGCTGTAAAGGTATGGAGGAATTGGGAGGTACTGTTTTAAAAGGAGAAGGGGTATCTTTTTTCTTTAATTTGGGGGCCATTTTTTTCTCTGTCTCAGGTGAGCTTACAAAAAAGCATTAAAACTGTGATGCGTTTCTCAGTGCACTTTGGCCTGGAGGGAAATAAAAAACAAACTCTAGAAATGGGATATTTCTTTAAGGAGGTGAGGAGTGTGCCCTCCAGACCTGGGCATACTTTCCACCCACCAAAACAAAATCTCAATATGCAGAGGAGTTACAAATCTTCATGGGCGAAGGAAATTTTGTCATTGGAAGTTGTCTATATAAATGAAGTCAGAAGTCTGTTTTTAATAGAGATAAAATTTACATATGTAATATATTTATGCCCAAATATATTACATATGTAAATTAAATTTACATATGTAATATGTTTATACTTAAATATATTGCATATGTAAATTATGTGTGAGATATATAAATGTTTATTAATTGAATATGTTGTTTGTATATATTTTATTGTGTAGGACAATAGTAGGGGACCGGATAAGACTAAATGTTAAAATAGGAACAAAGAACAGTATCTTTAACTCCACTATAAACTGAATCAACTTATTTATGTTATAATGAGAATTCAGGTAGATTAACAAATAGGTAGATAGACAGATAAATTGGTTGATTGAACGATAAAGCATTGATCAAGCAGTTTCTCTGTGCCAGGCACCATGCTAAGTGCTGGTAATGCAGACACAAACAAGGCACTCCCTACCCACAAGGAGCTTGCATTCTAATGAGGAAGGCAACACATAAAGATGAGAGGGGAGGCAGAGCAAAATTGCTGGCAAAGACATAAAGTCGAAATTGTGAATCAACCAGGAAGTAAAAGGTATGGCTGGATCTCTCATGGAATAGTGCTCTGTACCAGGAATTTACCAGTTTTTAGTAGGCTGCAAGGTGGAAACTTCTAGGGTGGGACAGAACTTGGTGAGGAGGAGGAAAAATTCAAAGGAGTCAATCCAATTTTACCATATAAGCTATCAAGAAAATGATCAAAATAATGTGATCATGAACTCACAGTGATTCTGTAATACCTGATTTCTATCACAGATATTATTCTACTATTTGTCACTTTTATCAGGTAAGTCTATTTACTAATGGATAGTGGCATGTTTGAGATAACATTTTTGACTTACTGGCATCACAAGAACTGAGTTAACAAACATTTTTGAAATTGAATGATGCCCTGGGAGAAAGGGCACTGTATTAACCTAAATCATATTTGTTGTGTTAGAGGGAAATATTAGGATGAATCATTTTCTGTAAGAAGTGACACACACACACATATGGGTGTGTGTTTGCTTTTCTTGACACAATGAAAAATGAATCAAATGAAAAAGCCATAATTTTAGGTTACTTTTTAGTACTTTTTAGTAGTTAATGATTTCTTTTGACTTTAATTGGTAAAACTCTTAATGGTTCATATTTCTTCTGTGGTACATTAGGATTTTATGTGATCATATTTCATTTTCTGCTTATAAAAGAGACACTGGAATAGATATGGTATTTCATTTTATTGACCCGTTTGCCTTTTTTCCTCCCCTCAAGTAACAATGACAATCTGTAAGTTTAAAGGAGAACTAACTATTGTGAAACCCTTACCTTCTGACTTAGAATCTATACTAAGTAAGTATCAGTTCCGAGGCAGAAGAGTGGTATGGACTAGGTAATTGAGTTTAAGTAACTTGCCCAGGATCACACAGCCAGGAAGTGTCTGAAGCTGGATTTGAATCCAGGACTTCCCATTTCCAGTCTTCACTGTTTATCCACTGAGCCACTTACCTGCCCCTGGAACCTTTTAATGACTATATATTCTTCAGATCCTACCTTTCTTTTTCATCTTTCTATCTAGGTATAAATAGATAAGATTCTTTTAACATCTTGGTTGTTAGTTGTGGGGAAATTCAGAAAGCCTGAACCCCATGAAGGTCCATTATGTGAATGTGGCATGGTTCTTGTCAAATAGCTATTTGTGTAAACCTTTACTTTGCTCAGATACCTTTTGTATTATATTTATTATATTCTCCATTCTACTTCCTATTTGCAATTTCACATAATTAGATTCCAAGTCCCTTAAGAATAATGTCTTGCTTTTTTCATATGTTCCTCTATTGGCAATCACAGTGCCTTGAACATACTAGACACTTATTCTGAGGTGAGTAATTATGATGGTGGGGATGCTCATTTGCTCAATCAATCAATGAATTAATAAGTGCCTATTATGAGCCAGTCACTGTGCTAAATGCTGGGGGTATAAAACAAAAGAAAGTTTTCCTAGAGGAGGTTCCATTCTCAAAACTATGTCATGAGGAATGAACTGTATGGTCATCTTGGAGAAAAAACACAGCAGAAACATCAATAGAATGGAAAGTGCAAAGCATAAGGACTTGGGTTAAATTCCTAACACTAGTAGTTACTAACTTTGGGATGTTGGGCAAGTCATTTTCCTTGCAACTTCAATTCCTTCCAATTGTTAAATGAGATGGTTGTACTAAATAGTTCTTAACATTTTTTATTCTCTAAACCCCTTCCTATGGCAAAAAAAACCAAAAAAACAAAAAAACAAACACAGCACCCTGTGTTTGTGTACATTAAGGGAAATTCATCATATTGCTCATAATATTCTTTTAGACATATTAAATACTTGCCATAACTGAGATGATAATTTTTGCTCAATACAACTTCTAAGTTGAAATGTATGCGATATAATTGTGCATACAACATATGAAATTTTATTCTACATATAATTATGAAAATTCTAAATAAACATGAAACTAATCAAAACTAATTATAAATATTTTATGTGGGACATTTTATAATAATTTTATAAATCCTGCAAGATGACATATTATTATTATCTTTAAGACCTAAAATAAATGCCTTTTAAAAATAAATTTTGTTGAATATAAATAACATTGTAGAGTAAATAAGATACAACTTGAAAGATCTTATCATAATGTAATAATCACATACAAACTTAATTTTGATATTGGAATTTTAATATTTTGAACAAGAGTTTAGAGTAGTGATGGCAAAACTTTTAGAAAGCAAGTGTCCAAATTGCAACTTTCATGCTGTATTTAAGACCCCTGCCTTACCCCAGACAGGGGAGGGAAGAAGTGCTCCCTTTGGGCTGCTGGGCAGAGAGGCAGGTGATGTGACAAATGTCCTCAGGCATGCGTTGAGAGTGGGAAGGGTGTAGCCCCCTCTGGCAGGCATGCCATAGGTTTGCCAACATATGTGTATAGTATTTGGCTCAACATCAGACACAATCTTCAATCTGCTTTGCATGTAGCTTATATCTATACTTTTTATTTCAAACAAGAGTAAAGTGAATATGCTTACTGATAAAAATGTGGTGGAAAATTGTAGGATAATTTTACAAGGTCTCTTACTGGGAGATGAAAATTCATGTTTAACTTTGAGCTACCTAACCAATCAATAAAAATAAGTAGCTAGTCATGCTATTAAAAGAATGTTCTTTTTAACTAGCTAATAAGTTCTATATTAAATGGTAGATGCATTTAAAGTTCAAATTGCTATATTACTTCTATTTTACTATATTTGCATACAAATTCACCTTTGTAAGGAAATTTCAGAAGTTACTTTCTTCTTGTCTATCATGAGTAAATTGGCTTTACTCTCAAAGAAATTAAACTGATCAATTAACTAGTGTTATCAACCAGTTCATTTGGAAATACAACAGATAGGAGAGTGGAGCCAAGATGATTGAGTAGAGAAAGTAGCCGCATTCTCTTCTAAAAAACTTTAAAACAGCACCTCAAATCAAATTCCAAAGCAGCAGAGCCAACAAAAGATCAGAGTGAAACTATTTTCCAGTTCAAGGCACCTTAGGAGGTTAGTCACTGGCTTCCTCCTTCTGTTTACATTTCTATATGGAAAGATGATAAATGTAACTTCTAAGAACTTTATCATTATTAAGACAGTTAAAGGACTCTAACACAGGTAGAATGAGAGTGAATTGATAATGGTAGGATAATCTAAAGAAATGGATGAATTAAAAAGAGAAATGCACTAGGAGGAAGGGGAAGGGAGAAAAAGAGTGGGGAAAATTATCTCACATAAAAGAGATACACAAGAAAGAGCTTTTACAATGAAGGGGAAAATGGAGGGATGGCAGGTAGTACCTGAGACCTATTTTCATCTGAATTGGTTCAAAGAGAGATGACTATACACACAAATATGTACAAAATTGTGTATAGAATTCTATCTTGCCCAACAGGTAAGGTGCCTGAAAGAAGACAGAGTGATACAAGAGGAACAATGAAGATTGATAGTGGCCAGATGCAAAACAAACTTTTGAAGAGGGATGGGATAAAAGAGAGAGAGAAGAAACAGAAGAAAATAAGTTGGAAGGGAAAGCACAGGTGTTAATCATAAATGTGAATGTGAATGGGATGAATTCACTCATAAGACAGAAATGGACAGTGGAATGGAGGATAAACCAGAATCCAACAATATGTTATTTACAAGAAACACACTTAAAACAGATATACACAGAGACTAGAGCAGAATCTATAATGCTTCAGCTGAGGTTAAAAAGGCAGGAGTATCGATCATTATTTCAGACAAAAGCAAAAATAGATCTGATTAAAAGAGGCAAGGAAACTACATCTTGGTAAAAGGCACCATAAACAATGAAGTTGAGTTGCTCAGAGTTCCAAAAGCATTTATGTATCAGAGGCAGAACTTAAATGCATATTTTGTTTTGTTTTGTTTTCTGATTCTGAGGATATGGCACATTCTTCCTAACCACATGCTGCCTTGCTTCTCAGGATTCTTCCTTATAACTAACAATTTATGGATCATCTTAAAAGCTGTGGTGTTTTCTTTGACCCTTCCAGAAACTAGAGAGTACTTTTTATCTTGTTGTAGGAAGAAAATATACAGTAATACACCTCACCAGATTTTATTTTATGGCGAAGCATCCACCTCACATCCTTGGATTGGTTTTCAGGTAAGTAATATGTTAAGATGAGATTCCTCTCCACCCCTAGGCTCCCTTTTTTGCAGCCATCTCTTTTCTTTTTGTAGGTTCTCTCTTTTTAAAGTGTTTTTTTTTTCTTCTTAAGAGGAGCCCAAATTGAGATGGTAAATGGATGTCATGAAGTTGGTGGGTTATGTTGGCAATACCGGACTGGAGGGGTTGGTAGCAAACACATTGTGAAACAAAACACCCTTTCCCCTGTATTTTATAAATGCTATAAAGTACTTTGAAAGCTCTAGTAATGAGGTTGTGGAAGTCTTATAAATGACAGTTATTTCATTCCTATTTTCTATATTACTTTGAGGGTTGCCACCCCAGTAATGACCCAAACCTTACAGTTTGGAAAATGAACACTTTATGGCATTCCATTTACTTCTCCATCCAGTTGCCTTCAAAGAATCATTAATTTTTTCCCTCAATGTGCACTTCATGATATTTAAAAAACAAACAAACAAACAAACTTACCCTTTCTCAAAGCAAGTTCATTTTTAAAACTAGTTTTTTCTTATCTCTTATTTCTTATCTCTCCCTTCCCTTTATTGACTTATTAGGATTACTTTGTTCAGTCACTTAACATTTCTGTGCCTCAGTTTACAAATCTGTAGAAGGAGTGGGATTGGGCTAGATGAACTCTGGTCCATTTCTGTTCTTTATCTAGGATCACATGAATACCCCTGAGAAATAGTCTGGCATGGTGAATAGTCTTAAGAGTTAAGGAACTCTGGAATTAAGTCCTACCTCTGACACATACAACTATGTTACCATCATCAGGTCTCTTAATCCTTAGAGTCTGGAAAGTTGTCCAAAGTTATGTTACAAAAGAAAATGTTGATCTCGTTTGGTGGTGGAACTTCTTTCTATCCATGAAATCACAAGCTGAGGCCAAAAAGACAAAAAATATTGTTCATTTTTCAGTCATGTCTGGCTTTTTAAAACTTTATTTGAGATTTTCCTGGCAGAGACACTGGAATGATTTAATATTCCTTCTCCAGTTCATTTTACAAATGAGAAAGCTGAGGCAAATAGGGTGAAGTGACTTGCCCAAGGACACAAAGCTTTTTAGTGTCCGAAAGTGGATTTAAAATCAGGGAGATGAGTCTTTCTGACTCCAGGGACAGCACTCTATCCACTGAAACAACTCACTCTATTAATTTTCCTGAAAATGCTTTATTATTTTTCATATTTTCTGGACTACATTAAATTAAATCTAATATATTTATCATCTGCATGTTTTCTAGGATAAGTTGTAAAACAGGTTTGCTATAAAAACATGAAAACTGGAAGAAATAGAGAAATATATTTTCCAGGGTTGTTATTTGTATGTTGACCACTTGAGTCTGCTGAAGAACTCATGGCATTTAATTTTATTTCAACCCCTTAAAATGCTCAGCTACTTGAGTGAACACTATCATATCATATTCACTAACAAATAGCTTTCCCATCTTTTTTGCCCATGACTTGCTAGGATTGTAGCTTTGCCTCTGGTTTAAAAGACTCAGGGCCTGCATTGACAGTTTGAGTAATTCCCACATGCTTTTTGTGCCTCCAGCTCTAAATGGACTTCAAGATCACCAGTCTGATAAATAATTCATCCTTGAGCCATTTTTATTGCTGTGCCGTTTTTCATATTTTGATATGCTGTGGTAGCTGTATCAAGTTGAAGTCTGCTTTAGATTACATTTAATTAAGCGTTCTAACTTTGTCATCCGTGGCTGGCTGACTTTATCCTATGCAATGATTCTTGGGTAGAACAGGGAGGTAGAATCTGCATACTTTCCAAAACAAAATCAAGATGTTTCCAAATTAAAATGTGAACTGTTTATATGGCCAAACTACTGTAATTATGAAACAGATAATGAAGAAAATGAAACTATGATCTGTTCAACAGAAAGGCTTTTGTATTTCTGTATGTAATTGGAAAAAATATTAGTAAAATGGAAAAAAGAAATTCTTACACAATAAAAGTTAAATAGAAAATTAAAAAAAAGTTTTCTGCATTTTTTAAAAAATTGGAGAGTAACATTTGCTTTCTTGGCTAAAAGAAGGTCACCTGTTAGCCTGAGAAGAGAACTGGACTTGGAGACAGCAGCTGAATTGGTTCTGAATGTGGCTTCCAAAATTTATTGTGTAACAGTATACAAGCAAGTTATACAGTCTCCAGGAACCTTAGTTTTCTTATGTGTAAAATGGGGATAATACCTATTGTGCTTTCTTCACAAGGAAGTTGTGAAGATCATGTGAGAAAATGAGTGTCTAAAGCACTTTGTGAATCTAAAAGAAGACTATATAAATGTTAGCAATTATCATCACAAAGAATAAAAAGTGACTCTTTTAATTACTCATGTGAAGGAATATATCACAGGAAAACAAAACTGTCTCAATACAAAGATGCTTGCTCCAATAACAGTTGATTTTAGATAGAAATAAATTATACAGGATTTCCTCAAAGTCTTAACACCATTTTAAGCAATTAAAACTTAAAATGGCACTAAGACTTTGGGGACATTCTGTATTTATTATTTTATAAACTCTTTAATACACAGAACAAGGAATCAGGAAATTCATCTTCATGAGTTCAGATCTGGCCTTAGACTTACTAGATGTGTGACCCTGAGCAAGTCCCTTAACTCTGTTTGCCTCAGTTTCTCATTTGTAAAATGATCTGGAAAAGGATTTGGCAAACCACTCCAGTATCTTTGCCCAGAAAACACCAAATGGGGTCATGAAGGATCAAATGTGACTGAAAAACAGCAGCAACAATAATGCACATTACACAATAAAGTATCAATTAAAGAAATATTTTCCAAAGTGTCCATACAGTTGAAAGTAGTAGCATAAAAGCTGGACTTTAAGATATCTTTATTGAACTTTTGACATAAATACTTCCCAGCTTAATTATTATTAAATTAATTCTCCATCAAGAAACTAAGAAAATTAATAATCACTAGCATTTAAATCATGCTTTAAAATTTGCAAAGAGATATACAAATATTTTCCCAATTTTATTCTCATAATACTCTTATTAGCTTAATTTTACTTACATTAAACTATGATGTACAAAAGATTAGTGATTTGCCCAAAAAGTCTTGTAGGAAATATAACTTAGATCTTCCTGGTTTCAGGTCTGAACTCTAGTCAACAATTATTTGGCTTGCACCTATACCGTGGAGTCAGAAAAACAACTAAGATGAAAATCCTTGTCCTCAAGGAGTTTATAACTTTCAAAACACAGATCATAGAATCATAGAATATTACAACTGATTAATCATCATCAACAAGAGGCAGGAAGCAATTATTACAGTGTTTATTATGCTCCAGTGCTCCCTATGATAACACTGGGGAAATAAAAGATGGGCAAAAATATAGTCCATTTCCTCAAGAAGCTCACATTTTAATGGAGGAGACAATATCATTATTATTATTAATCTAAATTGTACATATGAGATAATGGTCAGCTTGGTGGCATTGTGGTTAGAACTCTTGGCCTGAACTCAGGAAAACTCACATTTGAATCTTGCCTCAAACACTTAGTAGTTGTGTCTCTGGGCAAATCACTTAACCCTGTTGCCTCAGTTTCCTCATTTATAAAATGAGTTGGAAAAGGAAATAGCAAAGCACTACAGTGTCTGCAAAAGAAAAACACAAATGAGGTTATGAAGAGTATAAGGATTATATTAGAAAATAGGTCTTATTATATTATTTTAAAGACAAGGAGCTGTAGTAATAGTGAGCTAAACTTTAAGTGACTCCAAAACTCATCTCCTAGTCAACTTGACACAATCAACTCTGTGCTCTTAGAAAACCTGGTGAATTAGCTACATAAAATCACCATGGGATTTTTTCTGTTAGATATAACTTCTTTCATTTTCACTATTGTACTAGAATATATACAAAATTTACTTGCCTATGATTTTCTAATGCCATTACTCTCATTGACACTCCTACAACTAATCTTTTATGTCCCTGTGCTACTATTGTTTTTCATGTGCTTTTCCATGATAATTGAATCTTCGGTAGTCATTTTTAAATATTTAAAAAGCATGCATTAAGCAAGCTACTACAAAGAATGATCTAATGTTTAAAGTGAACTATGTAGAGACTAAACTAGATAGAATGCAAATTCAATATGAGGAATTACTCAAGGCTAAGGGGCAATGGCAGAATGTAAAGAGGGTGCAACTAAATCAGATAAACCAACTAAATTAGAAATGGAAACTGAAGCATTAGAAAGCATACCAACTCATATATTCCCTCTAAGGGAGGTACCCATAGTGTCCCCAGAGTGTGGTACAGTGAATCTCATGTATCACAAAAGGTTTACACAAGCTGATATTGACAGTTTTAAGAAAAATACTCCAAAATATGAAGAAGAACCAATGGAAGTCATAAAGCAGTTCAAGCGCTTAATTAAGTTTTACAATCCTTATTTGGACTTTGACATCTTTATGGATGAATTATTGACAAAGAGGAAGAAACAGCAGATTATAGAGGACACTAATAATAATTCCTGAATTGCCAATTGGCCAACTAAGGACCCTGGTTAGGAAGTTAACTCTGTTGAGGGGTACAGAGACTTAACTACAGCCAGGGAGGCAATAATTGAAACTATGAGGTAAAATTCCAGACACCCAGGAACCTGGTCTAAATTTGAGCACCTAAAGCCAGAAGTGGGAGAGACTCCTTCCACTTTCCTCGACAGAATTCTTGACTATGCTGAAAAATGGATTGGGTTGGATATTTTAACAAAGGAAAATGTAAATCACATTCATATGCAATTTGTGAAAAATGCATGCTCTAAGGTCCAAAATTATTTTCAGAGTAACTGTCCAAATTGGTTTGATATGGGTCTTGAAGAAATTTGGAGAATTGCTAATTATGTTTTCCAAGATGAGAAAGATAGGCAATCAGAAGGGAAAAATGATATAATTGATAACTTAAGCAAAGAAATTAGAGAGCTTAAACAAAAACTGAAATCCAATGAAGTTCAGGAAAAAACTTAGCTGCACTAAGAACTTATAGACAACCCAGAAAAAACTACAACCCCAGATATTACAGACAAATCCCAAGATGTTTTCTTTGTGACAGACCTGGTCATCTCATGAGAGAGTATAGATTTAGGGGACAATTCTTTGGACAAAACTTTAGGGGAAACTGAAGCAATAGGTTTAATTGCTTTAATGGATTCAGGCAAAATGGATATAGAAATTATGGGTTTAACAACAGATTCAATAATGGATTTAATAATGCATATGGGAGACTAAACTACTCAAATTATTTTGATATTGGATGCTACCATAATTCACAACAAGCCCCAGACCTGAATTCCATGCAAGAATATATCAAAGCAGGCACTCATCCAAAATATTCCCAGGTAGCTGGTGAGAATCCCCAAAAACTCAATATACAAAAGGTGCAACTTCATTATGAAGGTGTGCCAAGGACTGTGCAGTTAAAGATCTAGTATATGAAAAAATGGACTAGGAAGTATGGGTGATGAAATAAGAACTGATGAAAATGACAAAGAGATTTTAAAAACATGGTAAATTAGTACAGGAGAAATCAATGAAGAATCAGTGAATGAGGAACAGGAGCAAGTGTTGAATTTTTCTGACCCTAATGTTTTAGCTCCTGTAATACTGTCCATTCTTTAGAAAATAGCATAGAACCCCATGTAACCCTAAAAATAGGAACCCCTAGGTAGGGCTTTTCCACATTATTTTGACAACACCCTCAGCTATTCATGTATTAGTGAAAGACTCGTGGGTGCATTGCTCACATGTGAAAAAAGCAACACCAGAAAAAGAGATTTCATCAGACAACATAGTTGCAGTTGAAAAGACATCAGAAGAAGAAGAAGAAAATGGAGACAGAGATCATGACTGAGGCAAAGGAGAAGACGCCATAGAAGAAACAGAGAAAATGAGAATGGAAAGGATGATTGAACTGTAACAAAGACATTGCAGAAAAAAATCATCACAGAGAAGAGGAACACAGACTGATTATGGACATGAACTATAAGACTTTTGCGCCATTCTAACATTACACACTTTCACTATAATTGCAAACAAACACTACATAGTAACAACATGAAGATAGAAGACAGTAGCAGAGGAGGTGACTTTAAAGATTTGGTAAGTAGTCACTATAAAATAACATACACATATAGGACACATTTCTCACAAACTCTGCAACATCATAACCAAGTGATGAGTATTCATAGTGTTATGAGTAATTTATGGGGTAGGATAGAAATTTAGGATAGGTAGCAGGCAGTCTAAGGGCAAAATCTTGGCTGCCAGCCATGGACATTCTATAGAATGCAGGTGGAGAAGAGAGAAGACTGCGAACTGTCAGGGCTGGAAAAAAGAGGTTTTGGAGCTGTGGATCTTTGGGATTTTAGAGAAGATTGGAGCTACCAACTATCAAGGCAAACCTAGGTAGAGGGAAGAGTCTGCATCTGGTGGACAGTTTGCAGATAGCCTTCCTTCCCTACAGTTCACTGGATTATTGGCTGAGCAAGGATTTTGTTCCTGTACCCTGAAGTCATCAAAGGATCAGCCTGGACCAGTTGTGAGAATCCCAATATCCCTGCCCTCCTTAGCCTTCAACCAAGGTTGTCTGCCTGACTAAAATTAGTTTAGGAGAGAAGCAGAAAGCCAGCTCAATCCTTAGGATTCTATTTGACAGTTGGCTGTTCCTGAGTTTTAGATATACCTTACCTACTTCCTTAATCCTGAAAACATTAAATTGGTTTTATTTACTTCCTGTGTCTTCCTCTACCCCAAGAAAAGAGCCTACTGTTAGATATCTTCCAAAACCTGAGTTTTCCTGGCTAGGCTGGTGACCAGTAAACTGTCAACTGCCATTGCCAACCTCAGTGTGTACTTTGCCCATTACCCATTTCCCACATCCCTTCTGAAGGTTATCTTGTGTGTCCTATCACTAGTGGGTTTGTGGGAGTGGTCCCTTTTGTATTTAACACCCTTGTGCGTACTTGTTATTCGCATTTACCTATTTTAGTAGAAATAAATAAATACAGATAAGTCACCTTGGGAAGATAATAATAATTGTACACATTAAATTAATAAGATCTTATCTCACAGGAAGACTTTATGTGTTCCTAAGAGATAACATCAGGAGAACATACATATCTTTCTAAAGAAAAACTTTACTCTCTCTGGGTGTGGGAATTGGTCTCTGGCAGTTGGCAGAGTCACTCACAGAGACTCTCTCTCCTGTCTGAGGTAGAAGGAAAGGAGAGAAAGATATGAAGAAGTTAAGTGTTTTACTTTCCCAACTTGGAAAACACTAATGTATAACTATCACTGTTTTTATAGATTGATTTAACTCTGAGAAGAAAACTCTGGTCTTTGGTTTGGACCCTGAGTCTGCTAAGGCTTAGAGTCCTAACTTGATTCTTGTTGAGACTCAACCAGCTAGCCTCTGTTATTTTTATAACTTGAAGGTGAAGTTAAGAGTTATAAGGATAATTAGTGTTAGTTTATTTATAATAGTAAAAATTGGGGTTAGTCAGATCAGGAAAGATTAGTGTAGCCTGTGAAAATAGGAGAAGCACTTCATTGTGGAACCAGGGAGTTTTATTTGGGTGGAAGTAGAATCCCTTAGAGTTAGAAATCCTTTTTAATCTTCTACATTTCAATAAATATTTTATTTTTTATAACAAGAGTTTCTTTAGCAACCTTGTGCGTGGCCTTGAAGAGAAATTCATTTATGAGCTTCACTTCACTGAAATAAACTGAAGATACTTTGCAAGCATAGCAAGCAGAGTATCAAAATCAGTTTATAAAATAATAAATTCATTTACATATTATTTTTTACAAGAGTAAGACACAACTGAAATACCTGAACAAAACAAACATACAAGATATATAAAGAATGGAAGTGGACGTTAACTTCAGAGACAAGGAAGGAGTGGGGGACCTGCAAAGTCATTCTGTTGAAGGTAAAATTTGAGCCAAGACTGGAAAAGATCAGGGAAGCCAGAAGGTTAAGAGGGGAAAATTTTTCAGTGAAAAAACATCCAGTTGAGAAATTGGATGTCAGTCTGTAAGGACCAGCAAGAGGACCATTGTAGATGGCTTAGAAAATTTTACATTAGAAATTAGTAAAAAAGAATACATTTATTTGTGTTATCATGAAAATATCCATGAATGGTAGAAACTCAGATGTAAAAGGAAGAAGAATATTTTGGAATTATGTTTACTACTTTTGCGCCATTTCAACATTCTTTATACAACCATATACCTTAGAATCACACAGAATTGGAAAGGAAATAAAAATCTTTTCAAGACAGTTTTTGTCAACATGTCTGTCTATTTGTGACCCATTTGGTGTCTTCTCAGCAAAAAGACTGGAGTGGTTTGCCATTTCCTTCTCCAGTTCATTTTACAGATGAGGAAACTGAGGCAAACATGGTTAAGGGATTTGGTCACAGTTACATAGCTAGTAAGTGTCTAAGGCCAGATTTGAATTTAGGCAGATGAGTCTTTCTGACTCTGGCTCTGATAATCTATCTACTATTGCCGTCTAATGTTGAGAGCCGTTGGACGTAGAAATGCCATTGGAGAAATAGGATCAAATTTAGGGCCTGTTATCTGGATTCCCTACGTGACCAATCCAGACTGAGGCAGTCTTTGTGTTTGGTTCTGGTCACCTGAGACTCGAAAAGCTCTGGTACCAGCAGGTAGGTTAATCCAAAAACAATTTGATCCCTCCAAGAGGCTATTAGGAGTCATTTAGAGAAACAGAGTCTGTAACAGATATTTTATCTGGATCCCATTACAAAATCATCGACAAGTAAAACTGTGTGTATGATTTTTCTGCACTGCATGTCAGGACGCAGATAGAATGGGCCATCTAAGATAAAAATCTGAGGCTCCTCTTTTGACTCAGTTTTTGATCCCCACCTTTCTTAGAATTCTTATTGGAGAGCTTTGAAGTGGCAGACCAGCATCTACTGAGTTGATGATTCCTCTCCTTGATAATTGAGAAGCCTGGATCCTAACAAATGTTACTTAGATAAGATTGCATATTTAGATTAGAACTGGCGCCTTTAGTTTGGATTTCATTTGGCCAAATGCAGGATTCAATTGGTGAGCATCTCCATGGGGTATTTCCGCTCCCAGAATTATCCCCTACTAAGTTGGTGGTTGGAATTTGACCAATTTGTCTTTGCACCTTTACTCTTTAGACTTCAATGGGTTATGTGTGATTTATTACCCCTTCACAACTGTGACTCTTTTTTGTGTTCTTTGCTTGAAATCAGTATATAATAAACTCCCAAGCCCACAGAATTCAGAACAGCATGGGCTAACCACTAGTCTAGTCGTTCTCATTTTCTTTCTCCTGCTTTAACCATCCTATGCCACCAACGTGGACCCCAAAACCATATAGAGTCTGGCCCCCTATAGTCTAACTGCCCAAGGGAGAAGGTATCTGTGTCTGAAAGACAAGGGATTGAAGTCTCTCTTCTGATTCACACCGGTTGTGTAACTCTGAGCAAGCCACTTACCCTTTTTTGCCCCAGACAACTCTGTAAGACTGTAAGTTGTAAAGCAGACTGTCTTTTCATGACTAGAGGGGTTTTCCCTGGCAGCAGTTCCTTATAATCATGTGTCCTCAAACACATGCACATGCATAAGAGAATTGGTAATATGAGGCAGATATGGGATAAGCAACACATAAGTAGCATGGACAATAAATACCAAAGGAATATGGGAAAGGAAAAAGTGATTGTGAGCTCTCATGATAAGAGATGGATTCAAGGAGTTGTTGGTTCTTGGAGAAAGGGTAGAATTTATGTAAATGAAGAAAAAGGAGGGAAGTGGATTCCAGGAATTAGAAAAGAGACATGGAAAGGTAAAAAGGCAGGAATATTTAAGAGATTTGTCTATCAAGTATGTAAATCTTAATGTGGTTTCTTTATTAGAATAATAGATCAAATTAGGACAACTAGATGGCACAATAGAATGCTATTTTATATATGCTTGGAGTCAGGAAGAACCATCTTCTTGAGTTCAAATCTGGCCTCAGACACTTAATAGTGTGTGACCCTGGGAAAATCACTCAAACCTCTTTGCCTCAGTTTTATCAGCTATAAAATGAACTGGAGAAGGAAATGTCAAACCACTCTAGTCCTTTTGCCAAGAAAACTCCAAATGAGTTCATGAAGAGTCAGATTTGACTGAAATGAGAGAAAAACAACAAAGGAGATAAAATTTGAAAGTGTAGTTGAGGGCAGACTATAGAGGTTGAATCAGGTAAAGGAGTCTGGACTTGATCATGAAGTCACTGGGTGATTCCTGAAAGTTTTCAAAAATGGGATATAAGGCAATATTTCAAAAGATTATACAAGATGGTAGTATGCAGAATAGGTTGAAGAGGGGAAATACTGAGGCACAAAGACTACTTAATGGTAACGTCTGATTTCAAGGATCTAAACTAGGGAGGGAGTAATGGAAATGGACAGGAGTGCATGGATGAGACTATTGAACTCTTTCAATGTCTATTTTACCCTCTTGTTCAAGAATATCAGAGAAATTTTCTTGGATAATTTCTTGTAATATGATGTCAAAGTTTCTGTTTATTTCTAGGTTTTAAGGTAGGCCTATGATTCTTAAATTGTCTCTCCTGCACCTATTTTCCAAATCAGTCATCTTCTTAATGAAATATTTTATATTTCCTTCCATTTTGTCATTCTTTTGACCTTGCTTAATTAATTCTTGCTGTCTTATCAGATCATTAGATTCTACTTGCCCAATTCTAGTCTCTAAAAACTGGTTTTCAGCTATGATCTTTTGATTTCCCTTTTTGGTTTGGTCTATCTTGCTTTTTGTGGCTTCCAGAAGGTCAATTCTGATCCCCAATTTGCTCATCATTTCATTTGATTTCTGGGCTTCTTTTTTCCAGTTGGGAGAGTCTGTCTTTTAAACTGTTATTTTCTTTTTGAACTATTTCCTACTTTTCTTGCCAAGTTTTTTCTATCTTTCTTACTTGGTTCTTGACCTCCAATTTGAGTTCCTGGAGAGCTTGTGACCAATTTCCTTTTTTTTTTTTTTTTTTGAAAGTTTGGATGTGTTTGCTTGTTTGTCGCCTTCTGCTGTCTCCTCTGTAGTCTGCTATTTTTCTCCACAGAAGTTACCCAGGGTCAGAGTTTTTTTCTTATATTTTTGGTAGTTGTAGTTTGTAGTTCTTGGATGTTGGTGGTCATTGCTGTGTTAGTTTTTTTCTTCCTTTCCCAGAAAGAAGTCTGAGTGAGAAGAGTAGGTAGGTCTCTGTGTATTGAGCTATAGATCAGGTTTTGCCCTGAGGCTATTTTTCAGTCTCTGTCGCATCTGCTGGGGGCAGCTCCTCTCTGCCATATCTCTGCACCCAATATCCGTTTTCCTCAACCTCTTGGGGTCCCAAGTATCACTGCTCTCTGGGGTAAGTCTGCGGTGTCCTCAGCCAGCCCCTCCACTAGAACCTAGCAATTGCCTGGGTTTGTTCTAACTCTGGCACCTTAGATGGAGTGGGGGAGGGGTGATCAGCTCATGCTTTGGTAGTAGTAATTTTATCCCCTTATAGTGTGGAAATGCCCAAACCCTGCCTGCCTTTGAGGCTGCACCTTATGGTAGAGTCCCTTCACTCGTATGATTTTGATTTTTGTCCTTTTGAGGCACTTTATATCAGTTGGTGGTGAGAAGAAGAAGCCCCTTGCTTCTACTCTGCAGCCATCTTAGCCCAGAAATCTGGGCATACAAAAGGGGAGGTATTATCAGGGAAGAATAGGGAGTCATAGTGTTTTTGAAATTTTGAGCCTGAGTGATAGAAACATCTGCAGAACTATTTGTTGGAAATAGATTAGGAAAAAAGAAGGGCGATGGGGAAATAGATTATTTAGAGAGCAGGATGAGGAGTTCAATTTTAAATGAGTTATAGTTGATATGGCAGCAGAATATCAATGTAAAAATGTCTAAGAAGTAATTAGAGATATGATTGCAGCTTAGAAAAGAAGTCCGGTCTAAATAGATTGGAATAAATAAGGTTAGATATCATCAATTCAGAGTGTAGAGTGAAAGCCATGGGAGTAAATGAGTTCACCAAGGGAACAAGTATAAAAAGAAAAAAAGAGATTGACTAAAGAGAAAATGGAGCAACTAGGTGGCACAATGGAGTGGATAAGTCACTGGGCTTTGAATAAAGAAGATTCATCTTCATGAGTTCAAATATCCCCTCAGACAATTTGTTGGACTCACTGCTTCCTAGCTGTGTGATCCTGAGTAAGTCACTTAATCTTATTTTTGCCTTAGTTCCTCATCTGTAAAATGTACTGGGAAAGGAAATGGCAAACTATTCTAGTATCTTTGCTAAGAAAACCCTAAAATGGGGTCATGAAGAGTAGAATACTAATGAACAGCCACACAAAGATAACATCTCCTAGGGAGAGACAGCATAGACAGGGAAAATAGAAGGTCATTAAGGAATCCTAGCATAGGGAGGAAACCAAAAGAAAAAGAGCTCATGAAGGAGACAGTAAAAATCAAAACTACATTTGTTATTCCCATTTAAGAACAAATGAACCAATCTAAATGTTCAGTGTCCCATTCTTTGGTTGTCTTGGAAATGGATTTTGTTTTTGCTTTTTTTTTCTGCTCCCCAAATGGACTTTTAGTATGTTTTCAGACATTCCCAAATCCCTAACAGCCTTGGCCCCCCCCTCCCCCGAAACAGATTACTCAAAAGTGAAGAGGAGAAATGTTAGCAAAAAAAAATGTAGCATTTTCTAGAGAACTTATGGTCCATGGCAAATGAATGTAAAACCTAAATGGAATTTAAGGAATAAACAGATTCAATATCTGATTCATAATAATGTGCAATTAAGGAATTTAAGCCTACAGGATAACAACTTAAGTGTCCTCACAGTTTTCTACCCGCAGTACTTTAAATAATTTTATTCTGAGTGAGCCCCGTGGGCCACAATTCTTAAACAATTTTCTCCAAAAGCATTAATTCAACTAATATTATTTAACATCTACCAACTAGGTGGAAGCTACCATATTAGTGCCTACTAAATAAGTATAAGCTCTCAGTTCTGGGATTCAATACCCTGCACAGCCCATCCTCACACTATTTAATTTTGAGTACTCTTCATGTTTTCTATATCCTAGTTAAACTATTTTACTATCTGTTCATTCTTTTCCTGGCCTTTCCTTTTTTTCTGCTTTTGTTTATTCTAGTAACCTTACCTGGAATGAATTTCTCCCATCCCTGTCTATTAAAATCTGTTCTTTCTTTGGTTCCTAAAAGCCAGAAAGAAATTTTCTCTGACTTTCCTTCAAGGGAAGGTAATCACTCAAATTTTTCATAGGACTTTGCCTGGATTTATTTTAACTTAAAAGCAAATGATTGGGAGGGAGTCGGTTAGGTTGTTCATTTGATTGAAAGACAGGTCTAGAGTCAGGAAGTCTTGGGGTTCACATTGACCTCAGATACTTCCTAGGTGTGTGACTCTGGGCAAGTCACTTAACCCTCATTGCCTACCCTTTACCACTCTTCTGCCTTGGAACCAATATACACTATTGATTTTTAAGGCAAAAGGCAAGTGTTTAAAAATAAAAATGAACAGGGGCAGCTGGTTAGCACAGTAGATAGAGTGCGAGGCTTAGAGTTGGGAGGTCCTGGGTTAAATAAAATGTGAAGTCAGGTACTTTCCTAGATGTGTGACCCAGGGCAAGTCACTTAACCTCCATTTACCTAGCCCTTTCCCTTTTGTCTTAAAATTTTTACAGACAGAAAATAAGGGTTTAAAAACAAAGCTAAAACCAAAACCACCCCCAAACAAATGAACAAACAATCCTCCCCCTCATGTTTATAGGGCTCAAGTTTTGGAAATTAACTTTAATTTTGCTTGCCCTTACCTTAAAATTTCTTTCTTTTTTTTAAAAATCAGAGTACATGGGATCATACTATTATAGATTTGGAGCTCATAAACATTTTAGGAGTTATCTAATTTAACCCTCTCTTGCTCTTCCCCCACCAAGATAGTTGCGTGAAACTTCTTAAGAGTAAAGTAAGAATTCTATCTCTCTTTGTATGCCTGGTACCCAACTAGAGGCCTTTTATGTTGTAATGTAGATCCTTAATAAATGTTCACTGAATTGACTATTCTGACAGTGCTGCAGAGAGCAAATTCTTTGGCAATGTTGTCTTCTGAAGTGTTTTCAAAAAATACATTAGGTGAGAGTATAAGTGCAAACAACAGAAAGTCCAGGATGGCATTGTCTACATAAAGAACTTATTCTAGGCATCTCTTGGCTCTTTGGATGTAAACTATGATTCTCTACTCATGTATAGATAGGAGAATATTCTTTTTGGTTTATTTATAGCTTTCATGTGCAGCAAATAGAAATAGTAAATGAAACAATAACTTAGAACCAACCTATTCTTTACCAAGGCACTGGAAAATGTAAAACCATAAAGACTAATTGATTTTATACAAAATGGACCAGACAGGAAGACATTGATTGGGATGCTCTATGAAATGCCATAATGAATAAGAATAATGGAGTGCTCCAAAAGGAGAAAATATATTGAACATCCATTTTCCCTTTAGCCATTAAAACCTTGTGGGTGGTGGTTTTGTTGCTAATCGTTGTAAAATGTTAAAGTGCTTACTGTGGATAAATAGTCTTCCAAAATGCTGCCGTGATGTCTATGCAAAGAAAAGAAAGTATATAATAAGACTTCATTTCTCCCATGATGTGAATGAGTAATTTTCCAGAAAATTGAAATTTACTCTGTTAACCTATACTAAGACAACCATGACAATAGTCGTAGCAGCAACATCAAAAAAGATAACTATTTCTTCCTACATTCTTACAAAGAGAATACTGAATTCCATATATCAGTGTGTGGAAAAAACTCCATCTATACAGGTTATTTATTTCAATTAATTAATTAATTAAGAATATTTTTTCCATGGTTATAGGATTCATGTTCTTTCCTTCCCCTCTTCTTTGCCCCCCTCCCATCCCCACCCCGGGAGCTGATAAGCAGTTCTACTGGGTTATACATGTATCCTTGTTCAAAACCTATTTCCTTGTTATTCATATTTGCAACAGAGTGATTTTTTAATACCAAAACCTCAATCATATCCCAATCTAACCCATGATCCATCATATGTTTTTCTTCTGTGCTCCCATAGTTCTTTCTCTGGATGTGGATAGTGTTCTTTCTCATTAGTTCCTCTGTGTTGTCCTGGGTCATTGCATTGTTGCTAGTAGGAAAGTCTGTTACATTTGATTGTGCCACAGTGCTTCAGTTTCTATGTACAATGTTCTCCTGGTTCTGCTCCTTTTACTCTGCATCAATTCCTGAAGGTCTTTCCAGTTCACATAGAAATTTTCCAGTTCATCATTCCTTTCAGCACAATAGTATTTCACCACTCATCAGATACCACAATTTGTTCAGCACGTATAGAATTTAAATGGAGGTAGTCAGGAAAGCCATCTTTAGTCTCTTCTTCTTCCAATTTTTTTTTCCAAGAGAGACTTTCACTCCTGTCAGGAAGGGAAGTGGGAAGTTGGAGGCCACTCTGGTCTTCTTAGAGAGGAGGGGTATCAAGTTAGAATTATATCTGTCCACTCCCTTAAATATTATTAGTTTGTGAGATATGATTCAGATTTGAGCTTTTCTAATGACCTAGTCATTACTGAGGGGGGAAGGAGGACCCTAATCTTTATATTTAAGAGTTGACCTCTTTCTTTCCTAATACTAATTCCATAATGAACACACAGATTGAATAGCAAAAAAAAATTACTTAAATCAGTAGTAAAAAGGGAAATCAGAGAAGGTATATATAGGAGAATATACAACAGGAAATACAGACTGAAGGAACTCTTTCATTTGAAGTAGGATAGCTCAGCTCAGCCAAGAAAGAGACCTTGATCTCCCCAAGGGGAAATCCTTTAAGTCTCTAGTATAGCAAGCTGAGGATGGTAAGATGGAGACTGTCAGCTCTTCTCATATCTTTCCTTGGTTCTTACCCTCAGCAACTTGAAGTGGGAGTAGCCACTTCCATTTTCTCTTTTGAAGATGGAAGCCAGAAGAACCTAAAGCAACTTGATGCTTGGAGAGAAGTAAAGAAAACTTGAAGCTTGGAGAGTTTCGAAGAGGACTGATTGAAAAATGAAGCTCTCTCACTTCTCATCAATTTTGCTCTCCCCCTCACTCAAGGCAGGCCTTTTTGTCTCCACCAATAAGGAAAAAGTCCCATACCAATAGGTCTTGGGACAGGGGTTACATCAGTAGTTATGGTGAACTGTATTATAGTGATGTTCTCTCTAGGTGTTTTAGTTGAATGAATTTCTTCATAAGAAGTTCCTGGTGGTATAGGGCAACATAGGAGATAGAGCACTGCTCCTGAAGTCAGAAAGTCCTACATTAAGTGACGTTTCTAATTCATTCTGGATATGTGACCTTAAACAAGTCATTTAACTTTTCAGTACTTTAAATGAATTGTGGCAGAGTCAAAATACAAATAGGTGCCACTAAACCATACATAAGAATCTTTGCAGGTCATGAGTTGACTTAGAAAATCACACATTAGCCTTATCTATGCTTTATTGTATTTTAATATATTTTGGTAAATGTTTCCCAATTACATTTTGACCTGGTTCTAAAGGCACTTGAGATTGTTGCATGCTTCCTAGTGTTTGATATCTGTTCGGGGCATCTCACTTTGAACAGAAGTTGAAGAATGGGTACTTAATTGAAAATGAATTTCTTTATAAGGAGTTCCTGGTTATGTAGGGCTGTTTACTTATTTTTATTCTTTATTTTTTCTATTTTTGTTCTTTTTGTCTTTAATATCTTTTTTATTTACTTCATTAGATATTTCCTAATTATATTAAAAATTAACATTCATGTTTTAAAATTTTGAGTTCCAAATTCTCCTGTCCTTTGAGATAGAAAGCAATATATCAATTACACTTGTTAAGTCTTGCAAAACATGTTTACATATTACCATGGTGCAAAAAAAACCATGCACAAACATACATACAAACAGGAAAAATAAAGGAAGTGAAAAAAGTGTTCATCAATCTGTACTCAGGGTTCATCAGTTTTCTTTCTGGAAGTGGATAGCATTTTTCATCATGAGTCCTAAACTTAATGAGCCCAGATTTCTGTGCCTTGATAGTTCCTGCATCTGTTTTTAATAGTTCTTCTGTCTTTCCCAATGATGTCTAATGTCACTTTTATTTGCTTTCAATGTGGCAGTTTCTAGCATTAGGCTCAGAAGTCCTCTTTTCTAATTTGCTGTTCTAATTTGCTGTGTGCTGGGCAACTGAATATCCAAACTTATTAGAACCATGTGTAAAATAAGGTGACTTTGATTCATCTGCTCCTGTCATCCATTCTTATAACTCTAAGTTCTTGTTTTAGACCAGATTTTATTTAGCATGATTTATTATTTCTTTGCCACAAGAATAGCTATTCATGTAAGACCTAGGGGGAAAGCATTCATGTAGTAGCAATACAATAGACTTCATCAGAAATAATATTGTAGTGCAGAGACTGTCCTCATTTAACCTAAGGTGACACTAGGTAATTTTTCTTTTAGTAACTGTAAAAGTGATAAATTGAGCGTGAATTTTAGATTTACCTTTTAATCAGGCTCACCTTGATGTTGTCTGTCTCAGTGAAAATGGTAGTTTGTTCTCCAACTATGGCCTCATGCTCAGGATGGCATCTTTGGAGGGTCAAGAATTCCATGTGGCCTCAAGGTCATTCTGACTTCCTTTCCTCCAAAGTTCTAACTCACATTTCAACCACAGCTTCTGGTTTATTTTCAGTTCACTATTCTTTTTATTGACTGTTGTTGTAAATGTTTTATTAGCAAGTTATTGTTTTTTCTGTTAAATATAGGCTCAACAGGATTTACTTTATGAAGTGTGGTCTATTTTTATGATGGCTTGGGGCTCCAATTATTTTGTAGAAACACATTTTAAGGCTACAAGAAAAGCAAGTCAGCATTAGTATTTTTCATGGAGAAGTAAGAGGTGATTATAAGCGCAATGTCAGACATTTTTTTATACCTTTCATGAGAAAAGCAATGAGGGACTTAACCATGCCATTGGAATATTTTAGATGTTTGATATAGCATTAGGGAGAAAAGCCTGGCTTCCTGAAATGTTTTCATTCAAAGCTCAAAATGGTCAGAGTTTCAGTATTCTGCCTATTTTGTGTGTTCTTTTTCTAGTTCAGGTTAAAGGAGATATGTATTTTGTCCAGGCCAACTGCATTTGGAAGGTAAGGATTAACCTCTGGGGACTAGAATGTTGAGATAGCTGCATGTTCCATGGAGATAGAGGAGAAGACAAGGTAGTGGCTGGGTCATAACACAATGCAGATTTTTGAATGTTCCAAATAAAAAGCCTTGTGTCAATAGAAGGAGGAGGAGCTATAGCATCAAGTCAATAAGACAGGTCAACAAATGGGAAGAGCAATCCAGAAAAGGAATAGAAAGACGGAACTGCCAAGAAGTTTAGGAGATAAGGGACAAATTGAAAAAAATAGGAATTAGCCCAGCAGCTGAAGAATAGTCTAATGTAATCAGTAAATAGTTGTCAGGGAATTCTTTTTCATTTTAAAAATTAAATTAAATTATTTTACATATTGACACAATTTTTAATAGTTGTTTTCTGACATTTTGCTCTCCATATTCTCTCCCTCTATAAACTCCTCTCCTCTCTCCCAGACAGCAAGTAATATAATATAGGTTGTATCATGTGTTATCATACAATACATCTTTCCATTTTGTCATTTTGTAAAAGAAGACACATATCTCTTACACTAGAAAAAAATTCATGGAAGAAATAAAGTGAAAAAAGGTATGCTTCAATCTGCATTCAGATTCCATCAGTTCCTTCTATGATGGTGGATAGCATTTTTTTTGTCATAAATCCCTTGGAGTTGTTCTGGATTCTTTCATTGGTGACAGTAAATTTTTTCCCCTTTGTTTACATGTGGTAGATATATGCCTTTCTGTTCCTTACAATATTTGTTAAATATTGGGGGCAACTAGATGGTGCAGTGGAAAGATTACATGTCCTGAAGTCAGGAAAACTCATCTTCATGACTTCAAATTTGGTCTCAAATACTTACAAGCTGTGTGACCCTGGACAAGTCACTTAACCTGTTTGCCTCAGTTTCCTCATCTGTAGGATGAGGTGGAGAAGGAAATAGTAAACCACTCCAGTATCTTTGCCAAGAAAACACTAAATGGGATCAAGAAGAGTCAGAAATAATTGAAAAATGACAGAACAACAATTGTTAAGTGTTGGGACCACCAAATCTTGGGTTCAAATCTGGTCTCAGATGCTTCTTAGCTATGTGACAAACCCAGTTACCCAGTCCTTTCCACTCTTTTCTGCTTTGGAACCAATATTCAATGTCAAATCTGAGACAGAAGGAAAAGATTTAAAAAAAATAAAGATGAGCCAATTAAGTGATTTACTTCTGAACTCTGACTCATACCTAGAAACTGTAGAGTACTTAAATTATGTACTCAGCATCACATAGTAAGTAAATATAGCTGATGAACCAAGGTTGTCCTATTATCTAGTACCTTTCTCATATTACAGAGTAAGAGGTGATGGCAGTAGAGATGAGAGTGAGTTTAGATGGCACTCTTAGGGAGAAATCTTTCGGTTCTAGACAGGACAATAAATCATGAAAAGATGGATGTGAGTACTATCCCCAGAGTGCCTTATGTATTTAATATCAGAAGGAAGAGTCAGTTCAAAGGAGAGAAGTGAGTGTGGGTCATCTAACAGTGAACAGATTTCCTAATTCTGCTGACAAACCCCATTTTCTGGATGAGGTCATATTTCCATTACAGTAATCCAGCAAATGGGTTTTATTTGAAGATAGATACCTTCCTTCATTATTGGATGAGGTGAGAAGATGGTGACCCCAGGATCTTTGTCATTTATTACAGAACAAACCTGTCTAATTTCGTCCTTGTTGATTCTGATTCTGGTGACATTTTGTATTTTGTTTTTCTATTCATCCTTTAAGTAAATCACAAACAACTTGTTAAGGTGAAAAGAAATGATTTCTCCAGAATGAGAGTCACAAGCAATCAGGAGAAATTGGGAAAGGTCTAAGTATCTTGGGAGTACTCAATATATACTGACCAACAGCAACCATTGTGGCTGACTTTATTCATTCTGCAAAATGTATTTTAATGCATTTCTCCTTTAGTACTCTGCGTGACACTGCATATAATTTATGTGTCTCCAGAAAGGTAAATCTTTGAGTCCAAACATGTTGATATTATCCCATGAAGCTATCCGGTCTGTAAATATCACATCAATTTTCTTTCCATGACAGTTTTATGGTCAAATTGGACAGGCAGAAGAAGAGATAGAGAAGAGGGGGAATGGGAGGTTATGTTTTTCTAAAATCTGGAATGGTGTTAATTGAAAATGAAGGTATTTTCCATTCTGCTTGTCATTTTGATCTATCTCATGATTAAAAAAACAGATTTTATTTTAAGCTTCAAAGATTAGAAGCAATACAATATTCAATTTCAACTGCTATAATTGATTAGTCACATTTTCTTCCTTTACAGTAGTTCAGTGACTAGGATGAAAATTAATAAGTTATAATAGTTTTATTCTTTGGAATAGTAACTTCAGCCTGTTGCATTTCATTCAGTATCAAAAGTTTTTTCCTTATACTTTTTCAGTATTCTTCAAACTCAGAGACATTTAATTTTGTAGCATTTGGCCTTCCCCAGAGCAATCATCTCTATGGAAACTATCATGGAAAAAGAATGGCAAAGACCTCCTTCTGCATTCAGCATCCTCCCAAAAGGTCTAACCTTCAGCCCTTCTCCTTGGCAATCATCTAAGTGGGACGAACTTTGGAAATAAAATTCTGCAAAGGTTTCATCACACCAGCATTCTAATTGAAGCCTTGGGGATGATTTATTCTATAAACTTCTATCTATTTGGTACAACCCTTTGCCCTCTCCTTAACAAATCCCAATCCTTTCCTAAACCCTGTTCTTCAGAGCCAACACCTGCTGAGATAAGAATTCTCATCTACCTCAGTCCTACTTCTCCCTAGTCTTTATATTTTTCTGTCCACCCTTCTGCTGTTATTCCTAGGATCTATATTCTTTTGTTAAGAAACTTTTTTTATGAGCATTTTCACCTCTTAGCAGTAACAAAAACCTGAAAATCCCCTCAAAATTTCATCCTATCTAATCCATTGTCCCTCTCTTCAGCCTTGACCATTTCTAAGGTATTCTAATGCACCCTGCTAAAGAGATTTGCTTTCTTTTGTCTTTTTCCTCTCTTTTGCCATACTTTTTTAGAATGAAGGAACTCAAAGTTAATTCTTACACCTGTGTCCTTGACCTCTCTCTCTCCTGTTTCTTCTAGGATATCACTCCATTGATCATTCCTCTCTCATTTTCATCCCTTCCATTTCTACTAGCTTCTTCTCTACCCTCTACAAAAATTTCTCTTGCAGGAAAACAAAAACAAAATATTGAAAGTTTCTTTTTTGACTCTGCTCCTTGAAATTTGACTTCCATCCCTTATAACACTGGAATGTTAGCACCTTGAGAAGAGAGACTGTCTTTTGCCTTTCTTTGCATTTCTACCACTTAATACAGTGTTTGGCTAATAGTAGGTACTTTATTGTTTGTTACATTAAAATTTCAAGATTTCTCCGTCCTTCCCTTCACAAGAGAAGATATCTTTTGATAAAAAAATATATACATACATATATATCTAAAACTATGTCTTGCTTTTTTTCTGTTTATCAGTTCATTATCTGGAAGTGAACATACACAAGTGATTCTTCACATACCATTTCTGTTGCTGTATATAATATTCTCTTGGTTCTGCTTATTTCACTTTTCATACAGTAATATTACATCAAAATACTTTGCCACAATTTCTTTAGCCATTTTCCAATTGAAAAGCATTTCCTCAATTTATAGTTCTTTGCAACCATAAAGAGAGCTGCTATAAATATTTTAGAAAATATAGGCCTTTTCCCCCTTTTTCTCCTATCATGTTTGAAAATAAAGCTAACAGTGGTAATGCTGGGTCAAAAGGTATACATAGTTTGAGCTCTTTGAGTATATTCTAGAGTGCTCTCCAAAAGGGTTGAGTCAGATCACTTAACAAATGCTAATTGACTGTTTAACTGAATGACATAATTATCACTCACCCTGCCTTGGGGTGTTTAGAGACTTCTGGCTATCTTGCTGTAAAATCTTAAATCCATGCTTTGAATCTTCACACAACAGGTGGAGAATCTTGCCTTATTTTTTGCTTTTCTTGATCATTGTCTATCTGGTATCCTTTTATATCTTTGTTGATTTATTTATTTCCCATTAGTGTCTTAAGCTGGAAACTTTCTACAGAAGAGAAAAATTAGAGGTAGTAAGGTATAGTGGATTTGAAATTACAGATATAGGTTTTTATCTCACCTCTGTACTTGCTAGCAGTGTGATCTCAGAGAACCATTCAATTGTAAAGCCTTAGTATTTTTATTTGTAAAATGGAGATTATTTGACTTTTATGACTTACCTTCTAGGAGTGAAAGGAGAAAAGTACTTTATAAACCTTGAAGCATTTTATAAATTTGAGCTATTAAAGTTTAGCAGTGAAAAAAGTAAACATCAATAAAACATTAAAAACATAACAGAAGAAAACAAAACATTCAGAAGGGACAAAAGTGGGCAATTTGTTACTACTTTGTTCAATTGAATATGAACTTATATATATTTAAAAACTACATGTAAAACAAACTAACTCCTGGCTTTCATATACAATCTTTTTTTATTGAAAGTTAAGATACTAAGTTTATAAAAGAAAATAATTTAAAAGTTTATCAAGAATGAGAGGGAGAAAAAGGATACAATTCTTTTTTTTTTTTAAACCCTTACCTTCCAATACTGTCAATACTGGAAACTAGCAAGCAAAAGACAAGAGGGCTTGTAAACAAATTTAATTAAGGGAACTATGGTCTAAAGGATGGGAATAGGGGTTTCTACACTTCCAGACTATGGGCAAACCACAGGGTCAGGGGAGGGAGGGATTTATCTACACAGAACTCAGACCTAAACAAGGCAGGGCCCAAAGAATAACAGGACTGAAGTGGGTATCCTCACAGCAGAGTCCTGACACACTCCAGCAATGTTGCAGCTCCTCCAGGACCACTAGCTGTGCTCTTTCAGGTGGGTAGATTCTGGGAGCTAACCCAGCCCAAGTTAACCTGCAACTCAGGTTGGGATTAATAGTCTCTACCAAAATCTCCCACAAGTAGATGACAGTCTTCCTTCAGGAACCCAGGGAATCAGGGTAAAATTCCACTTCCTCTGAGGTCTCCCAGGGTCAGTTACAACTTGTCCCAACCACCATGGAGTCAGTCTCAGAGAGAGAGGCCACAATTCCTACTTTCCCATTCTATTTAGAATTCTCTAGCCCTTCCTGTTAGGTCTCCTAAATAATAATTAAGTAATCTTCCTTACAGGGGGGAGAAATAATATAATCAGGACAGAAGCTGCTCTCTTCAAATTCACAATTTACCTCTTTATTCCTAAATCTGATGATATTTTCTCATTATTCATTCTTACTGATTCTACTTGAGTCTTTGACACTATTAAATACCCCCTTTTAAAAATTTTCTCTCCTTTTTCGGCTTTCAGAGCACTACTTTGTCTTTATTATCCAACCTTATTGACTTTTCTTCAGTTGAATTTTATGATTTCTCAGGCTTCCTCCTGCAATTCCCTAGGTGTGGATATCAACTAATATTCTTTACACCAGTTCCTCATTTTTTTTCCTTTTAAAATATTCCCTTAGAGTACTCACTAATCATACCTGTGACTATTTATCTCTTCTACATATTGTATAATTAGAATCTGGTCCCCAGAACCATCTCTCCCAGCATCCTACTTTCGTTCTCACGTTATAGCCTTACGTTTTGTAGATAAAGTTTGTACGTGACTAAACCCCTCTCTTTCCCCACTAATGCAGCTGGGGAAACTTCTCTTTACTCAGGCTTTTACTTTTGTCTTTTTATTTCTTCTACTTCAAATGATTATTAATAAATCTTATAAAATATAATACTTGGAGTTATTGGATATTAATTTGAATCTTACAATATCCAACACAGATCTACCCTTTATCCTACCTCTCCAGCTGCTTCCTAAATGGCTTCATCTTGAAGTCCCACCAGCATCTAGAACTCATTATGTCTAAAATAACCTAATATCTTCCTCTAAAATCTGCCTTTCATCCCCATCTCTCTATGCCCTATTTCCTTTAGATGCTTCCACCATGTTCCCAGTCAGCCATGCTCATGACTTCAGAATTACTTTTGATTCTTCCCTTTACCTCACCTTCCATATTTAATTAATTTTCAAGTTGTAGAACTTAATTCTTCCTCTCTCATTTATCCTCTTGGCTCTATTAATATTGCTGCCATCATGGGCCAGGCATTTATTCCCTCTCACTTGAATCACTGTAATAATACTAATAACAGTTAACATTTATGTAATACTTACTTTGTGTCAGGTACTGGGCTAAGCATTTTAGAATTATTATTTCATTTGATCCTCACAAAAATCCTGGGAGGTAGGTGCTATGATTATCCCCATTTTGCAAAAACCTTTAATGACCACTCAGAGGCCATTAAATAGAATAAAACACATATTCCTTACCCTAGGAGTGAAGCCCTTCCTTGAAGCTGGTTCTGGTCTTTTCACTTATTTTCACTCTACTCACTTTTATTCCCTCTAAGTTCTTAAAATGTTTTTTGAAAGTATCATACCAAGATTTATTGTATCTTCCTCCTACTCTCCTTCATCCTAATTGAAATTTTCTTTAAAAGAAAAGACAATTCTCCAAATAAATGTCCATAGTCCAGCCAAATGAATTCCCATATTGACTCTATACATAATATATCAATTTTGTTCAAATTCCTATGAGACCTTTGCTGATCTCCCCAACTGAAATATATTTCTCTCTTCTCCAATTTTCCTATAGCACTTTTTATTTACCTTTTCCCCATTTCATTTTATTTTCTAACAATATGATAGTGACTAGAATTTGAACTTAGAGTCAGAAAGAGTTGGATTTAATTCTTGCCTCTGACAGTTGTATGACTGTGGATAAGTCAACCTCTCTGAGACTCAGTTTCTTCACCTCTAAAATTGGGGATAATAAAACATGTACTACAATGCTTTTGTGGACATCAAAATAGTATTTTTAATTTTTTTGGTTAATTTGAAAGTACCATATAAATGTCATGTTTTATTAATCTGCCATATCCCTTCTAACATATTGTAATTTTCTTGAGAGTAGGAACTATGGCATTTTCAATTTTTTTGTATCCCTTAATTGTTAACCTTAAAAGCCTTTTTTGTAGGATTGAATTTATAGACAATATATTACATTTAATGAAAATTTTCATTTGAACTTTTTTTCTTTGTTGGATGCAGGATGGCTCCTGCAACTCATTCCATCTAGCATATGGTTAGGTGACTATTTTTTTTCATTCTTTAGCTTGATAAATATTAATCGGGAAATTATTCTATTGGCAGATTAGGAATTTAACTTCTTTATAGTGAGTTCATTTAGGGTAAATAAACATACAAGAACAAAAAAACTGTTGAGTTTGTAAGAGGATGAGTTATTTCTCCATCTCCATCTTTTTCTTTGGAAATCTTATGAACTATTTAGATATGCCTGTGGGCATATGGAATTAATAACACTTCAAAGAAATTTGCCTTTAAGACATGGATGCCTCAACTAAGAGAAAATTGAATAAAAATATCCTCTGTTGAGTTTGACTTGCTTTTTTTGTGGATTTCAGATATTAAAATTTTTTTCTTCTTGTAGATTCGGATTTGCAATCTTTCTATAGTGGAATAGATTTTTTTTTCTGCATTGCTGTAGATAAAATACTCATCCTTTGAAGACAACCAATGATGCCCTTCTCTGACTTAGCAGATCCTGCGTTCAGAAACAGTTTTCATTTGTTACAGAATCTGAAATAAAAACACTTTCTATATAATTGAGTTATGTAGTAGCTTTTAATCTTAATAATTTTTATTTTAAATGACAGTTAGAGATGTTTGCTATCATACCATTATCCAAATATTACATTTTAAAAGCTCATAATGACTTTTAAAGACTATTATTGAGGAAAATGAACTCATAAAATCTTAAAAATTGAAAGGATCTCAGAAGTCATCTCATTTGACTTCCCTTCTGACAAAGGAGCTTGCTCTGAAATGCCCTCAACAAGTGACTGCCTTCCCTCTGCTTGAACATTCCCAGTGGGGGAAGAGTTCAGTGCTTAACAAGATAGTTCATTCTATTTTTGAAGAACTCTACTTGTTAAAAAGTTTTTCCTTCAATTGAGCTGAAATTGTCCTCTCTAAAACTGCCTCCTGTAAGTCCCATTTTTATTCTTTGAATCTGCACAGAATGTCTAATGCCTTTTCTTTTTTTTAAACATTTATTAATATTCATTTTTTAGTAAAGTTAACATGGTTACATGATTCATGCTCCTACTTTCCCCTTCACCCCTTGCCCTCCTCTATCCCCTGGCTGATGCGCATTTCCCCTGGTTTTAACATTTGTCATTGATCAAGAACTATTTCCAAATTGTTGATCATTGCATTGGTGTGGTAGTTTCGAATCAAAATCCCCAATCATGTTTGCCTCAACCCATGTGTTCAAGCACATGTGTCCAAGCAGTTGCTTTTCTTCTGTGTTTCCACTCCTGCAGTTCTTCCTCTGAATGTGGGTAGCGTTCTTTTCCATAAATCCCTCAGAATTGTCCTGGGTCATTGCATTGCTGCTAGTACAGAAGTCCATTACATTCTATTTTACCACAGTGTATTGGTCTCTTTGTACAATGTTCTTCTGGCTCTGCTCCTTTCGCTCTGCATCAGTTCCCGGAGGTCTCTCCAGTTCGCCTGGAACTCCTCCAGTTTATTATTCCTTTTAGCACAATAGTATTCCATCACCAGCATATACCACATTTTGTTCAGCCATTCCCCAATTGAAGGACATACCCTACTTTTCCAGTTTTTTGCCACCACAAAAAAGCATGGCTATAAATATTTTTGTACAAGTCTGTTTATCTATGATCTCTTTGGGGTATAACCCCAACAATGGTATGGCTGGATCAAAGGGCAGGCATTATCAAACTACCAAAAAACTTTTTTACTGAATTAGGAAAAACTATAACGAAGTTCATTTGGAATAACAAAAGATCAAAAATATCAAGGGAAATAATGAAAAAAAATGTGAAGGAAGGGGGCCTAGCAGTACCAGATATTAAACTGTACTATAAAGCAGCGGTCATCAAAACAATCTGGTACTGGCTAAGAGATAGAAGGGAGGATCAGTGGAATAGACGTGGGGTAAGTGACATCAGCAAGACAGTGTATGATAAACCCAAAGAGCCCAACTTTTGGGACAAAAATCCACTATTTGACAAAAACTGCTGGGAAATTTGGAAAAGAATATGGGAGAAATTAGGTTTAGATCAACATCTCACACACTACACCAAGATAAATTCAGAATGGGGTGAATGACTTAACTAGAAAGAAGGAAACTATAAATAAGTTAAGTGAACACAGAATAGTTTACTTGTCAGATCTCTGGGAAAGGAAAGATTTTTTTTTTAACATTTATTAATATTCATTTTTAACATGGTTACATGATTCATGCTCCCCTTTCCCCTTCAACCC
>NC_058132.1:461694763-461713594 GCF_016433145.1 Gracilinanus agilis | reverse complement strand
TTCACCCATTCTGAATTTATCTTGGTGTAGGGTGTGAGATGTTGATCTAGACCTAATCTCTCCCATATTGTTTTCCAAATTTCCCAGCAGTTTTTGTCAAATAGTGGATTCATGTCCCAAAAGTTGGGCTCTTTGGGTTTATCATACACTGTCTTGCTGATGTCATTTATCCCCAGTCTATTCCATTGATCCTCCTCTCTATCTCTTAGCCAGTACCATATTGTTTTGATGACTGCTGCTTTATAGTATAGTTTAATATCTGGTACTGCCAGGCCCCCTTCGAAAGGAAAGATTTTAAAACCAAGCAAGAGTTAGAGAAAATTACAAAACGTAAAATAAATGGTTTTGATTATATTAAACTAAAAAGCTTTTGTACAAACAAAAACAATGCAGCCAAAATCAGAAGGGAAACAACAAATTGGGAAAAAATCTTTATAACAAAAAACTCTGACAAGGGTCTAATTACTCAAATATACAAGGAGTTAAATCAACTGAATAAAAAATCAAGCCATTCCCCAATTGATAAATGGGCAAGAGACATGAATAGGCAATTTTCAGGTAAAGAAATCAAAAGTATCAATAAGCACATGAGAAAATGTTCTACATCTCTAATAATTAGAGAAATGCAAATCAAAACAATTCTGAGGTATCACCTCACGCCTAGCAGATTGGCTAAAATGAAAGAAGGGGAGAGTAATGAATGCTGGAGGGGATGTGGCAAAATTGGGACATTAATGCATTGCTGATGGAGTTGTGAACTGATCCAACCATTCTGGCTGGCAATTTGGAACTATGCTCTAATGCCTTTTCTGTCTAAATTTGATTCTTATTTTAGTTGTGACCAACTCTTTGTCACTTCATTTGGGGTTTTCTTGGAAAAGATGCTGGAGTGGTTTGGCATTTCCTTCTTCAGCTCATTTTACAGATGAGGAAACTGAGACAATCAGGGTTAAGTGGCTTGTGCAGGATCACACAGCAACTAAGTGTCTGAGGCCAGATTTGAACTTGGAAAGATGAGTCTTCTTGACTCCAAGTCTGATGCTCTATCCACTGTGCTGTCTTGCTACCCTTCCTGTCTGATTAAGCCTTTACATTTTTAGAAAAAGCTATAATGTCCTACTCACTATTCCTGTCTTTTGTCCAGGTTTACCATCACCAATTGTTTTCAACTGTTTCCTAAATGACATAGTTTTGAGTTTCCCCCTATCTATTCCCCTCATTTCACTTGTCATTCTCTGGATAAATTTCAGTTTGCCAGGGCCTATTCTTGAACACAATATTTTAGATTGGTCTTACCAGTACAGCATATTGTGGTGCCACTGCTTTGGCTGCCTTGTTATGGGCATATACTTCAATGCTGAAAAAGGCCAGTGTTTTCAACAGTGTAAATAGTTCCTGCTGGTGTAAAAAAGCATGTCGTCCATACTTTTGTACCAGGATTCTCAAACCTTTTGGCCTTTGGACTCCTTTGTATCTCTAAAAAGTATTGACAGGTACAAGAGCTTTTATCTACGTATTTATTATACTGAAATTAAAATGTATATTTAAAATTATTCATTTATTAATTCGCTTAGAATAAAAATAAGCCCATTATGGTAACATATTTTTATTTGAAAACCCTATATTTTCTGAAATTAAAAAGATCATTGTGAAAAGAAAGAGTGACATTGTACATATCTTAATAGAAGACACCTGGGTTATCATAGCTGGTTCTGCATTGATTGAAGAATATTAAGAAAACCTGGTCTCTGATGGATATATAATTGAAAAGAGGAGCATATTAATAGGCAAATAGAATGTTAGTATTATTATGAAAACAATTTTAATCTCATGGACTCTGTGAGAGACCCTTTGGTCCATGGACTAAATTTTGAGAAGAGATGCTAAATGAAAAAAGTGAGAGAGGATAAACAAGAGAGACAGAGAGGGAGGATGGAGAGAGAGGAGGAGGGGCTCATTCTTCTTATAAGGTTGGAAAAGACAGTGAATTCCTAAAGGGTAAAGCAGAAGAGCTAGGAATTTCTGTACATTCTTTCATTATTCCTTTATTATCCCATCATTACTGTTACTTCCAATCTAGTCATGTTATATGTATTTACTTTTCTTCTTTTTAGTATCTTTATAGCCTGTTTCTCAACTATCTAAGGGATGGAGACAAATTCTTTTGTGACAAAGTAAAACAATTAAGCAAAACTAAAAATACAGTGAGTTGTCTGAAAGTTCATACAACATTCCATATGTAGCAACATCAACACCTATATTTAAAAAACAAATTAACAGAAATTTATTTTCTGTCCTTCCTCTATTAAAAAAAACATCAAATTCTTTGTTACAAGGATGTATGTTGAACAAAACAAATTCCCTCATTGCATGTAAAAATAAGTTTGTTTCTTTTTGTAACCTGTCTCTCAGTTCTCTGTTATAAATTGGATAGTATATTTTGTCCTCTAGTCATAGAATTAATCAGTTTTTACAACTTTCAAAGTTGTTTTTATTTATATCATTATTGTTATTGTATAAATTATCCTAGTTTTCATCACTTCTTTCTTCATCAATTTTATAAAAGTCTTCAGAATTTTTTGTTTTTTACAGTTGATGTTCTAAGATAAAATTGTTTTTCTGGTTCCGCTCACTTCACTCCAATCAGTGCATATAAGCCTTTCCAAATATCATTGAATAATTTATTTCCACATTTCTCTACATTTCAATAGTTCCATCACATCATATATATGTTTTGTTTAGCCATATTTTAACTGATGGGCATTCCTTTACTTTCCAGTATGATTTAATTTAAAAAATATATATTTTATAACATTATTTCAATATAATTGGATTCTCTTATACTTTTATATATTTTATTTTATATATTAAAAATATTTTTTGGAGGTACATCAGTTAATACACATTTATCAATTAAATACCACACTGCCAGGTACTGTGCTAAATGCTGGGAAAATAAAAATAGGCAAAAGAGAACCCTTTCCTCACAATTTATTGTAGAAAATAACAAACAGATATGTACCAACAAGGTACATATAGGATAAATAGGAAATAATCAATAGAGGGAAGGCTCTAGAATTAAGAAGAGTTGGGAAAGATTTCTTGGAGAAGGTGAGATTTTACTTGGAACTGTGTTGGAAATTTGGGAGTCCTTAAACTAATTTTGAGGTCCCTGATCTAAACTTCCTGTGGACATTTAGATCTCTTTCAAACTACATTTCCCATGATTCCTCTTGTATAATCAGGTGGGCAGGAAGTGTAATTATGTAACCAGGAGTATAAAGACTGAGGACAGCATTGGTACTTGCTCTCTCTTTTTGGTGATTTGGAGCAGAGCCAGGATGGGAGGAAGAGGTAACAGGGCCCGCGTATTTTGAACTAACTCAACAGGTATGTGGCTTCATTTTTTTAAATGGCTTTCAATAAACCCTTTGAAACCATGATATTTTTAATTTTACCACTCTATATTCATTTTATTTCTTACAGAACTTAAAGGAAATCAGAGCAGTCAGTAGGGGAGATAAAGAGGGAGAACATTCCAGGCTTGTGTGTAAATAGAATTAGCTCTAGCCATTCATAGTTAAACTCTTACTTAACCTAGGCATAGAAATCAGGTCACCCTCACCTTCCTTAGTGGGGAGGGGAGACGAGTTACCCACACGTGACAATAAGTAACAAATCAAGAACAAGGGACTGCCCTTTGGGCAGTCCAAATCAATGTAGAGGCTGCCATTTGTCCATTTGAATTAGAGGTGGACCCACAGGAAGTGACGAAAGACACTATCTCTTTAAGTAAGTTGGTTACTTCCTGTGGAGGCAGTTCCCACCTTGAACTTGGTGCTGATGGATCTTGGAGGAGACCTCAGGCAGCTTCTACTCTGTATTGTCATGTGGGTAAGTTAGGCTGACTTCCTTGGCCTACCTAGGCCGCTTCCAAGCTCTGCCTTAAGTAGGCACTAGCCTATCTGGTTGCTGGGCCTTGTGGCTTGTAGCTTCATTTATTTAGCCTTTTAACCTTCTCTCTTGTCCAGGCCTAACCAGGCCTGGACTAGCCTCTCCCTTTTTCTTTATTCCCATACCTTTACCTTCCTGATTGTAAAATAAAGTGCCTTAACTCGATGCTGACTTAGGTCTGATTTAATTACGGAATCAACCTGAATTGTTGATTCCTGGTGGCCACACTTTAAATACATATCTATAAAATACCTAAATTTCCCTCTTACAGTGGTACAGCCAGAGAAAATGTCCAGGGCCAAAAGATAGAGTGTCTTGTTCATGGAACAGCCAGAAGGCCAGCATTCATTTTTCATTTTTGGAGAGGATTAATGACATCATGAGATGGTGTGTTGACTTGCACATAAATTGGATTTAAGTGAGGCAGAGTTACACAAAGTGAAGAGTAAGGGATAGAGTAAGATAACTGGAAGAGTAGTAGGAGGTGAGGTTCTGAAGGGCTTTGAATGTGAAACAGAAGATTTTGTATTTGATCCTGGATGCATGGAAGTTTATTGAATAGAAAAGTGTGTGCTTTAGGAAAATCCCTTTGGTAGCTGCTTGGAGAATAGATTGGAGGAGGGAGAGATTTGAGCCAGGCTGACCATAGACAGCTCTATAGGCTGTAGCAATAGGCTAGGAGTGAAGTGATGAGGATCTGTACTAGAGTGGTGGCCAGTATCAGAGGAGAAAAAGGGGCATATTCTGGGAGATATTGCAAAGGTGATTTTGGCAGACCTTCATTCCAGAATGGATATGGGGAGGTGAGAGATTGGTGAGGAGTCAGATATCACCCAGATTGGGAGCATGAGGAATTAGAGGATTGGTGTTGACTTCAACAGTAATAGGGAAGGGAGACTTCATCAGACTCCAAAGATATCTATCACACACACACACACACACACACACACAAACAGGTTAAGAATCTTTGCTTTAAATGCCATTTAAAGCCCATAAATAAGACAGCATATAAAGCAAATTCATAGATGGGGACTCATCTTTGCCCTGGTGAGTGAACCAATAGGGAACCAACCAAAGGAGAAGCCTCACAGAGACTTTCCTCATACAATACAGTATAAAGGTGAGCTAATATCCTTGGCATCCACAAATAAGGATCTTTTAAAACCACAATTTAAATCCAAGAAATAACTGTCTTGTTGGGTGAGACAGGAGCAGTGTATCTAGTACTACCTTTTCCTCTTACCAAGCATGTGGCATTAGGTAAGTTATCTGTAAAGACACCCAGATATGTCAAGTTAAATAGTATGTACAAGAACATTTCAAAAACTGCCTAAGATGTTTATGATCCTCATTCTACCTCTTTAAAGAAGAGAAACAATTTTATAATTGTTATATTCGCTTCTTTGTTTTTTAAGCTAATATTGGACTCAAGCAAGCTATGAAATGATCCATTGTTCTAAAATATTCTCTATTCTAAAAAAAATAGCGAGGGGGAAATGAAAACTATATCATGAGTGGAGGTTTTCTTCCCTGTCTCCACAGACTGGCTTTGAGATTTCATTGTTTTCACAAAGCATTGTATTGTCAGGTAAATCAATTTGTGTGTCTCTGTGAAATCTTTCCTAAAAAATGAGTGATTCATGGTGGCCTAATAAAATGCATTCATGGTGAGACCTTCTGTTCCATGGATCTACATTAGTAAGCAAATGATTTAGTAAATCAGATGCCTTTTATGATGTTGTGAGTGCTAGCTAATTAATAGGAGATTCTTTTGCAACAATATGGGGAAGATTATCTAGATATGGTTGACACAAAAGATCAAAGAGACTTTTATAAGCATTTCTTTTGCCCAGAAGCATTTTGCAATTTGTAATAATTCCTTATCAATAGATCATTGTTATAGAAATGGTTAGGGCTTTTGAAATATCTTTCTCAGCAGGAATTCAGTGCCTCTCATCAATCTTTTTCTTTTATGAATGACATGTTGTGAATCTTGGAATAGGTGTCAAGGAAAGTTTTCATGCCAAGGAAAGACAGGCATTCAGAGAGATCTGTATTCCTTTTTCTAAGCAATAGCTCTGGAGTTTGAGAATGGAGATCACCAGATATAAACTTTTGGATTGATACTGTATTTGGTAAACATAGTATGAGTGGCATTATGCTTAGATTTATTATAAACAAGTATAATCTTCTCAATTATTATTACTTATGGAAAGTTTGAAAAAGTATAAATAGAATAGTATTAAGGATGTTATTCAACCACACAGCAGTTCTCAAAATGTGGAGGAGGGATCCCAGGGGTCTCTAAGACTTTTTAGAGAATCCATGGTGTTAAACCTATTTCCAAAATAATACTAGGATGTTTTCATTTCTAATATGGTAAGAAAAAAAGATATAACACATCTAGACAAAAACTCTTTGTGGGGGTGGGCTCTTCAATAATTTTCAAGATTATAAAAGGGGCCTAATAAGCAAAATTTGAGAACCACTTCAAAAACACTTCAATTATCATAGACTTTAAAGTTTTATGATATTAAATATATCAAATATTTATTGAGTATTTATTATGCTCAAGAAACTGTTAGATATTGGTTGTATAAAAGAACCTTTGGCTTCAAGAAGTTTACCTTCTATTCTCTTAGCATTTTTATTTTTCTCCTTCTGTGTCTGCAATGCAATTTCTCCTCAGCCTTACCTTTTACAAGTCCTAGATTCCTTCAAAATTTAGCTCATGTGGCACCTCCCATATGAAGCCTTTCTGGATCTCTGAAGCTGGTAATATCCCTTAGATATTACTTTGTTCTCATCCATTCCTTTGGCTTCAGGAAGACTTCATATGGCTTGGGTAGACACCCCACCTTCTAACTCAACAATGGGTTTGAGACCCTTGGGTCAATTATCTTCAATTTGGTAAGATGGTTTGCACAAGGTTGACCTCTGGTCATGCTACAGCTTCTTGGATCCACAGAGGAGAGCTGGGTGGCAAGTGGACACCAAAAGAGGAAGGCAGCCCTGAAAAGGGCTCAACAAGTCCTTCACACTAGAGATACTAGTCTTTCCTGAGCACACTGTGGAGCACTTTGAACTTGATTAGACATTGAAGAAGCTAACATCATCCACTGCATCCTGAGCCACCACCAAGCATCTTGACTTTTATCTTGCTTCTGCACCACATGACTCTGGAAGAAAGTAAGTCATTGGTCTTTTTGCAACTCTGCCTTACTTAAATATAATTCATGCATGAGTCAAATGACATCGCCAGGGATGTCACTTTGATTCTTTTTGAGTGTGATGGATAACCACCACCACCACCACCATGTATTTGTGTTATATATTTATACATATGGACATGTGCATATGTGCCCATACACATGGACACATGGGTTCCTATTTTCAATATTTATCTTCTATCAGTGTTAAAAGGCAGCAAGCTGTGTAATGCAACTGCCTTGGAAGAACAAAAATTATTATCACAGAGAGACAACTGAGGAGAGGCATATGTTGAGCCTAAGCAGGCTATAATATATAACCAGTGAGTAACTTTAAAGAATAACAAGAGCATGTACAAAAATATTATTAGGTACTCTTTTTGTGGTGGAAAATAATTGGATAAAGAAATGCCCATCAATTGAGGAAAGGCTGAACAAATTGTGGTATATGATGGTGAAGGAATACTATTGTGCTATAAGGAATGATGAACAAGATGATTTCAGAATGAGCTAGAAAGACCTTCATGAACTGATGCAGAGTGAATTGAGCAGAATCAGGAAAATTTTGTACTACTGTTAATGGTGAATGGATAGTAATAGAGAGAAGGCAGAATGGCTCAGTATTTTTTTGTTATTGTTTTGTTTTTTCTTCCATGAAAAATGATCATTGGATGAGAAAAGATAGAACAAATGTGGCTAAGAAGACTTTGGATGGAGATAATAAGGCACTTAGCTGTCCTTAATGAATTTGAATCATCTGACCCAAATAAAATGAATGTTCAGACACTGTAAATATTTGACACATGTGATTACCCAGCTAATGACAGTGAAGAATGTGTGAAATATTGTAGGATTGGCGAGGAGCAGAAGTCCCAATTTGCTTAAAGAAAAAGGGAAAAGAAAACTTTCCCTAAATCCTACTTTGGATGAAAACTATCATCCTATATCAATAGTCAATAATTTTGTGCAAATATACATCAAATAAAATAGATTCTTAATTTATAATGGAAAAAATTAAACGAATTTTTAAAAGTCATATGTCACACAGAATAGCAAATAACTTTAATGTTTTTCTCTCAGAGTTAGAGAAATCTAACAGAAAGATAAATAAAAGGAAAAAAGTAACAACAAATTATCAGATTTATAAAAAGATGAAAAGATTTATAGTCTCTTCTGTTTGAGGTTACCAAAGATTACATACATATATATATGTATATATACATATATCCTGGCACTTTTACAAAAATAGATTATATATTAGGATATGGAAGAATAACAAATATATATTTTTTATTTATTTTATTTTTTTTTTTAAATAACTTAACTTCTGTGTATTGGCTCCTAGGTGGAAGAGTGGTAAGGGTAGGCAATGGGGGTCGAGTGACTTGCCCAGGGTCCACAGCTAGAAAGTGTCTGAGGCCGGATTTGAACCTAGGACCTCTCATCTCTAGGCCTGACTCTCAATCCACTGAGCTACCCAGCTGCCCCCCAACAAATATATTTTTTAAAAGAAAAGATACATTGTTTAGAAACCTTAATGGAATACAAATAATAATTAATGTAAGGAACACAAACAAAAAATATAGGTCTAAATGAGGATTTGATATTCAAATCTTATATAATGAATAAATTAATGAATGCATAATAGATATGATTAATAGTTATGTGGGAGGAAATGATGAGGAAACAGCACACTAGAATTTATGGGATATGGATAATGAAATCTTAGAAGGGAAAATTAAATCCTTAATATACATATATGTATATATTATACAATAGAAGACCTATTAATTAAAAAAAATCCTAGAAATCCAATAGGAAAACACATAATAGGCATAAAAGGTGAGATCTTCAGAATTAGAGGAGAAATAGAAAAATTAGAAGCCAGAGAGTCCAGAGAACTAACCAACAAAAATAAAAGCTGATTCTTTGTAAACACTAGGAAAATTTTAGCCAAGCTGATTACAAAAAGAGAAAATAAAATAAAATTATATAAACAAATAAAAATTGAACAAATGATCATCAAAGTAAAAGAAAGAGAAACATTAGAATCTACTATACAGTAAGCTATTAAAACTAAAAATTAAAAAGGAATAGAGCAATCTCTACATAAATATGAAATACAGTTTTTAATTTACTTAACACAGCACATCTGTCAGACTCTTAGAATCTCAGAATTGAAAAGTGACTTCAGAAATTATGTAGATCAACATCTATAGTTGTCGTAAAAAGGTTAAATCAAATAATGTTAAATCAAAGACATTTCTAAGATGGCTTAGTGAGAATTTGTTGATTTTCTTCGTTTGTATCTGACTCTTTGTGGCCCCATTTGGGGATTTCTTGGCCAAGATACTAGAGTGGTTTGCCATTTCCTTCTCCATCTCCATCCTCCAGATGAGGAAACTGAGGCAAACAGACAAGGTTTAAGTGACTTGCCCAGAGTCACACAGCTAGCAAGTATCTGAGATCAGATTTGAACTCATGAAGAGGAATCTTCCTGACTGCAGTCCTGGTACTCTATCCACTGTGCCACCTAGCTATCCTCTTAGTAAGAATAGTAGCTACAAAATAACAACACCCCCCCCCCACCTCCCTACTCAGCTCTAGGGCTCACTCACCCACAAATACATATAGCATCAGTGGGAAGACAGAACAAACTTTTAAGTTTGTAGTGAGGCGCACACACACACACACACACACACACACACACACACATATACACACCCACACGGGGTACATGACCAAGGCAATTCATGCCTCTGATGCGACAGAGCCCCAATATAAATTTTCTATATGTGGTATTCTCAAGCTATTCCCCAGTGGGTGTAGTGTTTTTGCTGACTAGATTATTACTTTGATATCTCTGGGCCTATTCCTCTCTGCAACTTGATTTTTGACTGCCAGGACTAGTTTTCTCTTGAATTCATAGTTAACTCTTTTTATTTTCTGCAGCCAGAGATCATATCCTTGAAACGACTATATTTGACTTTTTGACACTCTTGTTTTCTGATTGCCTCTCTTCTTTTCCTTTTTGGATGTGTTGACTATGGAATGAATTCTTTAAAAAAAAATTTGTATTTTTATTATCATGCAAAACACACTTCCATCTTGGTAAGAGCACACTCATCCAAAACCAAAATCCCCAAATAAAACTGTAAATACACTAATGTGAAAGATAGTCTGCTTTGATCCACATACATTTGACTCCAATGGTTCTTTCTCAGGAGGTGGGTAGCATCCTTTGTCCTAAGTCTTTCAGAATTGTTCCAGATCATTATATTACTGAGAGCAGCCAAGTTTTTCACAGTTGATCATCACACAGTATCACTATTACTGTGTACAATGTTCTTTCAGTTCTGCTTATTTTGCTCTGCATCAGTTCATAGAGATCTTTCCTGCTTTTCCCGAAATCATCTTGCTTATCATTTCTTATAGCACAATAGTTTAATGAGAAGTTCTGATGTTAGATGTTCTTAGGGATCACATGGAAGGGAAGAGAAAAATCTTCCTCCCATAATATCACCTGGTAGAGTTGCAAGAGTCACATTCAACAAACTGCTCCCTGCCTTAAATATCTCGTAGTCTAGCAAGTTTAACTTTTTAAAGACCACCAGGGCATGGCTAATATTTTGCCATCTGAGAGTCAGTTGCCCTTGTGATTCCATTAGAGAAATCTTCTCTCACTTTGAAAAGAGATAATAGGGCAAAGGTTCGTCTTTTTAACACATCAAAACCTTGTCTCTCCCTTATCTGCCCAATTATTCAATTTTATCAGCTGGGCTAAGAGAGAAGAGGAAAATTAACTGGTTAGGAATCTACTCTTCCTTCTTCCCCCAGTAGCCCACGGGTCTTGTTTGATGTTTTATTATTTTTTTTCCCCTGGAGACCTTTTGAACAAATATTATTATCTCATTTTACAGATGTAGAAACAGACTTAAGGAAATTAAATGACTTTTCCAGGATTACATAGTTAGCAAAAGTCAGTTATCACATCCAGATCTGAATCCAAGTTCAGGACTATTTTTATTATATCATATTATTGTACCCAGGTTAAAATAATTTTGGGCATTGACACATAAGTAGAAATTGTATAAAAGAATAGAAACACTCACAATCTTCTTTCCATCTTTCTTCCAGGTGGTCTCCTGGTCCACTGATTCCCTGAGGAGGAAGAGCTAAGGGTTGGTTTGACTCCTTTGTGTTAGAAGTTTATTCAGAGGAGATGTTAAGGGCAGAAGTCTTTTGTCATTAGATTATTTTATTTTATTTTATTTTATTTCATTTCATTTCATTTTATTTTATTTTTTTATAAAAACCATTTTTTGTCTTGGAGTCAATACTGTGTATTGGCTCCAAGGCAGAAGAGTGGTAAGGGCTAGGCAATGGGGGTTAAGTGACTTGCCCAGGGTCACACAGCTGGGAAGTGTCTGAGGTCAGATTTGAACCTAGGACCTCCGGTCTCTAGGCCTAGCTCTCAATCCACTGAGCTACCCAGCTGCCCCATCACTAGATTATTTTAGACCTGTGACACACCTTAACCCAGTATGGGTCCAGGATATAGCCTTTTCCTAAATCATCATTTAGGAGGTTATGCTGGGTCCAGCTTCAAATGGTTTTCATCAGTTGCCAAAATTTCAAGATGAGCAATTTGTACCTTGGAAATTGGCAAATACTACAAATCAAGACTTGATTTATTGTTTTGTAATTGTATAGACTTAAAATGATGTAGAACATATTAATAATGCAGATAAAACTTAAAAGTGTTTTGTGTGTGTGTGTGTGTGTGTGTGTGTGTGTGTGTGTGTGTGCATGTGTTTTTCTTCTTTAGGCTGTAAACTCCTTGAGAGCAGGGACTGACTGTCTTTTGCATCCCTGGCACTTAGCACAAGGTCTGGCACTTAGTAGGATCTTAATAAATAATAATTAATTAGTTGTTTGGGAGTCATTTGCTAAGTATTTACCAGCATAATCCTGTCCTTCCCTCCCTTTCTTACCCTTTTTCAATGAAAATTGCTATTTGGGTAATTTGAGGAAAGGTGTGTGGTATAAGAGGATTTGAAAGGAGGATGTTGGAGACTTGCTAAGTGGATAATCTAAGTTACAGGTAGTCTGGGATTAAAGGAGATTCATGGTATAATAGGTCTGAAGTCAGGAGTATAACACAGAAGGGAAACAGAGATCTTCAGGGAGAAGAGAAATTAAACTAAACAGACAAACACAGCAGGCTTACAGAATGGGATTTAGACTCAAACACAAGCTGAGGGAAATAGACTAGACTGAAATTAACAAACAGGCTTTAGTTAATTTCACAGGAAGGGACTTGTTTTGAAGTAACACCTTCCTTCAAGATGGATGCCCCAGCTTCCCTCTAAGCCTAGAGTATGTTGTTTCTTTCCCTCTTCTTCCCTCTTGATAACTAACAGACAAATTATACTAATAGGGTTGTTGAAACACAAAAGGGTTTATTTTCTTTAAAGGATATTTGTTAGGAAGGTGGATCAAAGGAAAGCCCTATCAGTTGTCTCAGGAACCTCAGGTGGGGGAAGGGAAGTAAAGCTGGAGTCTGAGTAAGGACCTGCCTTTAAACTCAGCTTTACAAAGTGCTATTGCTATCTAAAAGGAATAAATGATGACTGACTAACTATAACTAATGCTGTCAATTAGGTAACCCTTCACAGATTTAACTCCTCTCTAATTACTCTCCTTATTAACTCCACAGACATATAAGGTAAGGGAGGGAAGGCAGGGATGGTATTAGGAAAGGAAGATATAAAGGGTTTATCTAAAATAATAATTTCTTAAGTAAATATGTCAAAGCTAGGCTAAATTTCAATATTAAAACTAGGTAATCAAGGCAGCTCGGCTGACTGACAACCTCCCTCCACGGAAGATCCAGCCAACTGTCTCTTTCTCAAGATTCCAAACCCCTAACAGCTTTTGGAACTCAGCCAAAGCTAGAAAAAACTATATCACCCCAATTCTGTATACTACAAAATCTAGTTCTCCTCATTATTACTAATGATCCCAAGACACATATTTTATATTAATTAGAGTTTGGTTATTTGGGAAGGAGAGGGAGTCTATAACCCTCCATATCTAATAACCTGGAATACATTCCCATATTTCTTCTATCATTCTACCTCTGATAATGAAGATTCTGATAAAGAATTATTGTATATTTCAAAATATTGTATTAATATGTATGGAACAAAATATTTATAATTGCTCTTTTTTGTGGTGGAAAATAATTGGAAATTAAAGAGATGTTCATCAATTGAGGAAAGGCTGAACAAATTGTGGTGTATGATGGTGAAGGAATACTATTGTGCTATAAAGAATGATGAACAAGATGATTTCAGAATGAACTTAGAAAGACCTTCATGAACTGATGCAGAGGGAAATGAGCAGAATCAGGAAAATTTTGTACTACTGTTAATGGTGAATGGATAGTAATAGAGAGAAGGCAGAATGGCTTGGTATTTTGTTTTGTTTTGTTTTTTTTCTTCCATTGGATGAGAAAGGATAGAACAAATGTGGCTAAGAAGACTTTGGAAGGAGATCATAAGGCACTTAGCAGTCCTTAACGAATTTGAGTCATCTGGCCTAAATAAAATTAATGTTCAAATACTTTAAATATCTGACACATGTGATTACCCAGCTAGTGACAGTGAAGAATACATGAAACATTGTAGGATTGGAGAGGAGCAGAAGTCCCAATTTTGCTTAAAAAAAAAAAAGAATGCATGCTCTTTTTAAATACATACTCTTGTTAATAATAATACTCTTTGTTAAATTGTCTTGTAATATAATTGCTGTTTATAATGATTGTATTAATGCACAATTTTCCTTTTGAACATTAAGAATTTTTCTCACATGCTTGGTTTTATCCACCCTTGTAACATTCTGCTGGAAAAGAAGAACACACATTCTCTCCTTTGCCTATCATATTTGACAGGACATGCTTGAGGTCATACCTCATAAAAGATTGACTTCAGTTAGTTATGTCTAAGTAGCTACTTCAAATGAAGCTCTATGGAGACTCAGTACAGGATTACAGAGGAATGAGCAGACACAGCCCACATCTTCAAAGAATTGACATTCTAATGGGGAGAGTGCATGTTCAAAGGAAAATCTCAAAGGAAAACAGAACTAGAAATAAACAAACCAGTCTTTACAGCTCTATAAAATTACCCACAAATGGTCCACAGTTATTGGAGGGAGTTAAAGCAGTGTCTGGTATGATGGAAAGAACCCTAGATTTGTAGTTGAAGACCCGGGTTCACATTCTAGCTCTGTTATATGTAATTCATGTTACCTTGGACAAGTCCCTTAAACTTTCTGTTCCATAGTTCCCCTATGTGTTAAATGAAAGACTTGGACTAGGTTTTCTCTAAGGTCCCTTTCAGCTCCAAATTCTATGAAGTTAAAGAATTCATTTTATACATGGAAAGATCAATCAGGAAAGACTTCATGAGAGGGGTGAGCTTTTAAGAAGAATTATAAGTTAATGAAAACAACAGCTGGGTGATGAAACAGGTCTTTTGTCTCTAGTCTGGGGCCATAAGATCAAATTAAGTAATATTTCTGAAAAGAGCAGCTTATTGGTTGCCCTTCTGATGTTTCCGTGGCTACCCAATTGATGACTTCACTGTTGTTGTACAGTGTGCGGTCTGGGCACTTAAATACTGTGGCAACAGATAAGGGACGTATTTTTTCTTTCTATTCCTTAAATAAGGTTACAAAGGAATACATTCTGTTTATATCTTTGGGAACATAAATTGATATTATTTTGTGAGGCCTTAATAAAACTGGTAATACAAGTTGACAAGAAATCAATGACTTCAGTAAGAATTATGAGCAGTAAGCAAGGTTTTATGGAGGATCAAGCTAAAAAAATTGTGAATGAAAGGAAGCTTGATGAAAAGAAGGACAGGCAACCTTCTGACTCCCACAGTAATAAAATAAAGTTTCACTGCTCTGCATGGGGATGATCCTTAATGTCCATATCTCCCAAGAATGTGTAATCAAAGGTCTTTGGAACCTGGTTGGCTAAGCCACTGGGGTACTAAATCTTACTACCATTGAGCCCCTATATCCTTAAAGGAGAAAGATTAATTTTAATATTTACCTACACAAAAAATAAGTAGGTAAGCACTAAACAGAACAATTATATTATAGTTATTTATATTCATGCCTTTTATTCTTCCTACTAGACTTTAAGTTGCTTGAGAGCAGGGAGCAGACCTTCTTTATCTTTGCATTCACTGGAACACTTAGCAAAGAACTTTATGTATACTAGGCACTTAATACATGTCTGTTAAATTAAACTGAATAATTGGATTTATAGTTTAAATTAGAAGATGTGAGGGTACTTGTTTCTATTTTCTATGTTATTATTTCACTCTTTTAGCAAAGGAAATTGAGAACTGATGGTGCCATTTTTGACATTATTACTATCATTATGATAATCACTAGCCTTAGGTAGAATACTCTGGGTGAGTTGAGGAAAACTAGGATCTTCCCAGACATGATGTGTGACCTCAGTCTTTTTTTAAACATATGTTTTTATTTAATTTTTCTCAATTACATGGAAAAATTATTTTAAACATATTTTATTTATAATTTTTGCATTTCAAATTCCTTCCATCCTTTCGTCACTCCCCCCCAACCTCCTTGAAAAGGTAAGCACTGATACAGGTTATTCCTGTGTAGTAATGCCAAACATATTTCTATATTAACCATATTGCAAAAGAGAACACAGAACAAAAACAACCAAGGAACATAAAGTAAAAAAGGGTAATTTCAATCAGCATTCAGACTCCATCTGTTTTGTTTTTTTTTTCCTTCTGGAGGTAGATAGCATTTTTTTTTTAATCAGTAAATTCTTTGGAATTGCCTTGTATCATTGTATTGCTGAGAACAGATAAGTCATTTGAATGATTTCACTTTGTATCTGTTCAGATGTCTTCCCAGTTTTTTCTGAAACCATCCTGTTCATTATTTTGTATAGCATAATAGTATTCCATCACAATCATATATCACAACTTATATCAGCCACACCCCAAATCATGAGCATCCCTTTAATTTTCATTTCCTTGCTATCACAAAAGAGCTGATATACATACATACATATATATATATATATATATATATATATATATATTTTAACATACAGGAACTTTTCTTTTGCTTTGAACTCTTTGAGATACAGATCTAGTAGTGGTATTTCTGGGTATACAGAGTTTTATAGTTCTTTGTGGTCTCAGTCTTTGATGGGGGCCTCATCAATATAGTGCCTTTTCCACTTCTATAAAATATTGATCTCCATGACTTCTGTTCTCCTCATTGCCAATTCTATTGCATATCAGGGATGGTTCAAGTTTCTGCATCTTTGTTAAGATATTTCTCTCTTAGGTTTTGATGGCTATGTTGTCAGTCAATATCTGGCCGCAGACAGTTGCAAGGTCAGCTTAGTTCCTTAGTCTCTTGGGGAAGGAAAACTGGTTTCTAGCATAATATTCAAGAAAAAGGAGAAAAACCTGAAAGGAAAGCAAAAATGAATTACATGTAATCCACTTTGGTTAAAGTGAGCAGAACCTAAATCTCAGGAAACATTCTTTTATAGAAGGTCATAGTGACCATACTCCTTGGAGGAAGATGACTGCCTGCTTTGACTTCACTTATGACATGTCCTACAGATCTGCTAATAATTAGGCATCAACCAGCAGGTGGTAGATGTTCATTCTTTAGTACTGTTTCATTCATTTTAATTTTTGTAATCTTTGCTTAAATAAAGATCTTACTTTTACTGTTTAATAATACATACTAGTGTAACTTAAGGATGACTGTTAAAACTTTAAAATTTCATCTTATTTTTATTGATGATATTTTTAATACCACATTTTCAAGGATGTTTTTCTTCCTTTCCTACCTTGCGAGCCATCTTTAATAGAGATCAAGAAAGAAAGAGGATAAAACAGTTAAGCAAAACTAATTAAGACATGAATTGTGCTTGAATTTACAATGTTCCAAAGTTAAGGGTGGTTATTTAAAGGATTGAAAAAAATAAGAAGCCTTGCTATATTTTGTCCTCAAAAACAAAGTTGAATCTAATATTTCATCTTGGTCTGTGCCTGACAGTGGTAAAATGAAGCTATACTTGATTGCTTGCCTGAAAAAAATACATTAGTTTTTGTCCAGGATTACCATGTTAAGTTTTTCTAAACTCATTTTATTGTTTGACCTGGATTAGAGGTCACCAAGACCACAATCCTCTGTTTTTAGAGATGTAAAAATACAAAGCAAGCAAAACTTTCCCCGATATTCAAAGATAAAATCTTCAGAATTAGAACATGATCCAATTGATTTTTATTTTGCTAAAAATATCTCAAAATGGAATGCCAAAGAAATTCTTGTAGAAACGGTTTATTAGCTGAAAAATCACTTGTGAAGGCTGAATTGCTGCCAGCAAGAAACTATTTTGGCCATAATAAAGACCAAAGTAAAGAAATGGGTCAGTTTATTTATTTATGAAAACGTTTATTTCAAACTCCAAAGAGAGAGAGAATTAGCAACCGAGAAGGAAGAAAAAACAATCATACTGATCAGCTTTAATTTCTTTGTATTTCCCATGACACTTAAATAGTTATCTTTAAGTATGATTTTTCAAGTGGGGATTTAGGATCCTATTTGAAAGGGTCAAAGATTGAGAGTTGAGAAGCACCTTCCTGGTAATGTTTCAACACCATCATTTGGCAGATGAGGAAACTGAGGTCCAAAGAGATAAAATGAGTGTGAGAGGAAGGATTCGAACAAACCTAGTAATTGAGCCACTTCAACAAGCTATCTTTCAGTGAGGAGAAAAAAAAAGAAATTAATTAAAACATTTATAACCTTTTACTCTTTATAAATAATTTAATAGTTATGTACATAAATTATTTGAGGTTACTACTTTTCTAAATCCTTTTTCTCAACTCATTATCTTCTCTAGTCTGGGCAGCGAGGTGACACAGTGTTGGATTTAGATTTAAGAAGTCCCAACCTCAGACACTAACTAGCTGTATGACTCTGGGTGACAGGATTGTTGTGATAATCAAATGAGATGAAAGAATTGTGGAAATAAGGCAAGAAATTACCTGACTCTTTCAAATATTCCTCCCCCCTCCAAAAAAAAGATAACTTAAAAAATAATGTCTTAAAGTGAATTTTAGAGTGGTGGAAATAACTGAAAGTTGGGATAAGGCAGTCTGTTAGGCAGGAGAACTTTTGCTCTACCATTGAAGGTCTGGGGATCAGGTGGACTGCTCTGGGGATGATTTGGGAGTCTTTCTTCTGGGGCTAAATGCAGTGCCCAGGCAGGTTGACCAGACTCAGTCCCTTGCTGTGGCTGCAGGCAAGGAGAAACAAGAACACCTAGGTGAAGTGTGGTCATGGAAAAGCAGGGCTCTGCTGGTTGTGGTAATGAAGTTCCTGGTTTTGGTTCCAGGACAGAGGAGTAAGTTGATGCTTGGGGCTATAGAAAGGACCAGAAGGGTATTTGAGGTGGCAGTGGTGCATCTGAGAAAGAATATTATAGAACAATTTCATGAATAAATATCGAGGCAAAATTCCTAAATAAAATACTAGCTAGGAGAATATATATACAATATATATATATCTATATATATCT
>NC_058132.1:461651794-461694363 GCF_016433145.1 Gracilinanus agilis | reverse complement strand
ATATATAGATATATATATACATACATACACAATATATCGCAAAGATTATCCATTGTGACCGAGTGAGATTTATATCAGGAATGTCGGTCTGGTTTGATATGAGGAAAACTATTAATATAATTTATTATAATAACAAAAGTGACAAAAATCGTATGAATATATCAATAGATGCAGAAAAAGTTTTTGACAAAATATAGTACTCATTCCTATTAAAAACATTTGAAAGCATAAGTTATAAATGGATTTTTTTCTTAAAATGGTTAGAAATATCTGCGTATGTAAAACCATCAGCAAGCATTATCTATGATGGGGATAAACTAGAAGTCTTTCTAATAAGATAGGAGTGAAACAAGGATATCCGTTATCACCAATATTATTCAATACTGTACTAGAAATGCTATTCATTACAAAAAGAGAAGGTTAAATGGAGGCATGTTAGAAATGCTAGCAATAGCAATAAGAAAAAATATGAAGGAATCAGAATGGGCAATGAAGGTAAACAAAACTCTTAAAAAAATTTTTTTTAACCCTTACCTTCCTTCTAGGAATATTAAGTTTTATTTCCAAGGCAGAAGAGTGGTAAAGGTTAGGTAGGCAGTTAGGGTTAAGTGACTTGCCCAGGGTCAACAGAGCTGGGATATGTTTATGACTAGATTTGAAAACAGGATCTCTCATCTCTACACTTAGCTTTCAAACTACTGAGCCACCTATCTGCCCCAAAACTATTTCTTTTTTTTTTTTTGGAGGATTTGATAGTATACTTAGAATATTATAGAGATTCAAGTAAAAAGCTAGCTGAAATGATTAATTTTAGCAAAGTGTAAGTTCAGTTATTTCAATCATGTCCAACTCCTTGGGACCTAATTTGGGTTTTTTTGGGCAAAGATATTAGAGTGGTTTGCCATTTCCTTCTCCAGCTTGTTTGACAGATGAGGAACTGAGGCAAAAAGGGTTAAAAGAGATAGAGATATTTTATTTAAGATAACCATAAATGACATAACATACCTGGGATATATCTGCCAAGACAAACTATACAAACACTATGAAGAAGATTGCAAAATACTTTTTATACAAATGAAGTAAGAATTAAATGATTGGAGAAATATTAATTGTTCATGGGTAGGCTAACCCAATGTAATAAAAATTATTATTTTACCTAAATTAATGTACTTATTCAGTGCCATTCCAATTAAATTACAATAAATTATTTTATCAAATTAGAAAAAAATAACAAAATTCATTTGGAACAAGAAAAGTTCAAGAAAATCAAAGGGATTAATGAAAAAAATAATGTAAAGGAAGGCAGTCTAGCAGTGTCAGATCTTAAACTGTATTATAAGGCAGTATTTATCAAAACTATCTTGTATTGGCCAAGAAATAGAGTGGAAGATCAGTGGAAGAGAGTAGATATATAATACATAGTAGTAAATGATTGTATGTGGGAAGCCAATAAGAGAATAGATAAAAATCTGAGACTCCTCTTTTGACCCCTTTTGTGATCCTTATGATTTCTTGTTGAAAAGTATTGTGGCCTTATTGAAAAGCTTTAAGTTCCTAGCAAACCTGAATTTAAAGGGTTAACACTGTTCCCCTTTGACCAGGAATGCTGCTGCCTGGTATAGCCAAGGCCAAAACCTTAGCAGGGGCAGTTCAACCCTGAGAAAAATACTCCCCAACTTGGCTTCCTGATAAGAACCCAGTTAAAATTCAACCTTGGCCTTGGTCTGTTCTGAAGCCAATGAGACTTTTTGTGTTTTGATCTGACATAATTTGTAACTTCTGCACATCTGCAAAGTTTCGTGAGGATTCTTTTGTGTGAAATGAGTCTTGAAACATATATAATAAACTCCATGCTCCTGGAGACAGAGCTGCAAGTATGAGCTGAAAGACAACTCCCATATTCCATCATTATTTCCTTATCAACTAAACTATCCTTATCAGATTATCAGAGATGATAAAGAGATCTCGACAATTGTAGTATTCTTGTGTTTGATAAATGTAAAGATTCAAGCTTTTGGGATAAGGATTCACCATTTGATGAAAATTTCTGGGAAAATTAGAAAGTGGTTTTTCAGAAACTAGGTATGTATCAATACTTATATCATTTACCAAGATATTGGATATATGACCTAGACATAGAGGGAGATATTGTAAGTAAATTAGAAAAACATGGAATCTATGAACTATGAGATTTATGGATAGGAGGAGAGTTTATGAATAAACAAGGGATACTATTATGAGATATAAAATAGATATTTTTAATTACATTAAATTAAAACATTTGTGTACAAATAAAACCAATGTACCAAAGATTGGAAGGAAAGCAAAAAATTGGAGAAAAATTTCATGGAGTTTCTCTGACAAAGGCTTCATATCTTAAATATATAGACAACTTTTTCAAATTCATAAGAATGTGTTCCATTTCCCAGTTAATAAATGATCACAAGAAAATAGATAGTTTCTGGAAGAAGAAATCAAAACTATATATAACCATATAAAATGCTCTAAATTGTTATTGTTTAGACAAATGCAAATTAAAATAACTTTGAGATATTATCTCATGCATATTAGATTGACCAAAATGATAAAAGGGGAAAATGATAAATGTTGGAGGGGATCTGGAAAACTTGGAATATTAATATACTATTGGTGGAACTGTGAACTTGTTATAGGGGTGCAAATTGGTGAACCCCTGGGTTTGGGAAGGAAACCATTCTCAAGAATGAGAGGACTCCAAGCTTAGCTTAAAAGTAAAAAGAAAGATTTATTAGTAAGATAGGATTAATGGCCAGCAAGACAGCATGAGTGGAGCAGCCATGGGAGGCTCCCCCTGAATCCCTCAATCCTAGGGATTATATACTTTTACAATTGTGGGGACGTGATGCTGTCTCATGATGAGGATGTGATTCTAGAGTGGTAAACACTCAAGTATTCGGTGGGGGGGGTATTGGTCGTCTGATCGGGGTCTGCCTGGAGACATAGGGGGTGACCTTCATAGTTTCGGGGACAGATGATGTCTGAGATATATAACTTGTTTTCGAGGATGTGTATCTCTTTGTCTATCTCAACTTAAAGGAATTCCAAGGACAATGGTCTTTGCCTCTGTAGTCATGAGGGCAGGAAGGGGGAAGGGAATTCCCCTGTTCACAGCCTGTCTGAGTTAAGGGGTACAGGGTCCCTGCCATCTCCGCACAATGCCCATGTCAAACTGATCCAACCATTTTGGAGAGCAATCTAGGAGTATGCCCAAAGAGTCCCCAAACTGTATATATACTTTGACCCAGCAATCCCATTATTAGATCTATTTCCCAAAGTGATGGGGGAAGGGGGAAGGAAAAGTATTTATATCTTCTAAAATATTTATAGCAGCTCTCTTTGTGATGGTAAAGAACTGGAAATTGAAGGGATGCCCATCAATTGAGGAATAGCTAACAAGGTGTGGCATACCATTGTGATGGAATATTCACGTGCTGTAAGAAATGATGAGCAGATTGGTTTTAGAAAAAAGAGAAAAGACCCATGAAAGAATGGAGAGAGATATGAGCAGAACCAAGAGAATGTTGTATATAGTAACAACAGTATTCTTCAAAGAGTCATTGTAAATGACTAACTTATTCTGAATTATATGATCAAATCAACTACAAATGAACTATGAAGGAATATGCTATCCACTTCCAGAGAAAGAACTTAAATATGAAAATATATGTTATGTTATTCCACCCTTTTATTTTTATTTATTTTTATTTTAAACCCTTAACTTCTGTGTATTGACTTATAGGTGGAAGAGTGGTAAGGGTAGGCAATGGGGGTCAAGTGACTTGCCCAGGGTCACACAGCTGGGAAGTGTCTGAGGCCGGATTTGAACCTAGGACCTCCCATCTCTAGGCCTGGCTCTCAATCTACTGAGCTACCCAGCTGCCCCCTATTCCACCCTTTTAAAAAAAGGAATGTTAGCCTTCTCTAGTGTGGAGTTTGGAGGGAGACAGGAGAATACTTTGAAATTCCAAATGTAACCAAACAAAATACTTAAAAAAAGATAATTAAATAATACAATAATTATTAAGGGCTTAGCACCCTGTCTGGCATGTTAGCTTTTATCATTGTTGTTCAGTCTTTCAGTCTTGTCTGAGTCTTTGTGTCCCTAGTTTCTCCACAATGATACTAGTTTGTCATTTCCTTTTCCATCTCATTTTACAGATGAGGAAATGGAGGAAAAAAGGATGAAGTGACTTGTCCAGGATCACACAGCTAAGAAGTGTTTAAGTGATGATTTAAACTCATCTTACTGATTCCAGGTCAGGAACTCTATCCACTATGCCACATAGCAGCCCACATCATTATTTATTTATTTATTTATCTGTGCATCTATCTCCTCATCTATTTATTTATTTGCTCATTCACTCACTCATTTATTTATTGTTTATTATTATTATTATTATTATTATTAATGAATTAATCCAGCCATTCCCAAACTTTTTGGACTCAAGTCACCATTAAACATTTTTAAACGATTGAGGACACCACTTCCTCCTCTCCACAATTTTTCTTTCTGTATCTTAGATCTATCAGTATTTACTATTTTATTTATTTATTTTTTGTTTTGTTTTTATATTTTTAAACCCTTAACTTCTGTGTATTAGTTCCTTGGTGGAAGAGTGGTAAGGGTAGGCAATGGGGGTCAAGTGACTTGCCCAAGGTCACACAGCTGGGAAGTGTCTGAGGCCAGATTTGAACCTAGGACCTCCTGTCTCTAGGCCTGGCTCTCAATCCACTGAGCTACCCAGCTGCCCCAGTATTTACTATTTTAGAAATTAAAATGATTTTATCTCATGGAGATTTTGACAGGATTCCCAGTGGTCCTCAGATCCCATTTAAGGGACTACTGAACAATTATAGATGGTTGTAATCTGTTATAGTAAAAATATTCCAACACTTGGAGTTCCTTTATCAATACACAATAGATCCTGTGGACATTTTTTGGAACCAGGTTAAAATGAAATATAAAGAAAAGTACTCCTGGAAGAAAAAGAGAAATTAGCCAATTTAACCAAAGGGGAGAATGTACAGAATGAGGAATAATAGACTTGCCTTCAAAAGCTTGCCAGCTTTGTAGCTGATGACAATTGGGATGGGGATTTAAAGGTCAACTATGAATCTGCTAGGTGGTGTAGTGGATAGATCACTGGGATTGGAGTTCAAATCTGACCTCAGACGCTTACTGTGTGACCCTGGGCAGGCCACTTCCCTTCTGTTTTCTTCTTCTGTCTGTTCAATGAAGGAGGAGATAGCAAACCACTCCAGTCTCTTTAACAAGAAAATGCTATGGAGAGTACTGGTGCACCCACTGGGTCAAGAAGAGCCAGACACAGCTGAATGACTGAATAACCCAAAGTGTTTTAACTGTGTTTAACACTGGGAACACAAGTATAAGATAGTTCCTGCCCCGAGGGAGCTCGTGATCTAATGGGGGTAGATAAGTCTTAAAAAGAAGTTATAAAGGGGGTAGGGGAAAGAAAGTCACCCAGCTCCTGAACGTGAGGAAGTCCCACAGCTGGTATGGGAAGTAATCCAAGGGAGCATGAGATACTGAATTTATCCCATCTTGCAAAATGATAAATCATTTAGGCAGATGGGCTAACCCAGGGGGTGGGCAACAGACAGACACCAACCTGTACTGACAGAAGCGTCTGCTCCAAGCAGGTGAAGACTTCTCTTGGATGAAGTAGTCAAGGAAAGTAGTCAAGTAGGAAAGGAGGAGGAGAAGTCCTTGAGTGCCATCTTTAAATGTGGAAGATTGGGAGAAACTCCCCAGTATGGATCCCTGCCGCTTTCTAGTCAGAGGAAGTGAGGGACCCCAAGGCCCTTAGTCTAAGAATATGTATTTTCAATTTATCACCAGAAAGAGTTTCCACATGGGTACTTTTTGTAGTAACAGGTCAAAACAAAACAAAACAAAACCTAAAGCTGAAGGTAAATGATATTTCAGTTTCATTTATTTATTTATTTTTTTCTTGAAGGCTAGCTTCAAATGCATCCTTACCAGAACATCTGCTTTCCTCCCAGCCTCTCCTACCTCCCCAGGCTGCTTCTGCACTGCCATCTGCTTGGGTAAACTTCTCCTTGGCAGTACCTCTATTAGCTGTCTCTTCTATATTCAAAGCTTGTTCAGCTTTTCTTCCAGTTCCCACCAGTAATGTGTAAATGGGAAAAAAAATGCTGCCTGTGCGAGAACAGAGAATTATTAAAGCTCTAGGCATGTGTTTAAAGGTCCAAAAATGGATAGGGCTGATGCCCTTATTATATACGGTTGGGCGATTAGCGAGTCAGGATCTGAAGACTGATCTGATGAGTCAGGGCTATCCTGAAACATCCCAGATATGTGAGAATCCACATATAAGATATCCTAAAAGTATGTGCACTTAAAATAACAAACAAATTTTAAAATTGCCCTAAGACTTTTGGGATACCTTGTAATAATGATGATGATGATGATGATGATAAAACAGTAACAGTGTTTTGATTATAAATTAATATTAAAATGAACATGAAAATATTTAATAACAACAATTCTGGGAAGTAGGTGTTATTATTCCCATTTTATAAATAGGGAAACTGAGGCAAAAGAGGGTAAAATGACTTGCTCAGGGTCACACAGCTAAGTTAGTGTCTGAAGCCAAATTTGAATTTAGGTCTTCCTGATTCTAAGTCTAGCATTCTGTGTACTCCAGCATAACCTAGTGGCAGTTTTTTTGAAAGACAAAAATGGGCAAAGTTTTTTTTTTTTTTATCACATTCCTTAACAAGCTACTCCAGTGTTTATCAACTTCACAATCAATAAATGATAGATCAAAAATTAAAGCCTCGAAGGAATCTTAGAGGTCATCTCATTTAACCTCATTTTATAGAGGAGAAAATGACTGGGGGCCATTCTGATTCTCATAACTTAAGTCAAATGACTCGTTAGGTGTACTCATGCCCCAAGCACATGAAGACTTCTCTTGGCTGAATGGGAGAATAAGAACAATTTGTTCCAACAGCCATGAAGGCGGTTGAAGCAAGCACTGTAGATCTTGGTATGACATTGAAAACTCTAAGGTCATCCACCGCATGCTGGGCCATCTACAGTCACCTTGACTTTTGTCTTATCACTGGACTTTGATCTGAAATAGAGAGTGAGGCTGAGGACTGTGTAGCTCTGCTTCACTTAAATCCAGTTCGCTTGCAAGCTAAGCTATCACCTTGGGGGCAGCTCCATAGATCAATGGATTGAGAGCCAGATCCACAGATGGAAGGTCCTAGTTTCAAATCTGTCCTCAGATGCTTTCAAGCTGTGTGTCCTTGGGCAAGTTACCCATTTGTCTCCTTACCACTCTTCTGTCTTGGAACTAATTCATGGAGTTGATTTTGTGATAGAAGATAAGAGTTAAAAAAAACACATCCCCACCATGATGTCATTGGTCCTCTTCAAAAATGAAGGATGAATCACAACTCTATTTCAGTTAAGGTTCCCAAGTGTTGGAGATACCAAGAAAGATAAAACAGTGCACGCCAAAGGTGCTCACATAGGAGAGATAACTTGTGGATTAACAATGCCCATTGAAAATATATTCACAATAGGTGAAAGCAGTAGCCCTTAGGGTGGAGGGGGAAGACTTTGTAGAAAATGGGATCTTTAAGATAGCTATTGAAACTAATAAACAGTGGTGAGGAGGGAGAGCATTCCATGCATGGGTAGAGCCAACACAGGGACAAGAGATGGAATGTTGCAAACAGAACTGTGAAGGAAGCTACTATATAGTAAGACTGTAGAATTTGTGGAAGAGAATCAGGAATTAAAAGACTGATTCTATTTTCTATCTTTCAACTTAGGGGAAAGAACTAGGAGCAGGAATAGAAGTTATATGGAGGACTGATAAAACCTGATATAAGACAAATTCTAATCATTAAAATTTCTAAAGAGTAGAATGAGCTACCTTGGTAGGTTATAGTTGTCTTTCATTGGGAGTAAGCAAAGTATGGTTGACCAACTGCTTGGTATGTGGCTGTCATATACTAGAACACACTTGATAGCCACTGATTCTTTTTCAATGCATTGATAGGACTAGATGTCCCTGAGGTCCTTCCAGTGTGAAAATTGTGTGCTTCTATTTTCCAATAGTTTTCTGTATATATTTCCTCTCCTCTCAAAGACTGCAAGAACCATGAAAATAAGTGTCCATCTACTTCTTCAATACTCATTCAATGGAATATGTCTGCCTTTTGGCTGCACTGAATTGACCCACTATATTGTGAAAAATCAATACCAAAGTCCTAAAAAGATCTTATGATAATGTGAACCATGAGTGGTACCATCTTCTGGCTAAACATCCTCAATTCTTCTAATTGGGTAAATATTTTATTATTTTTCCAATCAATGGCATTATTAAGATAATAGCAGGATTTTCATAGTATAAAGTGCTGCCCCTTTTTCATGTGATCTGAAAAGAGTAGAAAAGAGAAACACAAAGGAAAGCTTAAAGAGGAACACAGACTGTGTTTGCAGAGAAAATGAAAGAAAAACAGCTCCTCAGATAAAAGTTTTGAGAGGACTTGAGACAGAACAGTAACTCAAAGGTAAAATTATTAATTTATGTTAGATGTGTCTACAAGGCTCTTAGTAGTTAATTTGAATGTGACCATTTTCAGGACTTTGGAGTTTATTGGTGGGAAACCCTGAATCAAAGAATTGTATGGGGATTTAGGATTGTGGCATATGGACTATTTGTGTCATATCTCTTTTAACTTTGATTTAATTGACAAATATAATGGCTTTTTTCTCAAATCTAATCTTTCTTGATCTTTCTGCATTATTTGACTTAGACAATATTACCCCCTTCTCCTGGATTACTCCTTCCCATAAAAGCTTCTGACTTGTTGGATTGCTCCTTCTCAGTCTCCTTTACTGGATCTTCATCCAGGTCCCACTTATTAAATGTGGGTGTCCACCAAAGGTCTGTCCTGGGCCCTTCTCTTTTCTCTCTAATGCTTCACTTGATTTCGTTAGCTTCTAATGGTCCAATTGTCATCACTAAGCACACAACTCCCAGATATGTATGTATTTATGCAAGCACGTATGAATGTACTCTTTCTGATCTATCCAGCCTTAATCTTTTCCCTAAGCTCCATTCATCACCATCTGTCTTGGTCCTCTTAAACTAGATGTCTTAAAGACATTTCAAATTCAACATAATCAAATAGAACTCAGAATCCAGCCCTTCTTCCAAACTTTCCTATTATTGTCAAAAGTACTCTCATTCTATTAGTCAATCAGGTTCATAATTTCAGTCATCTTTGACAGCTCACTTGAACTTGTTGACATCCAATCTGTTGGCAATTTTTATTGCTTCTACCGTCACATCCTCACTCATATGTATTATTTTTTCTCCGCTCTTATAAGCACCACCCTGGTAAAGGTCCTTATCATCTCTTGCCTGGAATATTAATTCACTGATTCAAGTCTTTCCCTCTCCAGTCATCTGTAAAATGATTTTCCTAAAGCATAATCTGACCATGTCATTACCCTGTCAATAAGTTTCAGTGGCTCACTTTTATTTTTGGGATTAAAAAAAATCCTTATGTTTGTCTTTTAAATCCCTCTATAATCTGACTCCTTACTACATTTTAGGTCTTTGTATTCTTCACTTAATTCCACATACTAAGGTCAAGTAATCCTGACCTTGCAGTTCCTCAGACAGAACGTTTCATACCTTTTCGATGGCTGTCTTTCATGTCCGGGATACTTTTCCACCTCACCTCCACCTCTTGCCTTCTTTACACTCCTTTAGGACTCAATTCAGTAGGTCTTTTCCCATTCTAACATGTCAATTTTTTATTTACACTGTATTTTTCTGATATGTGTGATTTTATGTTGTCTCCACCATTAGGATGTGACCCTTTTGAAGAAAAGAATCATATTTTTAAAAAAATTTTCTTTGTAACCCTAGTGTTTAGCAAATTGCCTGAATATGATTGTCATTTAATAAAATGTTTTTTCACTGATAATAGTGGATGAAATATAGATTTGGGGGTTTTTAGACTAAGTTTGAGATGGATCACTAATCACAAAGAGATTTCCATTTGGCAATATTATTAGTCAGATTTGGAAACAGCAAACAAAGAATCTGGATACAGGAAGGAAATCAGAGAAGCCAATGAAGGAAGAAGCTCACAAACCCTAAGACATCAGAAGTCAGAAACAAGAATATAGAGATTTGCAGAGTTAAGGATGTGAGTAGCCAAGAGATTTATAGAGATAGCAATGAGAGTAACAAGAGGTTTACAGAAGCTGAGACCAGCTGAATACAGACAGGCCGACTCTGTAGTTGTGACTTGCCCCAGCAACATGGGTTTTGCCACTCAAATATTTATTGCTAAGTTTCTGTCTGACTTTCTGCCTATTCTTCTCCATAGACGTCATATGTATTGGTGGCCCAGTGTGACCCAAATATATGAGTAGTCTCTTAAGTTTTTATTTTTCTGCTTTTTCTTTGTTGTTTAATAAATGTTTGGCTATGATTCTACTTATTTTTACATTCCTACTTAATGTTTCATTTTTAAGATTTAATGGGGATATTTTTCTTGATTTATGTAAATGGCAAGTATGCAGATGGGAACTCAAGACCTAGAGTCAGGAGTCTACATTTGTATGTCCCACAAACCAAGGCAGGACCTTGAAAGTAGGTTGTATCAATGCAGTTACCCCACTAGGAAACCCACAGTGAATGAGCCAGGACCAACTCAGAAAGAGAGAGAAGAGGGAAGAAAGTGTTCCTTTCCACCCAGATAAAACATGATTACACATTGAATAGATGATTATATATATGTTGTATCCATTAAAGCTGGAAGAGACTTCAGGAGATAGTTATACCAAATCTTTAGTTTTAAAGATGAAGAAACTGAGGCAGGAAAAAAACTTGTAAAATTATAAAATTTTAGAGTTGGATAATTTAATTCAGCTCCTATATTTTGCTGATGAGGAATCAGAAATCCAGGAAAAGTAGATGACTTGCCCAGTGTATGGCCAAACTGGGAAACTTAATAGCAGTTATCATGCATGTCATTTATTCTTCTTTAGTTCATCTTCTAATCTATAAAATCAGGATACTAATAACTGCCTTATAGAGTTGTCCTGAAACTCAAATGAGACAAGGTAAAGAATTTTGTAAAACTTAAAGGAAATGAATACCAGCTATTGTTACTAGTATTATTAGAACCCAAATTTTTTGGCCCCAAGTCCAAGTTTATATCATATCTACTGTGTCAAACTTAAATGGAAGATTCTCATGGGTCACAAATAAACTTAGAAAACTTCAAATTAAGATTATCTATTGTGGGTTTTAAAGTGTTGTGGCCAGGGAACATCTCCCAGAGTGCCTCAGGGGTCCCTCCCTACTACTTCCTGGTGTGGGATTGGTCTTGAATCAGACCAATCCCGTGCTAGGGAGGGGCCACGCCTCCCCAATTCTGGCCACAGGATTAGTCTATATAAGGACTTTGGATCTAACTCGATTTCAAAGTTTAGTGGAATTAGTTAATTTCAGCCAGAGAAAACTCTGGTTTTTCTTATTTCATTAAAGTTATTCAGACAAAAGCAATAGCTTTTATTTTATTAATTTCGCTATGTTATATTTTTATCTATCTTAAACATTTCTCTGTTATATTTTAATATGGCTGCACTGAGTTTTGCCATCCAGGGAAAATCAGCATCTCTGTCCTGAATCAGATTGTCTCTCTTCTCAAGTTAGATATGAATTCCTTTCATTGTGAAGAACCCAGAAGGGGAATTAAAGCAATATTCTTTAGTAAAGGCTCACCTAAAACAAGGATGAGAAAAATAAAAATAAGTAGTTCCAGAAACAAAAAGATTCCTTATTTGCAAAAGTTCAGGTCAGGGAGGACCATAGACACAACTATTAAGTGAACAATAACTGGTATTTTTATACTTTAATTTAACCTCTGATGATCTGAATCTTTAACCACTGAGCCACCAGGAATTCCCTGTAGCAACCTGCCCCAATGTTTTCTCTTGAGGAGCCATGTCCATGCTCCCAAACTTTCCTTTCCTCTTCAGCAAACCTATTTGTTCTAATTCTCATGTAGTCTGATAAAAATTTAAGCTCTAAAACTTTCTGATTCTATAATCTGTGTAAATGTGAGTGATAATGCATTCTAATGGGTTAAGGTGTCATCCTTACTCGATGATATATTTTCATTTTAATACATTTCTGGGGACAATTAATCTTCCTTCAAAGGAATGACTATAATGGCATGCATTTTAGGCGTTATGGAAGACTTAGAATATGATGTGGTTTGGGGTCATAAAAGGGTTTTGGGGGCTAACAAGTCACATTTAAACTATTTCACAAAAATGCTTGGGCTCATTTCTTTGCTCCTATTTGTCTGGGCTGGATTTGGCCAAACAAATGAGCCATAAAGAATTAAAAGAGCAAGATAGAAGCAAAAGTTCTCAGGCCACTGCTATTCTCCAGCAGCTGCAATGAGTACAATAGAATGTTTAAAAGGAAGAGATCTTTAAGATTTTGGAACTGAACCCTTTTATTCTATAAAGTTGAGAAGCAGAAAGGTATGAATGTTTTAGAATTGGGATGGAGTGTGAAATCTAGAGTCCAAAATTCTTTATAATTTCACTATATGGGGTTCTCTTTGGGGGTAGTGAACAGTTGAATTTGATAATGGTTTTTCCAGTCTGGCATTCTGTAATTAAATCAATATTACCACTGCAACTGGAAAGTGCTTGTGATTGACTGCCTTATAAATCAACTTTCAGTCTCCATGACTCTCTAAACCATAACTCTCTTTCCTGACCACCAGTCTCCTCCATGTATTATTTTAGAATGTTAGCCCCTTGAGTGCCATTGTCTTTTTGTTTGGGTATCTTTGATGCTTGGTATAGTTCCTGTACTTAATAAATGCCGATGAGAAGCAGCAAAAAATAAACAGAACACAATCTCAGAGGTTTAAAGAGATTAAAAAAAAAAACAACCAATGTTGTTAAAAAAATAGCTAATTTAGGAACCCTCAAATGGATCATTGGATAGGGCACTGGGCTTGGAATCAGGAAGAATCATCTTCATACACTTACTATCTGTGTGACCCTGAGCAGGTCACTTATCTGTAAGTGCCCCCATTCCTCATCTGTCAAATGAACTGGAGAAAGAATGGCAAACTGCTCCAGTAGCTCTACCAAGAAACCTCCAGATGGGAGGGAGGGAGGGAAAAGGAAGGGAAATAACATGAATTATGTAACCATGGAAAAATAATCTAAATTAATTAAATAAATAAATTAAAAAAAAAAAAGAAAAAAGAAACCCCCCAAATGGAGTGATGAAGAGTCTAACATGCTGACTGATAGTAACAAATTCCTTTTTTTTAATCCCACTTTTCAAAACATTCTTCAAATGTTTGAGTGACAAGCATTTATAAAGCACCTACTAGGCAAAGTAGATAGAGAAATGGACCTGAAAACAGGAAGGTCTGAGTTCAAATACAGCCTCAGACACTCACTAGCCATATGACCCAGCAGCTTTCAATTCTCTCATCTGTAAAATGGTGATAAGAATAGCACCTACCTCTCAGGTTTGTTGCGAGGACAAAATGTGATAATATACATGAAGCGCTTTGGAAACCACAAAGTGCAATATAAATACTGTTATTATTACTACTACCACTACTACTTTACTATTATTAAAATAACATTTTAATAGTAACTGTAATATTATAATTACAACGTAGAGACTAGGTGCTGGGGATACAAATAAAAGGAATGAAATATCTCTTGTCCTCAAAGAGCTTGTATTCTATCAACAATATCATTCAGGACATTGACAAAATGAAGATGAGAGTAGAGATGCATTGTGCTGGAAATAAGAAAGGTCATCATTGATTAAGAAATAAAGCTCCTAACCTTTACTATCTCCGCTTCAGGGTGGCTCAGTCATTGTTTTGTGGTATCTCAAGGGAGTTCTGGCTTTGTTGCCATTTTATAACGTTATTTTTAAGTGGAGCCAAAAGAAGGTTATTTGAAGTTCCTATTTATTCATTTGGCCATTTCACGGAGGAGAAGCTGTTTAATAAATGCTTCTAACATAAAGGTTAAAAAAATCAATCTCTCATACTAAAAGATTAAAAATCAATGTCATTAGATGAGAAAGCATACCAGTCACATAGCTTAAAATAAAGTAGGAGAGATTTTTTTAAAGGGTTATTTCCCTTAACTCCTGTCTTTATGTTAGACTAGGAATTCATGAAGTAAGAACAGACGGATTTGCCATTGAAATAGATCAGGATTATTATATTTTAATATTAAAATATTATTTCTCCTACTCTCTAATTGTTTTATTTTCAAGTTCCATTATGAATTGATCATATCTTATAGATCAATTTTTGGGGGCATTTAATGGAAATATACTGCTTATTTAGGAATCATTATTTAAAAATTTGAAATAGTGACTAATGTAGATTTCTCTAGGCTTATGAAGGAAGATAGGCTGTTACACAGTGAATAAACATAAATTGGATTATAAAATATAATATAATCTTATATAATAGAGTGTGCAGAGGCCACGAGTTAGGATGTGACTCTTACTTGAGATATAGACATGAATCTTTAATCAAACGCAGGATGTTAGCACAGAGGCTGCTAGCCAGGCACCATTATGATGAGGCCATAGGGGCTGGAGACATTCCCAATCCCTGTCCTTTAGCTGTCCTCAGCATTTGCTATGGGTTCATTACTCTAGGGCTGCCTGTCTCCATGATAGGGGAGCTGGGTTATCCAGTGTTCCAATTCTATCCCCTCTTCAGGTTCCTGAGGAATGATTCTATTTTGGGCTCTGCTAGAAGAGATCTTCCCTAGCGGGTGGAGAAGAAGTAAATAATGTACACAAAAACAAATATGAATCAAGTTTCAAACAGGCAGCTTTATTATCCCACACAGAAAAAGGAATGCTAAACAATAAAGAATCCTCGAATGATTCTCATCAGTTGAGAAGCCAACAAGTAAGCTTCACGGGGTGATGTTTGTCAGTCAAATCAAATCAACAAACATTTATTAGGTGCTTACTATATGCCAAGTGCTGTGCTAAGTGCTGGGAGTACAGAGACAAGCCAAAACAAAGAATTATGCTCTCCAATGAGGTACATACAAAATATTGACAGTGTATGAAAGTAATCTGAAAGAGGGAAGGGAGTGGGGGGAGACCAGGAAAGACTTCCAGTATTAGGTGAGATTTGAGCTGAATTTTGAAAGAAACCTGGGAAAGTAAGAAAGGAGAAGTGAAGTCACAGAGACTTCTAGACATGGGGGACAGCATTTTATTCAAGGAAATATAATTAGACTGCCGTTTCTGTATGGCGATTTAATACTTCTCCTGCAATAATGAGTCTCATCAGTACCAAGTTGGCCAATTTTTTTCCCCATGTGGGTTCTCTCTTTAGTCATCTCATTCCATCTTAGTCTTCTTGTTCCTGTCACAACTTTGCCATTGCTCCAATGCCTGAGAAGGGGGAAGATGCCAGCTTCTATTTGAGATCTCACAACACCTTGTGTCAAAGGAAAAAACAAAGAGAGAAAAATAGCAGGTGACTCCATCCTAAACATAGACTTGCCCAAGAGTCCATGAGCAAGCTCATGGTTGGTAGACCAGTTTGGGGAAGGGCTGACTCTTTGGAAATCAGAGAATTTTGCCCATACTTCAAGACAGGCAGATAGGAGAGACCAGAGGGGCAGGGTCTATTGTTTTAATATATCTACAGAGTTCTAGCTCAGAAGGTGAGTTAAAAGTGTCATCAAAGGTGATTGGTGGCACAGCAAGTGGTTAGAGCACCAGGTCTGGAGTCAGGAGGACCCAGGAATAAATCTGGCCTCAGATATTTCTTTGCTGTGAGACCTTGGTCAAATCACTTAATCCTGTTTGCCTAGCCCTTGCTCTTGTGTCTTAGAGTAGTTACTAGGATAGAAAGTAAGGTTTAAAAAGAAAAAAAAGCTGATGGGAAGCAATCAGAAGATGACAGAGTTTTCTCTGAAGTTGTGGGGAGTGACAAGGGCCATTCCATCCCACACACCTACTGGGGTGCTCCAGAGATCATCTTCATCTGGATGACTTACCATCAAACTGGGTATGTCTAAAACCTTTCTAATTATACCTGCTCCTTCTTCTGACTTCACAATTTTTGTCAGTGGTGCTACTCCTTATGTTCACATTTCCCCCATCCCCAGACTTTGGGGTGTCTGGCTTTAGAAATCTCTATCATCTTATACCAAATGTGGACAACATATAAGTTGACCTTCTAGAGGCAAAAGTAGGAAGATTTAGAGGACAGTGTTTGGGGCATTGCTCTATTCTTCAGGGATCCAAGAAAGATGAAGTGTCCATTGAAAGAATGGAAGAACTAATTCAATATGAAAAAGCAGAAGAAAAAAAAAGAGGCAGAAGGGAAACCTAACCTGTACTTGGAAAGAGGTTGGAAGGAAGAATACAAAAGAGAAATAAAAAAGGTCATTAGACCTTAGGAGCTACGTCATAGCATGAGACTTCTACCTCCCCTTCTCTCCCCAGTCCTCCTAAAGCTAAATGCCTTCCCTTGTAAGATTGTCTTAAATTTATCCTGTTTTTGATATTCAGTCATGTCAAACTGTGACCAGATTTGGGGTTTTCTTGGCAGATGCTGGAATGGTTTGCCATTTCTTTCTCTAGCTAATTTTAGAAATGAGGAAACTCAGGCAAACAGGGTTACGTGACTTGTCCAGGATCACACAGCTATTAAGTATATGAGGCCAGATTTGAACTCATGAAGATGAGTCGTCTTGATTCCAAGCCCAGTGCTCTATCCACTGTTTCACCTCTCTTCCCTATCTATTACCTCTAGGATCAAATATGAATTTCTATGTGTCACTTGAGGCTTTTACAACGTGGATCAGAGAGAGGAGGGGAACGGTGGAGGAGAGGGAGAAAGAGAGGGAGAGGGAGAGACTCAGAGCCAGAGCCAGAGTCAAAGAAAGAGACAGAGAGGCAGTGAGAAAGTAAGACAGAGAAAGAGACAGAGAGGAGGAAAGAGAGAGAGAGAGAGACAGACAGACAGAGACAGACAGACAGAGACAGAGACAGAGAAGGGGTAAAAAAATAGAATCCAGAGGGGACAAATAGTATAGTCACCCTCTGGGGACCCAAGCTGCCAGTGTGTGAAAATGGAGAGGAGCTCCAGAGCATGTACCTTCATATCATAATACTTTACACATATTTTGAAGGTATCCTTGATGAAAATGAGAAAGGAAAAAGTAGACTTTTTCAAATCATAATCTCCATATAGTAGATCATATTTTTACTGTCACAGGTGAACGAAAGGTACAGGCAATAGAAAATCCTATGTGGTTTATTGTCTGATGATTCTAAAAAAATAATAACTAGGTGGAACAAAATGCAGCTTTGAAAACATTACTCAAATTTTCTCATATGCATATGTTTAGATCATACAAGTTTCCTTCAAAGATGCAGCTATACAAATGACCTTGTTTTTCAATTTTCTGATTACTCAGTGAAGTATAAAACATGATTTATGCTAAGTAAAGGTATTTGCCCATCTCATGGAGGAGATTCAATGCAGCCAAGTTGAAGTGAGATTTCCTGTAATCTGTAGGAACTTCAAAGTACTCTAGTTGTGTATGACATTATGATATTGTGCTAATTTCGTCAAACCCTAGAACATTTCAGTCTCCTAAATGAGAATCACAATCTGAAAAGAGTTTTGCTGAACAATCTACTCAGGAAAAAACAAGTGAAGAATGCCTGTTGTCCAGATTATGATATATAATTGGATGGACAGTTTATAGAGTTGGTCCATTAGTACACTTATCTTAGACAAACACTAAAGGTGAATAGTAAACTCTTCCCAGAATTGCAAGAGACGAGAAGAATGGTCTAGCTTCCACTTAGGAAATTTCAAGGCACATTTGCTGTCTTGAAATTTCTCCCCTAAACCCATTAAAAACAAAAAACAAAAAACAAAAACCACCAATATCCTTAGAGTTACACTGTATGGTTTCAAATGATAAAATATCATCACACAATACACACAACACACACACACAAATTTATATATATATATTATTCCCGCTGAAAGAAAAGGAAAAAGAATAGATACTAAATGATATAATATAGAAATATAATTATGGCTAATATTTTATCCAATTTTTCAAGAACTAGTAATGAGCCTTTAAAGACACATATGCACAGTGTTTTAAAGTTCCAATTTTACACACTTAGTTTCCCTTCTAACATTTCATTCTGGTTTGAAACTTGGCACTGCCTTAGTCTGACAGCAATATTTAAAATACAAAATGTGAGAAAAGAATCTGTCATTTTTCATTTACAATAGTGCCAAGCCAAGTAGTAGCTTCTTTTTAATCTCCCTACTCTCCTCCTTTTTTCTTGCATTAAGGAAGTTGAAAGAAAGGTGAATACAAAGAAAATAATCTCAGTACTTTTAACTTTTTTTGGGGGGTGGTGTTAATGTCTTCTAAGGTTTTTAAGTGGGAGGAATAACTAATGAAGTTATAGAACTCCTGAACATGGCTCTATTTTAAAAAATATTTAATAAGTCAGAGTTGGAGGCAGCTAGGTGCCACAGTGAATATAACGGCTGGGCTTGGAGTCAGGAAGGTTCATCTTTGGTAGTTCAAATCTGACCTCACATACATACTAGCCATGTGACCATGGCTAAGTCACCTAACCCTTTTTGCTTTAGTTTCCTCATCTGTAAAATAAGGTGGAGAAGGAAATAGCAAACCACTTTATTATCTCTGCCAAGAAAAACCCCAAATGGGGTCACGAAGAATCAGATACAACTGAAATAACTCAACAAAAACAAAAAGTGAGAGTTCTGTTCTAGGCATTCCTCTTACAACACATTGAGCTTCTTGCTATGTATACTCTGGCTTTCTTTTTGTCAAAAGTTTAGAGGAATGTGGTTTAGATAAAACAAAAAGAGAAGAAAGACAGGCATATAAGAGAGTGAAAAAAAAAAGAGAAAAGAGGGAGAAACAAGGAGACAGAGTAGAAAGATTAGCTACTTAGCAAAACAGGTAACTAGGAGATCAATGGAGCAGTACACTATTCTTTATACTGTTTGTCCAAAATATTATTAGCCCATATATTAAAACTTTTGCTCCAATTATCAGGTCCTCAGATTCCATTTTGAAAATTCTTTTCTCATGGTATTTTTGTATTTGTACTCACTCTAATAATAAGTGATCAAATGAGATAATATTTCTAAAGCACATAGTAGGTGCTTAACAAATGCATATTTCTTCTCTTTTCTTCCTCAATTAGTTTAGAAGCTTTGGGGGCAAGTTCCTTATGGAAGGCTATTTATTTCTACTTATTAATAAGATTGATCTCTGTGTACTCTTTCTCTATTAGAATATATCCTCTTTGGGGTCAACTAAGTAGCTCAGGAGTTTGAAAGCCAAGCCTAGAGATGGGATGTCCTGGGTTCAAATTTGACCTCAGATACTTCCTAGCTGTGTGACCCTGGGCAAGTCAATAACTCCAATTGTTTTGCCCTCACCACTCTGCTGTCTTGGAACCAATACTTAGTATTGATTGTAAGATGGAAGATAAGGGTTAAAAAAAAGAATATAATCTCTTTGACAGTGTGAGCTGTGTACTCTGTTCCCTTCATTATCTTTTAAGACCAGGTCTCTATGTTGAGGCTCTTGTTCAGTTGTTTCAGGTAGGTTTGACTCTTTGTTGACCCATTTGGGGTGTTCTTGGCAAATGGAATGATTTGCCATTTCCTTCTCCAGTTCATTTTACAGATGAGGAAACCAAGGCAAACAGGCTTAAGTGATTTGCTCGGGGTCACACAGCTAGGAAATGTCTGAGAACAGATTTGAATTCAGGAGGAAGAGCCTTCCTGACTCTATGTCTGGCGCTATCCACTGCACCACCTCGTTGCCCAATAGTGCTTTGATTATGGTGAGTAATTTAAGAGATGGGATGGGATTTCATGGCATTACAGATTTAGAGCCAGAAGGGACCTAACAGGGCACTGCATTCAATTCCTCCATTTGGCAGGTGAGGAGACTGAGACAGAGAGGATAAGGAACTGGCCCAGGATCATACCACTGGCAACTGTTTGAGGCAAGATTGAAGCTCTAGCTCTCCTGATTCCAAGATCAATACTCTATTGATGATGCCACTAAGCTGCTTTTGCACCATGGCTCCCATCATACCTTCTCACCTCTTTCAGACATATTAGGCAAAGTGGAGATATTGTTTTCTCTCATTTCCAGTGCCACATTATTGTTTAGGTTCAGAAGGGAAAGGGCTTCCACCCCACATTGGGTACCATAAGTCTGGAATGTCTATGTAGGTTTCTAGGGGAAGCTGGGATCTATCAAAGGAGAAATTTTTCTTTACTGTCTATGCTCTGAAGTTTGAATGCTTTGGCCATAAAAAGAGAAGGTAGGACTCCTTGGAAAAGACTGATGTTGGGAAAGATTGAAGGCAAAAGGAGAAGGGGATGGCAAAAGAGGAGATGGATTGATAGAGTCATGGAAACAATGAGCATGAGTTTGGAGAGACTTGAAGAGATAGTGGAGGAGAGGAAGGCTTGGTGTGCTATGAAGAGTTGGACATGACTGAATGACTGAACAACAATGAAAACAAGTCCTTTCTTTATTTGCAGTTTCATTTTAATAAAACCTTCCATGTCTTCATAGCATGCCTTATTAACTTTAAGTCTTTGCTCACAGGTCAACTAGATATCCTAGACCAGAGGTAGAAATGTCTCAAATTCAGATGTTCTAAGGCTCTGAAACCTAAGCTATACAGAGTGCAAAACAAATCATAGAGGATATTTTAAGCTTCTCACTTGGGGAACAAAGACACATTTTTAGTCAGGCTCAACCCTACCATAGTCCTCATTCACAGTGTATGCAACTGCTTCTTTTTGTCGGAAATCTACTGTTGGTAGCTAAATTTGGTTTTCACCGTAAAGCTATCCTTAACTAAGGTGATCCATATTAACATTAGTCTCTCACTGCCTCATTTTCCTATAACCCTTATGGTTCATAAAGGACATGTTTTATCAACAATACATTATATGCCTTATATTATTCCATTTTTATTTTATATATGTGTGTTTATAACTCTTGCATGAGAGATTCTCATGGCAATGAAAACCTACATGCCCTCTAGGAGACTTTCCTGTGAGTCTTAAGATCATAGAATTAGAAAGGAACTTAGAGATCATCTAGACCACGGGTTCTTAATATTTGTTGTGCCACAGACTTCTTTGTCAGTCTAATGAAGCCTATGGACTCCTTTTCAGAATAATTTTTATGAGTGTAAAATTAAATACAAAATAAGGAAATTATATCAAAGTTCAGTTTTAAAAATATTTTTAAAAGTTTATAGACTTCAGATTGTCTTTGACTAACCCTCATACAAAAGAGTAACTTGCCCAAAGTCACATAAGTGACAAAACTGGGCTTTGAACTCAGTTATTTTGACTCCAAATTCAATTTTCTTTACACTTTAGCACATTACTCCTTTTACTAATCAGTAAATTAGCACTAAGAAAACCAAAGAAAAATTCCATTTTTATTTTCAAAGAGATCTCAATATTATAGATTTTGTTTAAACAAAATGAGTTAGTGTGGTGTAATGATATTATGCTGGACTTAAAACCAGGAAGATCTTTATTGTAAGTGATTTAACTTCTTTAAATATCAGTTCCTTATCTTTAAAATGATAGCATTTTACTTAATGACCTCTAAGGTCCCTTCAAGTCCTCTATGCAAGACGCTATGAAAACAAAAGAGAAAGTCTTGAGTGAATAACTATTAACCCAAAGGTGCTCAAAATAAAAATCTCCAGAATAACAGTGTTAAATCTCAGAACCCACATTTCAGCTGAGATCCTCACTACCCTTCTTTTCCCCACCAAGAAAAAGCAACAAACGCTTCTCTTCACCGGCTGATCTCAGCTTGCCATTCCTAAATAAGGGATAGGATGTCTCTAATGCTTCCCTATTTTTTCAGAGATTTCTTCTTTTCCTGGTCATTCTTTTGGCATGTTTTTTCCAGGAAAGTGACAAAAAATTTTAAAGGATTTCAGGGAAGGTTTAAAAAAAAAAAGATTAGTATAAGAGAAGATCAAATGGGTTGTTATTCTTTGAGCCCCTTGAAGTACAACAACTGTGCTCAATTTCTTTTTGCCCTGGGGTTTTCTTAAGAATGTGCTAATTTGCCAATCAAAGGTAAGTGAGCAAGTTAGGTTTCTCTGGAGAGAAAAGGTAGGAAGCCTGTCTTTTAAAAGAAAGACTTTCTCAGGATCCTCTAATCAATTTCTCATGTCAGTACATAAATATATTAAACAGGTATTTGTAATAGTTGTTTGCTGAAAGACTCATCCATTTAATCTATCGGCAATAGAGAACTGAGGATTTGGCTTTCGGCAAGTATGCAGGGTGATGAAGAGACCATTGAAAATTCTAACCTATGCTAGCAGGCCAGAGGATAGAAGAATGTGACAGAAAAGGAAAAAATTGGATCACTGAACATGTAAAGGTTTGTAATGGAGCTGCTCATGAGTCTTTTCCTATAGATCAGGGATCTTAAATTAGGATCTCTAAACTTTAAAAAAAATGCATTAATTCCATTTCAATATAGTTGATTTCCTTTGTAATCTTATACATTTTATTTTGTATATTTAAAAATATTATTCTGAGAACAGGCCCACAGGATTCACCAGAATGCCAAAGAGGTCCCCAAAAGGCAAAGAACACTTATTATAGCGTAATGGTTCCCACTTAGTTGTTCAAAAATACCTTGGGGAGTTCACAATGGTAGTCCAAAGAGTTCACCCTAAAATTCTTTAATGGTGACTTAAGCAGTAAAGAATTATTCAATTACATTACAGGTGAAATTTTTCCTCTTGATATTTTGTGCTGCAAGAATGCAAAATTCATCCCTTAGTTATGTTACACAAGTAATGAAGATTACCTGAGTCCCAGAGAAGAATGAGAGAGACATTTGTTGCAGTGTAGATAATGAGAATAAGGGTATGTGCATGCAATTGACTTTTTTGGGGGGAATGACTTTGTAAACTCTGAACCTTGGTGGTACTTTGGAAATAATTTGATGACAAGTTGAGAAATCGTAAGAATGGGATGCATTTAGTCAGAAGTGGTCAGTTTGATGTCATCACTGTACAAGCACCAAAATTGCTTAATGTATAATTGTGATGGTTTTGAATCATTACAGAAACAAATCCAAAATATTCAAACATAAGCATACTTGTCATGGAGTTTCAGGAATTAGACCATGGGTCTCATTCAGTTGTGTCTGCTGCTTTATAATCCTGTGGGCCATACTGTCCATGTGGTTTTCTGGGCAAGGATACTGGAATGCTTTCCCATTTCTTATTCCAGGAGATTAAGGAAAAACAGAAGTTAGTGATTTATTCAGGGTCCCATAGTTGGATGCAAATTCAAGTCTTCCTGGCTCCAGGGTCAGTGCTCTGTCCACTGAGCCATTTATCTGCCTCCTGGATAAAGAAGCACATAGACAAGAGTTTTGAATGGGGTTTAAATGCACAGAGGCTTACCAAAATGATCTTCACCTGGACTGGAAACCAGGGTATAGCAGATTTAAATTGTGGGTTATGCAAAGAATGATGGAGAGATGCATGATATATATTTCTTTCTGTTCTTCATTCTCTTCAGTTGTGTCTGACTCTTCATGGCTCCATTTTAGTTTGTTTTTTTTTTTTGCAAAGATACTTGAGTAGTTTACCATTTTCTTCTCCAGATTATTTTACAAATGAGGAAACAGAGGCAAAAAGGGTTAAATGATTTGCTCAGGATCTTATAGCTAATAAGTGTCTGAGGAGCAGGAAGGTGACTCAGTGGAGACGTAGGCTTAAAGATGGGAGTTCTTGGGTTCAAATATGACTTTAGATACTTCCTAAAAGTGTGATCCTGGGTAAGTCATTTAACCTCAATTGCCTAGTCCTTATCATTCTTGGAACTGATATTTAGTATTGATTTTAAGATAGAAAATATTAATTATTAAAAAAAATAAAGCATCTGAGGCTGGATTTGAACTTGGGTTTTCTTGTCTCTGGGACTGATATTCTATCTACTATGCCACCTAGCTGCCCCTATCCATATTATTAATGATGAATTGTGTACAAGAAGTAGAACAACAACAACAACAAAAGAAGTAGAAGGGATGCTATGACCAAAGAGGTGTATGACCAAAAAAAAGAAAAAATTATAGTGTTCACACAAGGAAAATGAATTTCTCTTAATTTTGGACAAAAGTAATAGAAACATAAACAAAAGGGATCAATGTAGGATTGAACAAATTACTGAAGAAACTAGAGCTAATGCCATTTAAATGCAACTGCTAAAAATAACCTTATTTCTCAGCATCACATTGATCTTTTACAAAAATCAACCATTTTTAGAACATCATGTTGCAAATAAATGTTACAAAAAGAAAGAATAAATATATCATTTATGGACTAAAGCAAAATAAAATAGTAATCATTGTTGAGGGAGCACAAACAAAAGACAGACCCGCATGGAGATGTGACAATGAAATGTTAAATAATGAGTGGGTCAAAGAACAAGAAATTAATAAACATAGAAGCAATGAATAATTGTGTGAAAGAAAATTATAATGTTGAAATTATATGCCAAAATTTCTGGGATGCAGTTAAATCAGTATGGAAGAGGAAACTTTTATCTCTAAAAACATATATTAACAAAATAGAAGAGGATCAATGAAATGAATATACATTTTTTTAAAATTAGAGAATGAGGGTCAACTTGGTGGTTCAGTGGATTGAGAGGCAGGCTCAGAGATGGAGACTCTTGGGTTCAGACACTTCCTACCTATGTGACCCTGGGCAAGTCATTTACCTCTTACTTAGCCCTTACTATTCTTCTGCCTTAGAACCAATACATGATATTGATTTCTAGATGTAAGGTAAGGGTTTAAAAAATTTAAGAGAATAAAGGAGAAAAATAGACAACTATATATAATATTATGTTGTTATATATAATGTGTAATGTTATTTTATTTCTAATAATGTTATGTTAAATATTAAATGTTATTGAGAGACCACATGGTATAGAAGAAAGAGAGAGAGAAATGGACTTAGAATCATTAAGATTTAGCTTCATATCCTACTTGGATCTAGATTGTGGTGTGACTGAGAAAATCACTTAGATTTAATATTGTAGGAAACTTTCTAAAACTATGTTTCAGATAAGGTGCCTACTTACATTACAGAGGGAATTTCATCCTCATAACAATTACAAAAACCCCTTTACTTTCTGCCTTAGAATTGATTTTACTGGTTCTTAGGCTGGAGAGTGGTAAAGACTTGGCAATTGGAGTTAAAAGATTTGCCAAGGATCAAACATCTAGAAAGTGGCCGAGGCTCAATATTAACCCTAAATCTCCCTTATCCAGACCTGGCTCTCTCTACTGAGTCACCTCGCTGTCCTATTTCCCCTTTCCCCCCATAACAATTTAATCATGACTGATATCTGATAAGTGGGACACACAGAGGGCTTGAAGAAGGTTCCATTACTTGACAAAGGTTTCATGGCAAAAAAAAGTTTTCAGAGGATGAATTGTCTTCAGATAGAAAGTAGTGGGGGGAATAACTTCTTTTTTTTTTAAATTATATTTTTATTTTTATTTTGAATATTTCCCCATAGTTATATGTTTCATGTTCTTTACCTCTCCCCCTTTTCCCCCTAACCCACCTTAGCCAATGCACAATTCCACTGGGTTTTACATGTATCATTGATTAATACCTAATTCCATATTATTGATAGTTGGACTAGAGTTATCATTTAGTGTCTTCATCCCCAATAATATCCCCTGTGGAACCTAGAAAGAGTCAGAATTAAAAATCCTGACCCCTGTATGACATTATGGGCCCGACCCTTATATGACATTATGGTGAAATAGAATTATTCACAAGAATCCCAACCTTGCAGACCTCCAGTCTCCCAGGACTGACCTTATCTACCTTGCAGACCTTCCCCTTCTCCCCAGGATCTCTTCCCTTCAGGAATTCACCTTATCTACCTTAGGACATCCCCCTTATCTACAAGATTTCCTAACCTAAGGACATTCCTCTACCCTGTTTCATTCTGACTACTACTCCATAAAAACTCTAGCCCAGGCACAGCTCGGGGTCCCTCACCAACTTTTCGTGAGAGACCCTAGCTCGAGCTAGACAATAAAGTCCCTTTGCATCTTGCATTGTTGGTTCAAGACTCATTTATTGGGATACTTCTCCGGGCATAACACCCCATCAGCCCATGTGTTCAAGCAGTTGTTTTTCCTCTGTGTTTCTTCTGGGGGAATAACTTCTATGTGGGGAAAGAAATAGAAATATGAGTAAATGTTAAAAGGTGGCAATAAATATGCTTGAAAATTTGTCCTTTCCCTTTTCTAATCCTCCTCCCTGCATTTTTCAGAATTGACAGCATTGCATAACAGAATAATGCAAAGTACTAGTCTACAACATGACATACTTATCTATATGAGGTTGTGTGACCAGGGAAACAAGCATTAAATATTTGTTTTTAAAGGCCCGGGGCTTCTTGACGTTGAATATGCTATGTGTCTCCTTATGTCAACAAATGACTCAGGCAGAGTAGGTGGCAATAGCAATAGAACCACAGAGAGAGATTTGTTGTAGAACAACTGAAATGTAGACAACATGCCTCCAGGTGATTAAACTCAAGTCCTTTCTTGAGCCTGATTCTCCTCATTAACCCAAAATTGACGGAAATGGATCGATTTGCATTTTTTCTCCTCATAAAAATAAACCATCTCAGTGATAGGTAGAATTATACAGGTACATCCATCCTTCTCTGAGATTTCATTGACCTAATGGAATTAGCAGTACTTATTAGTGGGGAGAACAGATTTTGTGATATGTTGATGAAAGCTAAGGATCTCTTTGACCTTGAATCAGAATCTTTGGGCTTTTGTTGGATTCAATAACCTCAACCCACTTAAAGAAGAAATGAAGAAAAAATACATTGATCAAGACCTATTTTCCTATTATTGATAGTTGCACTGGGGTGGTCATTTAGAGTTTGAATTCCAAATCATATCCAAAAAATATGAAGAAAAAGTAAAAGAAATGAACTTTGTTCTGTCTGTTGTCTGTGTGTCAATCTGTCTGTCCATCCATCTATCCATGCATCCCTCCATCTACCTAAATATTTACATATATGTACAAATACACACACATACATGTGTAAAATATATGTATATACCAGCTAAGGTCCCTTGCATCTATTCTACTAATGGTGCCTTTATGTAAATGGCACCTTCTCTGCTGAGTGGCTGCTTGGCTTTGGCAAGAAGAGGTCCATACTTTGTGAGCAGATGCTTTTTCATTATACTCATGATTGTGAAACCAAATATTGTACTTGCAGCAACCCTTAAAAATGTGACTGTCAAAATAATTTATTTTCCCTGCTGCTGTTTCTAATAAGCAATTGTAGGTGTGAAAATATAATCTGTTCCCTCCCTGTGGTCTTCAGCATTTGTGTGCATACATGGGGCTATATTAAAGCCATTCTTGGGCCTATGCTGGGTGGCTTGGCATTTATTTAATTAAAAAGGAATTATTCATTTACAGCACATGGAAAGAACTACATTTGCAGTTACATAATCAAGGATAAAATTACCCAGGATATCAGGCTTTATGCTATGGAATATAAATTTGATCACTAGCTAGGGGCAGGAAGAGATTTCTTCTAAAAGCCAAACATGCTATTATGAAATGCTTCCAGGAATGGCCTGATTGCTATTTAACATCAGAAAGCAATTTCTTTTAAGCTTTCTTGTTAGATAATCTTTTAAAACATGCTTTACAATTTTCTTTAACTCTCTGGGTATTGACTACCTTTTTTTATATAATTAAAAAATTTTTTTTCAACTAACACGTATCGACTTTTTCTTCCTTCTACCTTTTCCTTCCATTGAGAAGAAAAATACCTTCTAAGAAATTTTCATAGTCAAACAAAGCAAATTCCTACTCTGACTGTGAAAATATATGCATCATCCTGTATCCTGAGCCCCTCACCTCAGTGTCTTTTTGGTAGCATTATTTATCACTGAACATGTGGAATTATGGTTGGTCATTACATGGACCAGAACACTTGAGTTTTTCAACATTATTTTAATTGACTATCTTTTGAGCGAGGAATGTTGGAGCCAGGTGGAGAAACCATTTTAGAAGGACTGAAGACCTCAGAGCTTCATATGGTGATAAGAAAATACATATGGCTTTCTATTAGAATTTAGGCACTGTCCATTCCTACCTTTTTTTTTTAAACATTTATTAATATTCATTTTTAACATGTTTACATGCTTCATGCCCCTACTTTCCCCTTCAGCCCCCCCCCCCAATGGCCGACGCACATTTCCACTGGTTGTAACATCATTCCTTGTTCAGGGCCTATTTCCAAATTGTTGGTAGTTGCATTGGTGTGGTAGTTTCGAGTCTACATCCCCAATCATGACCACCTCAACCCATTCGTTCAAGCAATTGTTTATCTTATATATTTCCTCTCCTGCAGTCCTTCCTCTGAATGTGGGTAGTTTTCTTTACCATAAATCCCTCAGAATTGTCCTGTGTCATTGCATTGCTGCTGGTACAGAGGTCCATTACATTTGATTTTACCATAGTATATCAGTCTCTGTGTACAATGTTCTTCTGGCTCTGCTCCTTTCGCTCTGCATCAGGTCCTGGAGGTCTTTCCAGTTCACATGGAATTCCTCCACTTTATTATTCCTTTTAGCACAATAGTATTCCATCACCAGCACATACCACAATTTGTTCAGCCATTCCCCAATTGAAGGACATACCCTCCTTTTCCAGTTTTTTGCCACCACAAAAAGCGCAGCTATAAATATTTTCGTACAAGTCTGTTTATCTATGATCTCTTTGGGGTACAAACCCAACAATGGTCTGGCTGGATCAAAGGGCAGGCATTCTTTTATAGCCCTTTAAGCATAGTTCCAAATTGCCAGCCAGAATGGTTGGATCAGTTCACAACTCCACCAGCAATGTATTAATGTCCCAATTTTGCCACATCCCCTCCAACATTCATTACTCTCCCCTTCTCTCATTTTAGCCAATCTGCTAGGTGTGAGGTGATACCTCAGAATTGTTTTGATTTGCATTTCTCTAATTATTAGAGATTTAGAACACTTTCTCATGTGCTTATTGATACTTTTGATTTCTTTACCTGAAAATTGCCTATTCATGTCTCTTGCCCATTTATCAATTGGGGAATGGCTTGATTTTTTATACAATTGATTTAATTCCTTGTATACTTGAGTAATTAGACCCTTGTCAGAGTTTTTTGTTATAAAGATTTTTTCCCAATTTGTTGTTTCCCTTCTGATTTTGACTACATTGATTTTGTTTGTACAAAAACTTTTTAGCTTAATATAATCAAAACCATTTAATTTACATTTTGTAATTTTCTCTAACTCTTGCTTGGTTTTAAAATCTTTTCTTTCCCAGAGATCTGACAGGTATACTATTCTGTGTTCACTTAGCTTATTTATAGTTTCTCTCTTTATATTCAAGTCATTCACCCATTCTGAATTTATCTTGGTGTAGGGTGTGAGATGTTGATCTAAACCTAATCTCTCCCATATTGTTTTCCAAATTTCCCAGCAGTTTTTGTCAAATAATGGATCCATGTCCCAAAAGTTGGGCTCTTTGGGTTTATCATAGACTGTCTTGCTGACGTCACTTATCCCAAGTCTATTCCACTGATCCTCCCTTCTATCTCTTAGCCAGTACCAGATTGTTTTGATTACTGCTGCTTTATAGTATACATTCCTACCTTTTTGAAAGATTCTTTGTCACTTCATTTATAACTGTTTTAGGGAATTTCTCTGGCTTGGCCTTCAGGAACACAAAGTCAATTCCATACTACAATAAAGTATCTGAATAGTACAATGTTGGAAGTTTGGCTGGGGTGGGGTGGGATATTTTTCTTTAATTTTAAATAATTTTGATTAAATGCACTAGTCCTAGACTTTGGGTGAGTTGTTTAACCTTTCTGAGGGTCAGTTTCTTCATTTGCAAAATGATATTTGTTTAGGGGTGATACTGTTATACTCCAGTTTCATGGGGATTGGGGCAAAGGAAAAGGCTAGCAGATTTTTTGAGTCTGGAAATTCTGAGTTGTAGACAGTTAAGCAGATCAGGTATTTATACTGAGTCTAGCATCATTATGGTAAGCCTTCAGGTGAGAGACAACAAGGTTGCCTAAGGAGGGGGGTGAGCCTAATTAGGAAATATTAAACACCTTGGTAGATAGGTCAAAGATCTCATGCCAAACAGTAGTGAGAACAAGACCATGTCTAGCCTTTGTATTTTCAACTTGGGTTAAACAGGGACACTCGGTCTTTTTAAAATTATTCTTCTTATTTTTATTTATTTAGAATATTTTTCCATGGCTACATGATTCATGATTTTTCTTATCCTTCTTCCCTCCCTACTCCCTGAGCTGACAAGCAATTCCACTGGGTTACATGTATCATTGTTCAAAACCTATTTCCATGTTATTCATGGGATACTCAGTCTTAAAACAAAATAAATAAAATGATGGGTTGGATTCTGTCAGTATCATAGAATCTGTAGTCTACAGATCCCTGAAGGTCAGTGGAATTTTACAAGGTGCCAGAGAATCTATAAATAAGCAAACACAACTTCTGTAGGAGATGAATAAATAACAGGTCTTACACATGCAACCTCTACTCTTTTCAAATCTATATTGATCAATAAAATGTGTAATCAATAATACCTATTTATTTAAAAGTACTACTGAATATTTTTGTTTTTCATGTATTTTTTAGTGTACTTTTTTCGTGAGTTTCACAAAAAATGTTTTTATATTAATATTAAAAAAAGTCTGTATGCTGGGAAAAAAAAGGACAACCACAAGATTAGGTGGCTTGGAAATCAGAGAAACATGGTATGTAATCTTCCTCTGAGGCAGTTAGGTAGAGTCTAGTCAGAAGAAGAATTGGGGAAATCTGGGTTCAAATGTGACCTCAGATGCTAGCTGTATGACTGTGGGAGAGTTATTTAACTCTGTCTGTTTTCATTTACCCATCTGTAAAATGGAGATAACAGCACCTACTTCCCATTTGTTGTGAGGATAAAATGAGATACTTGTTAAGCATTTTGCAAATATTAAAGTCCTATATAAATGCTAGCAGTTATTATTTTAAGATTATGTTTTATAAGTCATAAAGTACTATACAAATATCAGCATATTTGGGTGTGAGAAAGAGAAAGGGCAATTGTGGGACTCCCTACGGCCTAAAGAACAATCTTAATTTAATCCATTTAATTTAATTCCATTAAATCATCAAAAGTATCCAAGGATTGGGGAATATATTGTCATGCCTTCACTCTCTCTTGAGCTTTATGTTATAATCCTATGTAAACTATTGTCAGGCCAAATACAGATACCAAAGAATGCTTCTCATTTAACACTAATAGTTCTTATTTTCTACTTTTATGTAGTTTCTTTGGGAAAAAGGGTTTGGCAATTTAAAATCAGTTGAAATCCACCTACCTACAAGAAATGCTGTTATTCTACTTCTGTGTATCAACTCCCCAAGGATGCTCTGCCAATCACACTTTAATGACATTTAAAGAGACAAATTGTCTTCAAGTAAAATGTTTCATCCTTGGAAGCATTCTTGAAACTTGATTATATTTGAAATGATGAAAGATATTAAGAGGTTGAAAAGTGGCATCTTGACTTTCCCCAAACAGAGTTAAAATGTAAGAATTGGTAGATTACTTTATAGTGAGGAAGAGTTAATTTTCAGGGGTAACAGGAAACTAGCAATTCTTTGGAGTGATGGAAGAAATTTTGGTGACTAACCTTTATTTTCCATTTGGAGAGTCCTTAGGGTAGAGAGTGGAATTTGAAAAGATTAGGAATGTGGTGATTCAGTGCTATTTCTTTCTTTTATTAAAAGGTGACTTTTATTAAAAGGTAAACAGAAAAGCCCTTATTCTTCATTCTCCTTTCTATTTCGTATCCTTTCATGTTGTTCCCTCACCCCATTTCAATTTTAGATTTAATGACTAAAGAGGGGAGACTAATTGGCTGATCTCAGAATTCAGTGCCTTCATAGTTCAGGGTGAAGGAAAAGGTGAAGATGATTACTACCATTACTACTTAAGTACCACTTGAAGGAGTGGTCATCCATGGCATAGTTGTAATGTTGTAGAATTACACTTTCCACAACTGGTTCTTTCACAGAATACTGCTCTGATTTCTATTAGGACAGGGACATGTGCATCTTTTGAAGACTGTTCTACCATGCCCAGGTTAAGTTGTGGAGCTACTTAATAATGGAATTTTATAAAGGTTTGTTCTCTTCCCCCTGTTCAAAGGAAGAAAATAGGGCCAAAGATTTTCTTATTTTAGATTCTTAAATTCAGCTGAATTTGCATTTCCAGATTGTTTTTTAAAATAAGATGATTATAGGTATTAGACTGATTTTTAACAGGCTTCTTAGCAGCTGAATTTGGGAAAAACATTAAGAATTTTAAAGCATGGAATCATTTTATACTTCTTTTTGTTATTGTCAGGATATAGAAAGTTAAATGAGAGAAGGCCCATTGATGACATAAATATTTCTCACCTGTTATTTATGAGTCCTAAATTAGTCTTAATTAAAGATGGATCTCCTTTCCAGACTTGGTTACCTTGTTGTTGGTTGTTTTTTTTTTCACTATTTGTCTTATATGAGTCTGGAAAGAACTAAGGTACTCAGTTTTGCACTTTCTGGAACCTTGCATGTTCATCTTTACTTGGGCCATATTTATTCTTTCTTTGGCCACATCCCTTCTCAACTTGCTAGCCTCAACTCTGAGAACTATAATCAGATCAACATTACCATTGCAAATGGAAAAAACGTGCCAAATGACTACCCTCATTCCACTTACCCTCTTTTTAACTTTCCAAATTTTAACTTCTTTCCCTAGCCAACACTCTTCTATATGTGTTATTCCTCCCCATTAGAACATAAATTTATTGAGGGCAGGAATTTCCTTGCTTTTGTATTTGTATTCCTATTGCTTAGTGTAGTATTTGGCACATAGTATTTAATATAGACTTTTCTTTGTCATCTTAAATTTCAAGGTCCATCTTATTTTAGGGTTTGTCTCTTGCTTGGCCCCTAAAAATCACAAGAAAATTCAGTAGGCAGAAATGTTCTACTATGTGAAAATAACACTTTTAAAGAGAAATTTTTTACTAATGTCTTTTTCTTTGCCTTCATTATCATTTCTTAAGAACCTCTCTATTTCTCCCTCTTGCTCCATAATGTCCCTCATGACAAAGAAATAGTTAAGCAAAATAAACCAATACATTGGTTATATATCATGGTAATATATGCTTTATTCAATACCTATAGACACTTGATGGTGAACTTATGGCACATGTGTCAAAGATGGTACACAGAGACCTCTCTGAGGGCACATGTGCCATCGCCTGCCAGAATTAGTAGAAAGGCAGAGGGACTTGGGTGGAGCTGCTACCTTCCCCTTCTCCATCATGCTTCTCCCTCCCCTGTCTGGGATAAGGTCTGGTGTGGGGGGGAAGGTGAGGCATGGCACATGGTCTATAAAGGTTTGCCATCACTGCTGTAAACCCTTACCTCTCCAGTGAGAGGAAGGAGGTATATTTTACCATCTGTTTTCTGAAGTCAAGATCAACTGCATTGATCAGAGTTCTGGATGTTTCAATGCTTTTTTCTCTTAAATGATTGTGTAAATTGTTCACTTTATTTTTCATCAATATATCTGAATTCTTCATCCTTGTTATTTTTTATGCCATATTAATATTCCATTATATTCATGTATCTTACAAAGGACCCCATTTCAGCTCTTGCTTGGACAGGTTGACACTAGTCAAGAATTTGACTTCCTCTAAAGTTGTTCTAATTTATTATAATGGCTATTATCTTTTCTCAATGGGCTAAAGAGTAGATATTTTACTTTTTTTATTCAATAAGTCAGTTTTAAAATTTTAACTTAAATTCTGATTTTCAGTACTCCAAAAAATCAATTCTAATTCTTCCTGTTGAGAAGAAACTTGACATATAAAGACACTCCAAAGACAACATGGATTCCTTTCCTCTTTTGTGTTGTATCAATATGTATTTTATATAGCTATAAAGAAATACTGCATCAGAATTTCTTTTTTGGCAAAGGTTCTTACTTAATGTTGCTTCCCACAGGTGGCTTTTGTAATTTAAAAAGAGCTCCAATGGCAACTCAAATTGTTTTTGTCACATTCCATTTTTTGTTCTTAAAGGTATGTGTTCAAATAGGAACCTTTCCTTCTTGTAAGATAGCTTTTCTTTGTGTTTTCTCTTGAGTTGAAATAGTAATTCTATGTTTAGGACAATTGCTGCTTGTTGCCTAGGATATTATTGGTAATATCACAACTTCAGCTTTGTGACTTGACTGTAGGTCCCAGTGCAGAGAGAAGATAAGCTTTGAAGATGATGCCAACTTCTCTAATACAAATGTAATAACTTCACTTAATTAGTAAGCATGGTAACAAAATTGGGAAAAGTATGGCGATATGTAATCAATGACTATAGCACCTGGTTCATTCTCTTTCATGTTAGCCTAGTTATCCCCATTAGTAATAGAAATTTGGATATTTCAAATTGGACGTTCCAAAGTCACACCAAATTTAGCACATCCAAAACAACTCATCTTCCTTATCTTCTCCTCTCATCCCATACCTTTTTGGTCCTTTTTTACATCAATGGCATCATCTGGGGGCAGCTGGGTGGCTCAGTCCTAGAGACAGGAGGAGCCTGGCCTAGAGACAGGAGGTCCTGAGTTCAAATGTGGTCTCAGACTCTTCCTAGCTGTGTGACCCTGGGCAAGTCACTTAACCCTCATTGCCTAGCCCTTACCACTCTTCTGCCTTGGAACCAATACACGGTATTGATTCCAAGATGGAAGGTAAGGATTTAAAAAAGAAAAGGCATCATCTATTCTCTAAAGAGTGGAACTTTGTTGTCAGCTTTAATTTCTTGTTTTCCTTTGCCAGATATATCAAATAAGTTGCCAAATTTCATCTGAAGATCAAAATTGATCCTGTATTATTTTCCTGTTTTTCCTAGTTACAAGTAATTGATTTTGTCTTGTGTTGCTTTTGTTCTATATCTGCTAAAGTCATGGTTCTTTTTCTGTGAACTTAATTCAGAATTAAGCTGGTCTATAATGGGTTTAGAAATTCAGCTGTCCTGCTGATTATTAATCTTTTCTTGCCTCAAGGAATTTTTGTCCACCTTGAGGACTGTGTGAAAAAGAAAGGAAGTTGGGTCTGACATCTTTGCATAACCAAATTATTCTTCAAGCATACCTGGTTTCCTGTTCAAGGGTCTGGGTCACTATCTTGCACCCGGACTTCAGCAATGAACCCTTCTTGATCTCATGAGAGAAGGAAGGCTATTGCTAGGCTCCATTACCAAACTTTGAACCAATTGTGTTGTTTCCTGTGCTTCCACTATATAACCAATTATGATTTCCTAAATTCCTAAATATGCAACCAATCTTATAAACAATTATGTGATTTTTTTCTCTCTTCTTTGTTCTATGTTTATAAAATTGTATTATGCTCCTAATTTGAGGTCTTTGGGCTTCTCAGGGGGCCAGGAGATATACTTTATTGGTGGGTAGCTCCCCATTAATAAAACATAACTTTGGAGAATTCTGCCTCAACTTAGCCACTTTGTCATAAACTCTATTGTAATCGGACCTCCATATCTCATACATTTAACCCATATTTTTCTTCTCAAACAGCCATTACTTTAGTTCAGGTTCTTATCACCTTTTCCCTACATTATTCAGTGGGTTCCAAATTGTTCTCCCTGTTTCCAGTCTCTTGCTACTCCAAGCCATCTTTTATCCAGAAGCCAAAGTGATTTTCTTTAAATGCTGGTCTGACCATGCCATTCCCCTACTCAGTAAGCCCCAGTAGCTTCCTGCTATCTCTAGGATAAAATATACTCTTCTTTCTGGCTTTTTGAGACCACTTTAGACTGCTTTTATGGTCACATTGTACATTGCTTCTGTTCCTATACTCTGTGGTCCAGACAAATTGTTCTCTCTGTTCCTCACAAAAACAGTTTCCCATCTCTGTGGATTTTGTGCCACTTTTATTCAGAATGCCTCCCATGAACTACAACCAATCAAAACCTAACAAAACCCCTCCAAAAATCTAATCCAAGCCTCTGCCTCCATAAGTATCTTATAGCCCCTTTCCTTCTTCTCTCCTTTCCCCTCATAATCACATTTATATCCCTAACCAGTATCCCTTATTGGATTGTAAGATCCTTGAAGGCAGAAGACTATCTATTTCTAAACTAGTTTTTTATTCATTGTAGGTACTTAATATTTATTTCAGTGAAATTTACTAAGCCCTGCCTTTACTATGCCTTGCCTAGGAGTTAGAAATAGAGTCCAGAAACTTTGGATACTTAAAAATGTACTAATGCCCTTGTCTGATAACTGCCACTCTCCGGAAAAAAGGTGAAGAAATAAATGGTGACACAGAAAAAGTGATTTTAATAAGCAGAGAAGAAAGTAGTCACTAATGGGATGCTTCATTCAATAATGTTAAAGTCACAATGTAGAGCATAGAAAATCAGAGGAAGTCAAAAGACTGTACAATGGTTTTGAAACCCCTGGATCTGAGACCATCTTGATTTAAAAGGCTCAATAACTTTTTAGAGACCTATCTCACTTCTTTTGGCTTGTATACATATTTCCTGTCAAGAAATCTGGAAAAATCTCCACATGGTAACTTCTAGTGTCCCGAGGCTTCTTTCCCACTGTCTATATACTACTACCCTGTTCTTACAATATTGTGGAAGAATATAGAATTTTATCCAAAGAACAAAAAAAAACAAAAAAGGAACTCAATTGCTGGTATTAATTTTCTCCTAAAGTAATTCTGAGTCACATAGAGGCTTACCTGGTAGCCTGATGTATGTTGTGCCCTAATATGATGGAATATCAATGCGAGGTAACTCAAAATGCCCTCTGATAACTAGGAAGTGTGGCCTCCTACCAAAGGAACACTCCTCACTTATCCAATACCCACCCAAAATACCTCAATTTTTTCTAATTCCTGAAGTTTACCCTCTTGTATGGCATAATTCAGATTAACAGATTTTGGTTACTATATTCTAGTCTGAGCATCAGTGGAAAGAACTGATTCTTTGGCATTCTCCAAGGCATAACCTATCCCAGGATTAATACCATTATTCTAAGTCATTTCAAAGGGAAGGAGGGAGATAGTCTAGGACACCTATATTTCATTTTGTATGTAATATAATAAATGAAATATAAGAACTCCCCTCTTGCTTCAGCTTTGTAACCATTATGCCATGATGAGTAAAATAGATAAACTGTAGGATAAGAACTACTAATGATTACTTTGATGATTTATTTTATTAAGAAATAATTCCAGAAAGTTTGAAGGCCTAAATAATTAACATTAAATAATACTTAGAATCCATAAGAAGTTAATCACTTAGATATAAGCAAGTTTAAAGTGAAATAGATATTAGAAATAGATATTAAAGTTAGCCAACATTAGATAAAACCCCTTTCTCTCATTCTTTGACAACTAGAAACTTCCTTTTTAACCCTTGTACCAGAAACTCCACAAACTACTATTCTTCACAAAGAGAATGAAAAATCTTGTTCCAATAAGACCCCAAAGGTCCTCTCTTTTAGGATCTGTCAAAACTCATTTTCAAAATCAGACAGACACAGATTTTAATTCAACACAACATTAGAATTGTTAGTAACCCTACTTTAGACACTCCTTGATCTGCCCATAGTAAGCCCAGGAGTGAAAAATTACATATAACTCATTTTCCCATTTTTGCAATGGAGGAAAATCACCGTTGTTCATTTGTTCTCTTGTTATTTTTTAAATTTTCTTTATTTTATTACAGTAACAAATCTACACAAAAGTTTTCCAAGGTTATATGATTCATGTTGTTTCCTTTCCTTCTTCCCTCCCCCTTTCTGTAGATGACCAGCAATTTCACTGGGTTTTACATGTATTATCACTCAAAACCTATTTCCATATTGTTTATCTTTGTAATTGAGTGATCTTTGAAAACCAAAACCCCAAATCATATATCCAAAAAAACAAGTGATAAATCTTGTTTTTTCCCCTGCATTTCTATTCCAACAGTTCTTTCTCTAGATGTGGATAGTATTCTTTTCATGTCTCTCATTCTTTTGATGAAACCCCAGTCTTGTCTCTCATTTTCTACTATAAAAATTATATTGGTTTTGGATTCAAGACCTCTAATATAATTGGGGGGGTGTCTGATAGTCATTGACCTATTATAGCAGATATCTAGGATAAATCAATTACACTTAGAATCTTATCTTCACCAGTATTTTCCTTTATAGATAAGGAAATCTATTTTTAACACTAGACCATGCTGCAACTTTTGTCTTCTCTGTGACTATCAGTACAATTGTCCAGTAGCGCCACTAGATCTAGTTTCCAATAAACATTTTACACATCTAATCTTCTCTATGTTTATGCTCAGATTTCTCATTTGGGTCAAGAAGACAACAGTTACTGACAGTAGCAACCCTGGTGAGGGCATTGTCTTCTCTCCCCTGTTTGGAATTCTTCCACTTAGTTGTACTTCTTTGCTGGTATTTAAATACTTTCCAATAATACTGCTATTGTAGAATTGGTTGTCTTTGAAGGAATGAAGGAGGATGACAGAGTTATTTGGGACCTCATTGCGAAATGGAATTCTTTAATTTCTTTAATTTAATAGGGGACCTGGAGGTCCTCTTACCATAGAGATGTGTAGGGATCAACCAGCTCACAGTGACAGAAAGTAGGAACTAGGGAGCTCCGTGCTGAGTGAGGGTCAGTTGCTGACAGGGTGGTCAGTTGCTGACAGTTAGGGTTGGCAGTTGTGGGGAAGTTGGCAGCTGGGCATGAGTTGGTGGTTGGCTGGAATATAAAGGTGGGCCTGAGCTTACTGAGAGGGCTTTTTGACTTTAGCCTTTAGAGGGCTTTTTGACCTTTTCCGGGTTGGAATGTTCTTGGTCTTCCTTGACTGACCTAACTGGGGTTGGATTAAACACTGATTGGGGTGGTTTTGATTGGGCTGGATTGGGTTGGAACTTTGTGGGGTGGTTGTTATTAGCAATAGTTACAGGCAGTTATAGGTAAATATAGGCAGTTTTAGATAGTAGTAATAGGCAATTATAGGCAGTTATAGGATAACTAATATAGACGTTAGGAAAATTTCTTTCTCTACTTCTTTCCTATATTTCCCTCCTTTACTATATTCATTTTACTATCTCTATTTTAATAAAACTAAATTATTAGTTGGGTTCCGGGTTAAGATGGCGGCAGAGTAAGAAGCAGCTCTTAACCTCTCCTGACCGAAACACACAAAACTCCTCAAGGGGACATAAAAACAAGTCCAGACGAACGGAGGAACCCCCACAACAGGGCACAGCATGGAAGGTACGTGGAATCGAGGCATTTCCATGCTATAAAAGGGTGAAACAGCCCTCACGAAATCTTAGGCTGAGCAACCACCCCACCCCCACCCCCTCCACACACAACACCTGTAGCTCCGAAGCCAGCTAAAAAGAAATAGAGCAAGTTTGGGGCACCCATAGAGTCATTGGCAGCTCTGGGGCCTGTTCCTGAGAGCAGCAAGACTTAGGACCCCATTAAGTCAAAAAACGCAGGCGAAATCTGAGCGCGAGAGCAGGACGCAGGGCGCACAGCGCAGGCTGAGCAGAGCGCAGGCACTGCGGAGGCGTGGGTGGAGGCAGACACAGCCAGGAACTAAAGCCTAAGTGGGGAAGAGTGTGGACGAGTATACGACTGTGGAAGCAGCTCCCTGAGACTTGTAAAGAAACCTCCGGCAGAGGATCAAGCAAGGGGGTCTATCAGGGGGCTTGACCTTGGAAAAAACCAGAACTCAGACCTCAGGAGCCAATAGATCGAGGACAGACATTGAGCGCGAGGATAAATCTGAGAAGCTGCTGGGGTAATGATGGCTACTCAGTCTCAGGAAGTTCAGAAGAGAAAGAATAACAACAAGAAAAAGAAGTCTTTAACACTCGACAGCTTATACACAGAGAAAATCCAGACAACCGAGCAAACAGAGGAGGAGAACAAACAAGCATCCGGACCCTCCTCAAATAAGGAAAACTCCTCACAAGCTATGGAAGAGTTCAAAACTGAGATTTTGAGGAAAATGGAAGAGATCTGGCAAGAAAATAACTGTTTAAAAGGTAGAATCATGCAATTGGAAAGTGAGGCTCAGAAACCAAATGAACTGATAAGCAAATTGAACTCCAGAAATGACCAGATTGAAAAGGAATACCAGAAGATTATGGCTGAAAACCGAAAGATTATAGCCGAAAATCAATCCCTAAAGGCTAGAATTGAGCAAGTAGAAACTAATGATCTCTCAAGACAACAAGAACAAATAAAACAAAGCCAAAAGACTGAAAAAATAGAAGGAAACATGAAATATCTCAATGAGAGAGTGACAGACCAAGAAAACCGGTCTAGAAGAGACAATTTGAGAATAATCGGTCTTCCAGAAAAAACGGAAATTAATAGAAACCTGTACTCCATACTAACAGAAATAATTCAGCAAAATTGCCCTGAAGTCCTACAAGAGGGCAACATAGACATTGAAAGGATCCATAGAACAACCACTACATTTGATCAAGAAAGGAAAACACCAAGAAATATCATTGCAAAATTCAAGAGTTTCCAAGCAAAAGAAAAAATCTTACAAGAAGCCAGAAAGAAACAATTCAAATATCAAGGAGCACCAATCAGGATCACACAGGATCTGGCAACCTCAACGCTAAAAGACCGCAAGGCGTGGAATACAATATTCAGAAAGGCAAGAGCTGGGCCTGCAACCACGGATCAACTACCCATCAAAACTGACTATATACTTCCAGGGGAAAGTATGGGCATTCAACAAAATTGAAGAATTCCAGGTATTTGCACAGAAAAGACCAGGGCTAAATGGAAAGTTTGATATCCAACCACAAAAATCGAGAGAAACCTGAAAAGGTAAATAAGATACAGAGGGGAAAGAAAGAAAACTTATAATTTTTAAATTTGCCTTTTTAAGGGCCTCAGTGAGATCTAATTATCTGTATTCCTATGTAGAGAAATGTTATGTTTAATTCTCTGTAGTGAACTCTATTCACTATTATAATATTCACTATTATAGTAATCAGAAGAATAATTAGCAGGGTGAGGGTGGAACACTAAATAATCTAATGTAAGAAATAAAATTTAGTTATTATAGTTATATCTTTAAAATATGTGGCCGCCAGGAATCAACAATTCAGGTTGATTCCGTAATTAAATCAGACCCAAGTCAGCATCGGGTTGAGGAGTTTATTTACAATCAGGAAGGTGAGTAGGGATAAAGAGAAGAGGGAGGTTAGAAGACTAAATAAATGAAGCTGTAAGCCGCAAGGCCCAACAGCCGGATAGGCAGAGTTTAGAATTGGCCCAGCTAGGCCAAGGAAGCCAGCCTAACTTACCCACGTGACAATACAGAGTGTAATCTGTCTGTGGTCTCAGGAGATGCTTGTTCTTCCAGTTCCACACGGCAACTCCTCCCACAGGAAGTTCCCTCACTTACTTAAAGAGAATGTGTCTTTCATCACTTCCTGTGGTCCACCTCTAATTCAAATGGACAAATGGCAGTTTCTACATTGATTTGGACTGCCCAAAGGGCAGTCCCTTATTCTTGATTTGTTACTTATTGTCACGTGTGGGTAACTCTCTCCCCTCCCCACTAAGGGAGGTGGGAGTGACATCATTAGCACGCCTGTGTTGAGTAGATTCTTGACTATTAAATGGGATCTGGCTAATTCTATTTACACACTAAGATGGCATGGGGGATGGGAAAGAAGGGGGTGAATAGCAGGGGACACAAAGAGAAACTTGAGTGAATAAGAAAATAGAATATTCTATTACACACAAAGAGGGCATGGGAAGGAGAGGGGACAAATACTATTATAAGAAGGAGAGGAAGAGAGCATAAAGAGGTAATAATCAAACCTTACTCTCAGTGTAATCAACCTGGAGAGGGAAGAGTAGCTATACTATCCATTGGGAAATAAAACTCTTATCTAACCCTTCTGAGAAAGTTAGAAGGGATAAACCAAGGGGAGCAGGGGAGTGGGGAGGACAAAAAAAGGGAAGGGAGAAGGGGGAGGGAATTCATAAGGCCTTTAAAAACAAAAAGAGGGGGAGGGAAATAAAGGAGGGGGCAGAAAGGGAAGTCAATCAAGGGAGGGGATAAGGGATAGGGTCTTAATAGCAAACCACTGGTT